>NC_138349.1:21639149-22094149 GCF_046562875.1 Panthera onca
CTGGATATATATACTTCATTAGCAATTAAGAAGCATTTCATGTTTTCTAATTTCTCTGTACTAATGGCCTGCTGCAGAGTCAATTCAGACAACTAGAGCCACACTGCAGAATATTCTCACTCAAAAGTTTTTATAACATCAGGGAAATTTAGCTTAATCATTAGGAAGAGATGTGAGATAATATGACCTCAGAAGATCTGTGATTAAAATATCTCAGGGATTTTTTTTTCATCTTACTATTTGCCAAACATAAATATAATCCTAGATTACTAGTTCCAAGACATTTAGGCAAGACGCCTCATCATTTCCCTTATGTATATCAAGTATCATTAACCATTTTTATAAACATGAGATCTGGGGCTCCTGGGTAGCTCAGTCAGTTGAGCCTCAGACTCTTGGTTTCAACTCAGCTCATGATCTCATGGTTCGTGGACTGGAGCCCACACCGGGCTCCACTCTGACAGTGCAGAGCCTGCTTGGAATTCTCTCTCTTTCCTTCTCTCTCTGCTTCTCCCCCACTTGTGTTCTCTCTCTTGATCTCTCTCAGAATAAATAAATACAACTTAAACAGCCTTCAATTTCCCTAAAACAGCTTTGCTTTTCATGATTAACTATTTCTCAGAGTATATAATAATGAAATATATATTTTTAATAATAGTGCAAGTACTTGAACAAACTACAAAAACCACCTTTTGTACCAAACAATAACTAGGTATCATTTATTATGCTTAACAGAAATGCTATAGTTCTTGGCATAAATGGAATTTAATACAAACATATGGAAAAAAAGTATGGATACAAGTCTTTGAAATACATTATTTATTCAACCCTAAATCACCGTTGGAAAAATGTACTAATGAATCACCATATTGCCCCCTTCTACAAACTTTTATTACTTTTAATCATTTCAGTCTCTTTATGAGCATCATCTATTATTTCCACATCAACCCACTTTTTTCACATTAGTTTTGGTTTTGCATTTAGCCCTGTTAGTAAAGAAGCTAGTTTTTCCCTTGTATTAAATTTGGGATATCCTAGATTTTCAAGAACTGAGACAGCACAAAGCTTTCCTTTAGAGAGTTCACAACATGGTTGTGGAAATAGACATGTGCACATTAAAAAATAGAAGGATAATTACAAAGCGACTGTCAATAAAAGAAAAAAAAAGAGATACTCTAAATTGAATACATAACTGGGTCAACTAATTATGTCTTTATGCTATTCTTGCAACCTTTTTTTAAACCATTACATCACTCCATTCAGAGCATAGAATTCTTTAAGCATGGGGGATATCAACAACCTGCAAAAACAAAACAAAACAAAAAGCCCTACAGAGACACATGTGACCTATCTCAATAATAATTATTTCATCATTTATCTGCTCAGCAAGTGATTACTAAAATAACTCCTTAATAAGTTGAAATTCAGGGTAATTCATCTCAAGGTGCATCTCACATAAAACTATAGAGCTTCACAAATAGTGATGGAGCTAATGTTTTTGCCATGCTTAGTGATTACTTGGTTAGAAGATGTTATTTGAATACAGGATCACAATAATTAATTTGAAGCCAAGCTCTGGGTATCAACATTCACAGATTCATAGGCACAGGTAATGAAGGAACTGTTACCATAATGAATATCCTGTATTAGGATTTAATTATCAAGGCAAGAACCTGGGCTTTGATGTTTTTTTAATAGAAGGTAGAATGCTTTTCTAATTTATCTTTTTTTTTTTTTTCATTTAAGAAGCTCATTAGCCACAACACTGCACATCATCTAAGTGACATAAGGGGTAGAGATATGCAAACTATATTTTCAACAGAAGTCCTTGTCAAAATTTGCTATTTTCCTTTGATGCAAGTATTTCCCTTACTTAATTGATGGTGCCTGATGCCAGTTTACCCTGTTCTCACTGTGCAGTAGTAGGCTAGCCAGCGATGCCCCACCCCCCAAATGGAGGAGAACTCTATCACTTTACATGGTACTAAGACTACTTTGGTTGCCACCAACTCTGAGAGATCAAATTCAACTGACAAAGAGCTCAAGCTCAGTCTTTTGACTCATGGGTCCAGAGAATTTACTAGTCTGCTTACAAACCTCTAGAACTTTGGGATTTTACATGGTGACTCAAGGCAAAATGATCTAGCACTCTCTAAAATAAGCATTCCAATACCCCGGTTTATTGGATAAATTAATATAATCATGGGGCATTTTCTGGTTTTGAAAAAAATAATATATAGAGAAAATGAAGCATGGGTTACTGTCAAGACAAAATAAATAAATGAACAAGGGGAAAAAGGAGGAGAAAATACCAGGAGGAGACAGAAGTCACTGAAGTCTCAGCAAAAGTACTGTTGAGTGTTTTTTGCTACACGAACTCTGCTCTTATTTAGTCTTTAGATAAAATTCACAGGAAAACACTGTTTTAAAATTTCATTAAGGGTGGATTTTCCTTCTGTGTCCTTCAATTATATTGGTTCTGTTAAAGTTGTCATCCTATATATTGAAAGAAAATATATTTCTACCCTATTAGAGTTGTTTTAATGTTTCTTAAACATATTAACTGAATATTTGTTTATAAAAATGAATAAGCACTGTCTGGAAAGACTTTATTCAAAATGAAGAAAAAGATAGGGGTATATTCATAATTAGGGAAACATGTACAGTTTATCTTAAATACCCAGGAGAGGTGTAATTTAATGATTCTGTATGATAAAGAGTATTGGGAATAATTATCCACTTAATATTAATAATCACTAGTTCTTTAATGGAGATGGACTGCAAAATTTATCTGGAGGTTATATTTTTAAATGCCAGCTTCAAAGCAGCTCTAAAATGACTTTTGAAGACTAGATTCAAATGGAACTCATTTAACCAGTCCATTTCCATCATAATGGTATTTTTCAAGTAAGAGGAAAAAAAGACCTGCTACAATAAGTCACCTGCTCCAGCAAAAGTCTGTTGTCAATGTAAAATTATTCCCTACTATAATATCTGAAGGGTTTTGATTTAAACTGGTTTAAATATCTAAGGAGATTCACTATCTCAGTGCTTCTCTTCTTTGGACCCAATCTTTTATTTAGTTTAAATCCCTATTCTGTCACAGAAAGAAATGCCCATTCTGGGGGTTGCTGGAGGGGAGGGGGGACTGGTGGGTGATGGGCATCAGGGAGGGCATTTGTTGTGATGGGCACTGGATGTTGTGTGTAGGTGATGAATCACTGGATTCTACTCCAGTACTACACTATGTGTTTGGCTAACTTGTATTTAAACAAAATCTTGGAAGAAAAAAAAAAAAAAGAAGAAGAAGGAATGCTCATTCTGCTTGCCCAGTCATCTTCCATTAAAACATATAAAGAAATGAATATGTTGAGGGGCTACTCATGGAACAGATTTGATTCATAAATCCTAGGCAATATCAAAGGAGTAATGAGGGTACATACCTATTTTTGTGTCTCAACTCAGATGATAAAACAGGCATTATTATTTAAAAAAAACTGCCAAAATAAGGGACAGCCAGTGGAAAATTGAAAGCAGATTAATTACATGTTTGGGGCATGTCTTCCTGATATCATACCATTAAATGCTAAGAGTCACTGTCACAAATCAAATCACAATTTCCCAGATGACTGCATTGGGAAATAAACTGTGGTGGAAATAAAAATTCTAGAGAGGACTATAGAAAAATACCATGACCTGAATCAAGGTATTCTATCAAGATTTCTTAAATACTTAGCCATGACCAAGATAAGTTTTGCTACTGCTTCCTATGCTATTAATTTCTTCTTTCTCTCAACACTAATTTACACACTATAGAAAAGGAGAGATCTCTGCCCACCATGCTATTGTAGCAGACACATAGGAAATGAAGCCTAAAGTGGGCAGGAGAAAGATCAAGGCAAGGCAGACTGAATTTGCAAATCCCACGTTATAAGCATTTTAGATGGCATTCATTATGACAATTCCTTCCTGTCTTATTTTCAGACATTTTAAGTGGAAATTCTTTTAGCTAAATTAAATTCTGTTTAAACAAATGCCACAATTTAGTAAAGAGAATTTTAGAAGTACCTGGAAGGTGTGTTTAATGGATGTTACTGAGAAATTTCCAGAAATAACTGAGGCACATTTTAACATAGGGGAGATCTAATGTGGAAGAAGAAAACTAATGGGTATCAGCATCCAATGTGAGTGCAATATAAAATATTAACAGAATTTCATTTGTTTCCAAAACTCTCTGAGGGCAGGGACTGTCTTACTCATCATTACATTACAAACCTAGTTACAGAGCTTAACATAGACAGGGCAACAAAAAATCCACTCATGAATTAATGCCTATATATTGAATTAATAACACATTTGTATTTATATGACTTCACAATATCAGTATTTCACACTTCACTTCAGTGAGATGTTTTGTATATAGTAAATATCTCCACTCACTGGGATGGATGGGAGGCTTCATCAGTTGAGTGTCCAGCTCTTGATTTCAGCTTAGTTCATGATCCCAGGGCAATGCGACTGAGCCCTGAGTCTGGCTCTTCAGTATGGAGCCTGCTTAAGATTCTGTCTCTCTCCCTCTCTCTCCCTCTCCCCTGCTCACACATACTCTCTCTAAAATTATATATAGATCTCCTAAGTGTATATTGTAACTGTATTTGTAACTCTGTATGGTTAAAAGAGCTATCCAGAGAAACTCTCCATTAGGCAGGACCTAAGAGTTAACAAAATCTCATCAAACTGCCTTCTATGGCAGGTAGTTCTGGACACTGTAGGTCACTGACTTTGTTTAGGGGAGTATGCAAACTTCTGACAGATCTGAACTTCTCAAGATAACAAAGAAGTGTAATGGTTCAAATTTCAGGTTGTAATTTCAAGTGGTCTCCAACACTTGAAATTGTGTGTGTGTGTGTTTGTGTGTGTGTATGTGTGTGTGTGTGTGTGTGTGTGTGTGAGAGAGAGAGAGAGAAAGAGAGAGAGAGAGAGGAGAGAGAGAGACAGTGTTAGTTTGAAGAAGTTGATAAATTATTGGTCCATATATCTGTTTGGTCTTCCCAAGAGTATACAGTAGTTTTCACTAAGTAAACATGATCTAAATAAATTGACAGTGAGTGGTCACAATTTTAACAGATTTATGACACATTAGTGAGTCCATGAGGCTTTATTCCAGAGGTTCTTATTTGAAGTTTTTTAAGGAGTATGAAGGTATCTCTCAGCCCAGGCCTGAGTCATATGGTCTCTCCTTCTCTCCCTCATGGGACATTCTACATTAAAATAGTTCTTGGCTCTCTCTGCCTCTACTCCCAGACACCTAGAGACTTGTTTAACCCAGAAACATAGCCATCAGTTTTTTTTTTTCTTAATCACCTGTGCTCCCAAGAAACAGCCAAAAAAAAAAAAAAAAAAAAAAAAAAAAAAAAAAAAGGAAGAAAAGAAAAGAAAGAAAGAGACAGACACTGAATTAGGGGCAAAGTTAGTTGCTCATATTCTATACCTAAGAGTGGCAGATGCAGGAGGTTTCATCAAAGCAGCGGGAAGACTGTGGGTTTATATGAAAATAGCTATTTGAAGTTGTAATGTAGAAGATGCCAACACATCACAAAAGAAATTAGTTTTTTTTAAAAACATAGCAAAGCATGGTGAAGGAAATGAATCATTCAGATGATGGAGTGGCAGCTGCTTCTTGTTAAAAGTGACTTAGAGCTTAAAAGTTTATTTAATGATAATTCGCATTGGTGATTTATTCATAAGTACTTACACATTTTATTTTGATTTCACTGAGGGATAAGCAGCAGTGAGAGTCAAAATATTTTATGATTAGAGTGGCTTGAATACTGACCAAAGGGATGCCAGCCCATAGCTTGGGAGTGAGGTGCTGTGGCCTTTCAGGCACTGGAGTACACAGAGGTCTGGAGACTTCCAAAGAAGGGCAAAAGTGGTTACTGGCCAGTACAGCTAAAAGAGTAGTGACTGAGCTCATGGTCTATTTGTCAAATGATGTGGATATGTTTTAATATTTCATTTTTTATTTTTTTATTATTATTTTTTTTATTTTTTAATATATGAAATTTACTGTCAAATTGGTTTCCATACAACACCCAGTGCTCATCCCAAAAGGTGCCCTCCTCAATACCCATCACCCACCCTGCCCTCCCTCCCACCCCCCATCAACCCTCAGTTTGTTCTCAGTTTTTAACAGTCTCTTATGCTTTGGCTCTCTCCCACTCTAACCTCTTTTTTTTTTTTTTCTTTTTTTTTTTCCTTCCCCTCCCCCATGGGTTTCTGTTATGTTTCTCAGGATCCACATAAGAGTGAAACCATATGGTATCTGTCTTTCTCTGTATGGCTTAGTGTTTTAATATTTCAAATACAAGGAGCACCATAACAAGGTATTCTAAGAATCAGTCCCTTGGGATCATAATATATGTGTTTATTTAACAAAGGAAAGAGTGGACTAGATAAGGCTTGTTAGGCATTCCACAGCTAACAAAGGAAAAAAATAGTTCTTGCTTGACAGAGGTGTTTATGTTTAATATCATAGAAAGAGAGAGGACTGGATATTGACTCAAAGATTTATGCCTTGAAAACTTGAAAAAATGAAGTAGTCATTAACTAAACAAGTTTACAAAAGGTAGGTTTTCAAGGCTAATATGTGAGGTGTTGATAAGTATTTGCTTTTTGAAATAGTACACTTGACATGCCTATTAGACAATTACTACATATGTCAAGTAGCAGAGTAGCTATAAGAGTCTAGATTTGTAAGGCATCTTGATTAAAGGTAGAAATTTGGGAGGTCTCATCATACATAAAGTGACAATATAAAATGAGGTTATCCAGGGTGAAAGTATATATAGAAAAGAGAAGAGTTTCAATTACTGAGTCCTGGGGTACTTGAATATTTGGTTATATGAAGAGTGATCAGCAAAGTTCAAGAGGTCAAGGAGAAGAAGAAACAAGGGATGTGGTGACTTGAAAGCCAAATGTAAAAAGTGTTTCATGGAGGACTGATTGGTTCATAAACTGCTACTAGATAGGGTGATGTTATAACTTATCATCCCAGCTTGGATGCATTACTGAGTGGAAGTGGATGCTATAAACAATTAAGACAATAGAAGCAAACTCCTTCTGTTCCAGGAAAAATTAGTTGTATCGGTAAACTATTTCTGGATTATCTTAGATGGGTGAGAATTGATCATTAAGTTCAGCAAATATCATTAGTAACCATTATAAGAGTAATTTCAGAGGATTAGTGGTGATTGGAGAAAGCTCAGGAGAAAACAGGAGATGAAAATGGGAGGATACTGAGTATACTAGACAACCGTCTCAACATAGCAAGGGAGGCAGAGCACATAATGATGGAGGGAGAAGTGGAGACAAGGGTGTGTGTGTGTGTGTGCACGTGCGTGTGTGTGTGCTTCTCTGTGTGAGTCTTTTCTTTAATGGGAGAAACAGGAAGCTCTTTTTCGCAATTTCCAAGTGGACATTTATTGCAAACATGCCAAAATGCAGTCTGCATCCAGGACAGGGAGCCTCCAGATGAAAAACCTGCATTGGCTTCAAATGCCTGGTAGGCCATATTTCACACATGGATGCTTTAATGCTCGGAGCCTGTGCAGTGCCATTAGAATATTTTGTTGCTTACCTCTACAAGTAGAATTTAGTACCTTCCTGATATTAAAGTTCACAGTCTCTTTAGGACGTAAGATCCTATTAGTCTGACATGAGAGCTTACCCCAATAACAGTAAAATTCACCAGCATGACTAACTGAATAAATCAGGAAAGGCTGGTCAGGCAATATCTCCCTAAATTCTAGACACCAGACAGTATTAGACAAGCAAGGGAAGCAGCATGAGTTGAGTCTGCAGCCAAATTGCATAGGTGTGAATCCTGTCTCCAGTACCAGTTAGCTGTGTAATCTTATGTGAGTTTTCAAATTTCTCTCTGACTCAGTCTCTAAACCGTAAAATAGACCTATAACAACATTACCTAGCCACACTTCTGGTGAGCAATAAAAGAGTTTATACTCATTGTTTGTAAAAACATCGGATGCATAATAAATGCTTCAGTAGAGTGAGCCACAATAATTTGAATGTTCTAATTTCAGTTACAATTCAAGGCTAGTTAGATAACATCAGAACAGGGTAATGTAAGTGGTTTGAGCCCAGGTGTCGCAATCAAAGAATTTGCAGCAAATCTTGGTTCTGGTCTCACTTGTGGGACTTTAAGTAAGATACCTAACTACTTTATGCTTTCGTTTCCCCTTCAGTGATAGGAGATAACAGTATAAATTCTGTACTATTGGTGGGAAGATTACATGGGAAACTTCATGTGACGGGGTAGATTTTTGATGTTAAATTAGATTGCTTTTGATTTTTTCTACCTTATACTTTTCCCTCCACCTCCTTTCTCACTCAAGTGTATATGAAAGCATAAGATGTGAACTGTCTTTTGGACAGGGATAAAACACAAAGAACCAGGAGTCAGATCTCAACTTTCAAGCTTTCAATAACACTAGTAAATATGCAGCGATGATTTTTTATTTCCAGAAGCAAGTACTTGGGAATGACAACAAAAAAAGGTTATCCTTTCTTCTCTTCATTCCAACTTAAAAAAATATGTTTATTTATTTTTAAGAGGGCGAGCGAGAGAGCGAGCATGAGCAGGGGAGGGGCAGAGACAGAGGGAGACACAGAATCTAAAGCAGGCTTCAGGCTCTGAGCTGTCAGCACAGAGTCTGACATGGGGCTCAAACTCACGGACCATGAGATCATGACCTGAGCTGAAGT
The DNA here is from genome assembly GCF_046562875.1 of Panthera onca. Taxonomy (NCBI): domain Eukaryota; kingdom Metazoa; phylum Chordata; class Mammalia; order Carnivora; family Felidae; genus Panthera; species Panthera onca. The sequence goes on from NC_138349.1 coordinate 21,647,934, forward strand.
TGAACATTAAACTGACTGAACCACCCAGGTGTCCCTCTGCTTTCTAACTTTAATTTTAATTTTAAAACTTGGTTTTATATATAAAGAGCCAATGCCTACAAAACAATTTAAACAACAGACTACTAAGTGAGTAACAAAACGCATAATGACAGAAGGACCCACTTTTGACCTAAAGTTGACAATTTTTAACAGTTAGAGGAAATAAGGAAACAGAAGAAAATAACCAGGGTTTAGAAGCTGGTGTTTTCTAAACAGAAGATCATTATTCCGCCCATACACACACTTCCCAAGATGAAAGAAACCAGAGAGAAAAATCATTAAAGTTTAGGGTACCACAAAACAGAAGAGAGCAGGAGACCGCCCATGATGGAGAAGGTTTATGTGCTGCATTATATGAATAGTAGAATGCTAGCCTGAAAGTGGTATCTAGGTAGTGGGATATGAGAGCTTCTCATATAGTCCTGCTCCAATTCTACATCTGCAGAGCCTAGGCAGGGGTCGTGGCACTGGGGTGGCCAGTGAAGGGATAAACTTGAATGTACCCTATAACTAACTGGAATGGGTCTCATAGTCAAAACGTCACAGATTTTCAGAAATTGTGGAATCTGCTCCCCCAAATCTGACTTTGGAGTTGCCGTTCCAGATTGTCCATTTTTCTTGAGAGTAAGATAAAAATACTTAGAAGGTTGCATAAAAATGAAATGTCGTAATACATTTAAATAGTATAGCATAATACCAGACACATGTTAAGTGTTCAAACAGTAAAAGCACTTGATTTTAATAGTGAGTGAGAAAAGATTCTCTTTATAGTTTTCTCAGGTTGAACAAAAGCAAAGCGGGCCTTCCGTAAGCCACCTTTTACCAAGGATAAATTAGGTTAAACTAAATTGTATTCAACATCAGCATCTCAAAATACACTGTGAAGGGACCAGGTTGAATTTGTAAGGAAGCATTCTGAAGCAGGTCCCTCAGGAGCATACATTATGCCTTTTATCACAACCCCCACTTCCATATATGTTCAGGGCTTTCCAATGAAATTGGTGGTTTATCCCAAGGACATATCCATTAGTTTATGGTAATATGACACTTTAAATATCTGGCATGGCTTGTCCTCTTCATTTCCCTCCTTTCCTTCCTTTTTCTTATATATATTTTTTGCTTATATCAGTATACTTTTATTTTTAATGCTTTAAATTATGTAGTCATTTCCCCCAAGATAAATCCTACTCGTAGTTTTATTGCTAGGGAGAAAAAGTTACAGTGAATATATGAATCCTTTATAGAATAGAACCTTTTAGAACCCTAAGTCTCACAGAAGCTTGGGTAGAAGCTATTTGTGCAATCATCACACTATGTCAGGGAACAAGTGATTGATGCTTATTCCTGATAGGAGAGACTTCACTCTTAGGAATGGATTTCTTGTCATCTAGCAGCATCTACATGGTCCAAACAGAAGTGCTGTCTTTGGAATAGTGGCTATGGTTCATATAAAGGAAGTATTCCTTGACAATACTGGGCTAAAGTGAACAGTGAACATCCACAAACAAAATGAGTCATATGATACAATTTTTCATGCATTCAACACAACTTAGTATGCTCCCACTATGCAAATTACCAGGTGTTTTGTTAGGGATTAAAGACATAGACAAGAATACCATTTTTTCACTCTTATGATAGAGAGTCAAACAGGTCATGATGTTAGAACTTAACTTTATTTTTGTCCCTAGAGCCTTCCTAGAATCTGGAGGATGTATGGGATCTCTCTCTAGAAAATCTAATTACTCATACCTGCCATGGAATTCTAATATATTTCAAGGGTTTTCCTATTAAAAAGACATAAAACATATTGTGGAAGTTTGGTCACAGAAATATGCTCAGAGAATTAAGAGGAAGTGTTTCTAATACTATTTGGAAATAGGAAAATGTTTCCCAGAGATGTCTCCTAAACTCAGCTAAGAGTTAGCCTGACAAACACAACAAAGAATGTGCCTAGTAGCTACAACCGTAACGAGCAAAGACACAAAATCTAACAACAGCATGACAGGTCAATTAAGCTGAAGAAAAAAAAATATAAGCCAGGACTGAGGAGGTAGAGAGAAGCCAAGTCACAGTAGACTCCCTCCGCATGGAAACACTACAGTTAAAAATATTTTTATCAGTTAAGAATTTTGATCTGGTAAAATGTATACAGAATTATAGTTTAAAAAACGTTGAAAATAGAATTTCAGTTGTTGAATTGGTATGTGTTGTAGGAAAACAACATGTTCACCTATTCATCACACAAAAATGTTATCTGGGAAGTGCAACATGGGGTCAGCTTATGTTCAGAGATACATCACACAGTTGACATATGGAATGAATTTAAAGGAAGTAAGACTTCAAGTAGAGAGTATAGTAAGAGGCGCTGGTTGTACTTCAGGAAAAAGTCAATGTGGACCTGGGTATGTTGTATCCTTTATCAATTTTTAAATAAATAATTAAGTCATAGAGATAATATCTCATTTCTTCAGTATTTACAATCCTATCTTTTCCGGAAAATGTCCATCTTTGTTAGGTCTTTCATAGCTAGAACCCAAAGAAGACTGAATATGAATATCTAAGTCCTCACGTTAGTTGTAACAAGGCCCCCACTCAAGGTAAAAAATTTACTTGTTACCCATGACGAGACACTGATTTGAAAATCTGTTCATTTCAATTCTAGTGTAAAATAATACCAGTTTTAAGTGTGAGTGGCAGAATAATAATTTTATAATCATTATATTGCATTTGATGGCTAGAACTAGTTTTAGGAACACTTCTAACCAAGAAATAAATTTCAGTGTGTTGTAACCACTTTTTGAATTAAACTTTCCTGAGCAATAAAGTTCCACTCTTTGAAATGTTTGTTTCATGTACCTGCTCTTTTATCTGCCTGAGAATGGAATCCAAGTCCACATCACCATCTCAGTGCTATTCCACGACTACCAACATCACCATGAGCCATCTTCCAACTGAACTGGCATCGAGACGCAAAGTTATGATCGGTCCCAGGATGATGTAGAATCTAGAGCCAAGTAAATAGTTATTTCTATAAAATACTGTGATTCAGAGTTTTTGTTGTTGATATGCTGCAATCAAAGATTGGTAAGTATATACAAAGAAAGCTAACCTAAACCATACAGGGAAATATAGGACACTAACATAAGTTGTACAGACCAAAAAATTAATAAAAGTAGTTATCTGGGGAACCTGGGTGGCTCAGTAAGTTAGGTATCTGACTCTTGATTTCAACTCAGCTCAAGATCTTACAGTTCATGGCATCAAGCCCTGTGTCGAGCTCTGTGCTGATGGGGCAGAGTCTGCTTGGGATCTTCCCTCTGCCCTTGCCCTGCTCGCTCTCTCTCTCTCCTTTTCTCTCTCTTTCTCTCTCTCTTTCTTTCTTTCTTTCTTTCTTCTCTTTCTCTTTCCAAATAAATAAATAAATAAACTTTAAAAAAGTAATTATCTGAAGAATGGGAGATATCATAGAATCTTGTGCTTGTTAGGAATTACTTAAAGAGGAAACACTGTGAATCAAAGCTTGATGAAAGGTCAGAGTATGAATAGAAAGATAATGAGGAGGTGCAAAGTACAGAATAGTATGAACAGTGTGGCCCAGTTAGGGTTCTTTGATTGCAAGCACAGAAACTAACTTCAGCTACAGTAAGGATAAAGAGGAATTTATTGGAAAGATATGGACTTTAGAAAATCAAAGGAGTGGCTCAACAAACCCTTAAAAAGGGAAAATGCAGCAACAGGACAACTATTAGGATCTGAGTGGCAAGGACTATAATATATTCTCTTACAAACCCATGCACGGTATTTATTAGCTTCAACCTGTCCTATAAAAATCCACCCTTATTGTAACTGTCCAAGGTTGAAACTCTTGGGAGAGAAGTTCTAACTTGCCAAATCATTCACCCTTGGCTAGAGGAGGACTGTCTCAACTGACAGTGGGTATGAGAACCCTGTATAATGGAGAGGTGTCTCCAAAGGAAATTCAAGGAATGATTACCAAAGGAAGGAGGAAGCAATGCTCAAAAGGCAATTTGAATGGGGCCCACTACACATGATTATTGCATGTTAATAATAGTGAAATCACACAATAATGGATAGCATTTGTTCAATGCCATTCTACATTCTGGAAATATTAACTCAACCCTAGGAAGAATGGTACTAATACCAACCTTATTTTATAGATAAGTAAAGGAAGGTTCAGTGATTCACCCATGGTAACAGAACTATCAAGTGGAAGAGTTGGGACATGATTTTGGACTGCTTGAATCCAGAATCTACTATGATAGACTTCAATTCTATTGTGTTCTCAGATGTGAAAATCTTGTTCAATGAAGTGAAGTAGACTAACAAGTCTGAATGAAAGGTAAATGAGGAAAAAAGAGGTATAAATGCAATAATGCTATTGTATCATACCATGTTAGTATATTTAGAAAATATTTTCGAAGCCATTATTTTGTAAAACAGAAGCAAATCAACAACCTCTATTTTACAATATCCTGAAATACTACACACACAAACACACACACACACACGCGCGCGCGCGCACACACACACACACACACACACACACACACACACACAATTAGGAGTACAGAGTCTGCTAATCTAAAAGCCCTATATCTTCTTATTCAAAATATGGGATTCAGTGCTTTTATATTATCAAAATATTTAATTTTATATTTTTTCAAATATTAGAAATCCTACAGATGAGATTAATAAAATATTATTTTATGTATCTCATCAAAATATTGAACAAAATCATGTAATTGGAAGCTTAGTTGAGAATAACAGGTGGTTAACAGGTGATATATAATCAATAAAATACCACCGCATCTTTGTGCTTACAAATCAAGGCCATTTTATAGTGATTAGGAATGATTAGTCTTGATTCAGGCAAAATAAGTAAGTAAGTAAATAAATAAATAAATAAATAAATAAATAAAGTGTTTAAACAAGGAGAGTTCATAATGGTAGGGATACCAATACAAGCGATTGCAGTAATACTTAGAATTAGTCAATTTAAAATGTGTTTTACATGATATAAAATTATATCAAATAATCTATTTTTATTGTATTAAAGTCCAAAATGCACAAATGTGTAAGAGCAGAGCTGATGGAAAAGTAAGTTTTCCATTAGCCATTAAATAGACCAATGATTGATTAACTCAGTCTTGCTAGCAATGAGCTTTCATTATAATTTGTGACCTGCACTTTGGATATTCTAGTCTGGAAGTCAAACTTTGAATAAAATATGCACAACGATGAAATGTTTGTAACTAATTGAAACACATAATATCACATCAAAATGACTTTGTCTCTTAACTGAAATATTTTATTCCAACTTTCTGAGTCAGCAGGAGTCCACAAAGAAAAATTGTATTATATGAATACTGTAGCAAAGTTGGGGTCAGAAATGTAAATGGTTTATGGATAGTAGCATTACTTTTTACTTTTTTCTTGTCTTATAATATTATGTAAAGCTTGTATATAAAAATAATTGTAGTGATTAGATACATGCAATTATAACAATTACTTTAATTTCTCTAATATTATTTATTCTTTTGAAAAACTTCTACAGAATGGAGAAAAGACCTTGTTAATAAAGGAGAAAACAGACCATAGGGAAAATAATAAGAAAGATATCAAGGAGAACATCCAATCTTGTTGTATGTTCTGTAATGCTTATGGGGCAAAGTGTGGAATTTCCCTTCCACAACCATAAGCCAAAGTTCCTGTCCTGGTATATAGATCTATTAGAAGAAACAGGAGACAATAGGAGACTGAATTATAACTTAGGCTTGACAGAACAGCAAATAAAACCCAAAACCAGCAGAAGATAGGAAATAATAGAGCAGAAATCAATGCTATCAAAATGAAAACAAACAAACAAAACCACAGTAGAACAGATCAATGAAACCAGAAGCTGGTTCTTTGAAAGAATTAACAAAATTGCTAAACCACTAGCCAGTTTGATCAAAAAGATAAAGGAAAGGACCCAAATAAATAAAATCAAGACTGAAAGAGGAGCAATCACAACCAACACAGCAGAAATAAAAACAATAATAAGAGAATATTATGAGGAATTATATGCCAATGAAATGTGGAATCTGGAAGAAATGGGCAAATTCCTAGAAACAGTTACACTACCAAAACTGAAACAGGAAGAAATAGAAAATTTGAACAGACCCATAACCAGTAAAGAAATCAAATTAGTAATCAAGAATCTGCCAAAAAACAAGAGTCCAGGGCCAGATGGCTTTCCAGGAGAATTCTAGCAAACATTTAAGGAAGACTTAACACCTATTCTCTTGAAGCTGTTCCAAAAAATAGAAATGGAAGGAAACCTTCCAAACTCTTCCTATGAAGCCAGCATTACCTTGATTCCAAAACCAGACAGAGACCCCACTAAGAAGGAGAACTATAGACCAATTTCCCTGATGAACATGGATGCAAAAATCCTCATCAAGAAATGAGCCAACTGGATCCAACAATACATTAAAAAAATTATTTACCATGACCAAGTGGGATTTATACCTGGGATGCAGGGCTGGTTCAATATCCACAAAACAATCAAAAAACAATCAATGTGATTCATCACATCAATAAAACAAAGGGCAAGAACCATATGATCCTGTCAATAGATACAGAGAAAGCATTTGACAAAATACAGCATCCTTTCTTGACAAAAACCCTCAAGAAAGTAGGGATAGAAGGATCATACCTCAAGATCATAAAAGCTATATATGAAAGACCCAATGCTAGTATCATCCTCAATGGGGAAAAACTGAGAGCTTTCCCTGTAAGGTCAGGAACAAGACAGGATGGCCACTCTTCCCACTGTTATTCAACATAGTATTGGAAGTCTTAGCCTCTGCAATCAGACAACACAAAGAAATCAAAGACATCCAAACTGGCCAGGAGGAGGTCAAACTTTCACTCCTCACGGATGACATGATCCTCTATATGAAAAACCCAAAAGATTCCACCAAAATACTGCTAGAACTGATTCATGGATTCAGCAGGATATAAAAGCTAAGCACAGAAATTGGTTGCATTCCTCTACACCAACAATGAAGCAACAGAAAGAGAAACCAAGGAATCGATCCCATTTACAGTTGCACCAAAAACCGTAAAATAACTAGGAATAAATCTAACCAAAGACGTGAAAAATCTGTACACTGAAAACTATAGAAAGCTTATGAAAGGAATTCAAGAAGACACACAAAAAAAAAAATGGAAAAAGATTCCATGCTCCTGTATAGGAAGAACAAATATTGTTTAAGTGTCAATACTACCCAAAACAATCTACGTATTCAATGTAATCCCTATCAAAATAACACCAGCATTCTTCACAGAGCTAGAACAAACAATCCTAAAATTTGTAGGGAACCAGAAAAAACCCCAAAGAGCCAAAGCAATCTTGAAAAAGAAAACCAAATCAGGAGGCATCACAATCCCGGACTTCAAGCTATACTACAAAGCTGTAATCATCAAAATAGTATGGGACTGGCACAAGAACAGACACTCAGATAAATAGAACAGAATAGAGAACCCAGAAATGGACCCACAAATATATGGCCAACTAATCTTTGACAAAGCAGGAAAGAATATCCAATGGAATAAAGACAGTGTCTTCAGCAAGTGGTGCTGGGAAAATTGCACAGCGACATACAGAAGAATGAACTTGGACCACTTTCTTACACCATACACAAAAATAAACTCAAAATGCATGAAATTCCTAAATGTAAGACAGGAAGCACCAAAATCCTCGAGGAGAAAGCACACAAAAACCTCTTTGATCTTGGCTGCAGCAACTTCTTACACAACATGTCTCTGGAGGCAAGGGAAACAAAAGCAAAAATGAACTATTGGGACCTCATCAAAATAAAAATCTTCTGCACAGTAAAGGAAACAATCAGCAAAACTAAAAGGCAACAGACAGAATGGGAGAAGATATTTGCAAATGACATATCAGATAAAGGGTTAGTATCCAAAATCTATAAAGAATTTCTCAAACTCAACACCCAAACAACAAATAATCCAGTGAAGAAATGGGCAGAAGACATGAATAGACACTTCTCCAAAGAAGACATCCAGATGGCCAACCGACACATTGAAAAATGCTCAACATCTCTCATCATCAGGGAAATACAAATCAAAACCACAATGAGATACCACCTTACACCTGTCAGGATGACTAACATTAACAACTCAGACAACAGATGTTGGCGAGGATGTGGGGAAAGAGGATCTCTTTTGCATTGTTGGTGGGAATGCAAGCTGGTGCAGCCACTCTGGAAAACAGTATGGAGGTTCCTCAAAAAACTAAAAATAGAACTACTCTACAATATCCAAAGGACACAGGTGTGCTGTTTTGAAGGGGCACATGCACCCCCATGTTTATAACAGCACTATCAACAAAAGCCAAATAGGGAAAGAGTCCAAATATCCATCGATGGATGAATGGATAAAGAAGATGTGGTATACATATACAATGGAGTATTACTTGACAATCAAAAAGAATGAAATCTTGCCATTTGCAACTACGTGGATGAAACTAGAGGGTATTATGCTAAGCAAAATTAGTCAGAGAAAGACAGATATCATATGACTTCACTCATATGAGGACTTTAAGACACAGAACAGATGAACACAAGGGAAGAGAAGCAAAAATAATATAAAAACAGGGAGCGGGGGACAAAACATAAAAGACTCTTAAATATAGAGAACAAACAGAGCATTACTGGAGGGGTTGTGGCGGGGGGATGGGCTAAATGGGTAGAGGACATTAAGGAATCTATTCCTGAAATCATTATTGCACTATATGCTATCTAATTTGGATGTAAATTTAAAAAAATAAAATTTCTAATAAAAAAATAAAAATATTTGAGAAGAAAACAAAGAACTTAGGCTTAATAAGTCAAGTTGTGAAATAAATTTTACCAAAACACAGATATTAATAAAAAGAAAACAGGCTAAAGTATAGTCAAGCAAAAGATGAAGGAGGGAGGGCAGTTAAGACTAGAAATAAGAGTTCTGTGACAGTAAATACATGTTGAATTATTCATGGGAAGGTTCGTAAAAGCCACTGAGCTAATTAAAAAAAAATATTAAAGAAATGAAAAATAACCAAACTTTAAAATCAACCAGAAATTTTGAGAAGACCTTTGGAAATTAGGGAGAAAAGAGAATAATCATTTATGTTGGGAAGAATTGTTGCACAGCAGAAATATTTAGGTATTTACTCAACAATTATTAAACCACACCTGAGCACAGTTTTTAATCTCACCAGAAAACAGAGATAAAGAGAACATCATAAAAATAGTTAGAAAAAAAATCATTGCATGTGAAGGAAAAACAATGAGTAGGATGGCTGAATTCTCACCAGAAAGAGAGAAAATAAGAGACAACCGAATACTTTCCTTAAAGGAACTGGGTGTGGGGAAGAAGGCAGTCAGTTTGTTAAGCTGAAGAGAAATGAAATTAAGAGAGAGTCTCGATCTATAAGAAGAAATAAGATAAGTGGAAATGCTAAATATATGGTCAAATATACAATTTTTTCCTCTTAATGTTTTAAGACATCGGCTCTTTACAGCAAAAAATGAAAGGATGTACTTTGAGGTTTATAGCATACATAGAAGTAAATGTAGGAAAATGCCATAGGAGATAGCACAAAGACGTAACAAAGGGAATTATACTGTTTTAAGATTCTTCCATAGTATGTGAAATAGTATAACATTAAGATAGACTGGATAAATTAAGAATGAATGTTGGAAAAAATGCATATCCATAACCATAAAAGCACCAACAATACCAATATGCAAAAGGGTATAGGTAAAATGCTAATAAAATAGGCAAAATGGAATAGCTAGAAACAATGAGCATACATTAATGTAGGAAAGAAGGATCAAAGAAATGAAGAGGAACAGGGACAAACAGAAAACAAACAACAAGAGAGTATGTTAAACCAAACTATTCCAACAATTATATTAAATATAAATGGGGTATTTACTAAAATTAAGAGAGATTTTATGAATGAATTGAAAAATACCCAATATTTGTGGTATATAATAGATGCATTTTTTTGTATAAAAGTGTAGTGAGGTTTTAAGTAAGACAATAAGGAAAAACATTCTATACAAACATTAAGGAGTATTATAAGAGATAAGAGTGACATTCTAAAACAATAAAGTAGAAAATTCACCTAGATGATATAACAATCCTAAATGCTTACTTATTTAATAAGAGCTTCAAAAGAAGTAAATAAAAATTACGAAGAACTAAGTAGAAGAAATAGAAAAATTCACAATCATAGATGGAACATAAAATGTCCTAACACCTTGGAGAGCTCTTTGGCTGTTTCGTATGAAGTTAAACATACATTTACCGTATGACCCAATAATTCTACTCCTGGGGATTTAAACATACAATGTAAACTTATGTTTGCAACATTTGTACATATTTATTGAAGCTTTTGTTTATAATAGCCCCAAACTGGACCCCACCAGATGTCCATCAGGGAAAGAATGGACAAAAAGTGGTATATCCTATAGTGAACTATACATTGACTGATATAACAAATAAACTACTGCTATTTGCAACAACATATCTCAAATTTTTTGTGCTAAAGAAGCCAGACACGAAAGTATACATATTGTGTAATTTGATTTAGATGAAGTTCAAACACAAGGATATTAAACTACATTTATAGTATAAATGGGACAAAGGAAATTTCTATGATAATAGAAAAAATGGCCTACATATTGTGTTGGTGGTTGTGATCAAAATAAAATGTGCTTTTATTGTATTTATATTTTATTATACCTTGATTTAAAAAAATAACAGATGGTAAACACTGCATTGTGTAATTTGTCTTTAAAAGTTGTGATTGTTCTCTCATCATAGTTCAATTCTGTAATATGACTAATATATATGAGTGTTCCTTCCCTCTGGAAAGGGTGTGTAGCACTTTGGAGCGTATACAATTTTTTTGCAATCCATTTTGAGTATATCTCCATTCCTGTGACTGATAAAAGTGAGAGACGGGGGATTCTCAATACTATTACATAGGATTTGATTTGAACTTTGAGACCTCTCAAGGCTAATTTTTTAATCTTTTTCATTTTAAATGTTTATTCTGCCAAATTGTTTTAACAATAAAATGGTTCACATATTATGAAAATTTCCAATTGGTGGGTAGGAGGAATCCTTTTCTCTCTTCAATAATTATCTACACAATAACCCCTTCTAAGAGTTAAATGAGAAGGGTGTAGATTCTGAACGGAGGTACATGATCATAGACGAGAAGTGGGTAAACAATAGAAGCAACATCTCTGATCATACCCTCCAAAGTCTCATTTCTCCCAGTGTACTATAAATGTACTTATGTGACCTGACCCACTGTGCTCTCTCTAAATCCAGCTCCCTCTTCTCTACCCCCTAGTCATTCAAAGCACCCACACTGGCCTCCTCAATATTTCAGGCTATTACCTCTTCCTGGACCTTTTTTTTTTTTTTTGCAGATATCCTCATGGCTTATTCACCTATTTAAAGTCTTTCTGAATCATCACCTTTAATGAGTCCTACATTTTACTTCAACGTCACCTCATTTCACTTCATCACTCCATTTCATTTCATCCCCAATCATGCATCCTTCTTATCTTGGTCTATTATTTTTGTTGTTACTGATATCATTGTTTACAGAGCACTTACGTTCTTTTAAAACACACATTTTAAATTTATTTATTGTTCACTGTTTACTGCCTATCTTTCCTTACTGGAATTTAAGGTGAAGATCGGCAGAAAAAAATTTCTTTAGATCTTTTGGTAATTATCAAACCCTTCACCAAATATTTGGGAGAGTTTACCTTTCTGCCGTTATCATGGTTATATATAGCATTTGAAGTATTTCCTATTTAAGTATGTTAAATATTTATAGTTTCTTCTATTCTACTTTATTCAAATTCTCTGTATCCATTGATTTTTCTTTTTGAAACAGTTTTCAAGCTACTGTGAGTCTAATAAGAATGTATTCACTTTATCCTGGATGCCTTATGATGAAAACGAGACGTCTTTGAGATCAAGCAAACATGGGATTAAATCCAGTTCCATTTTACAGGAAGATGTTGTTTAGCTCTTTGAATTTTCAGTTGGCTAGTCTTGATTTGGGGGTGCTTAACATCTATCATTTTATTTTATAGATAAAAGAAGATAATGCATATTAGGCTAAGATTGTGTATGAAATAACAGACAATCCATAATCTTAATGATCATAACTAAAATTTATTGAGTACTTGTAATATTTCAAGTACTCTAGTAATTAGCTTATGTGTATGATCTCTTTCATTTCATTCCACAAAACAATCTGCTGAGATAAGAACTTTTATCCACATTTTACGTGTGAGGAGGAGGAGGAGGAGGAGGAGGAGGAGGAGGAGGAGGAGGAGGAGGAGAAGAAGAAGAAGAAGAAGAAGAAGAAGAAGAAGAAGAAGAAGAAGAAGAAGAAAAGGAAGGAAGGAAGGAAGGAAGGAAGGAAGGAAGGAAGGAAGGAAGGAAGAAAGGAAGGACCACTATTTTAGTGGGTAAGTGAATTGCCCATAACTGCAGGATTAAGAAGCAGCCAATGGAATGTTAACTTAAGTATTTCTGTGACCAGAGGTAACTCCAATTGTATACAGGGTCACTGTTTCACACATAATGATGCTAGTTGCTTTTCCCATTTCCCTCATATTCCAGAAAGACCTTCACTTTCTAAATTCCAAAGCAGATTAAATAAAAGAAACAGTTTGTCTCTTTTAGTTTGTATTTATTTTTTAAGATGCTCAAAGAGTTCCTTATTTCTCCATTTTTCCTTTATCTTTTCAAGTGATGGCAACTTCTGGCTTCTGAATTCAGCACAATGTTCCAAAAATCAAGAATGAAAACCTTCCAAAAACTGTGCTTGGGGTTGCTGTGGTTACACCAGCAATCACAGTGTAGGCTGGCATAAAACCCAGGCAAAGAAGGATAAAAAGGGCCTAAAGTGTACTTCAGGATGAGAAGCACAGGATAAACAGAGCAAAGATCCTTTGACATGCAGAAGCATTCTCCCTCTTTCTCCTGCTTCTGTTCCCAAGGAAAACACTGAATAATTATTACTGGCAAACAAATCCACACATAAGAGTAAAACCTGAAAACACTGCACAAATAAATTACCCTAACCGTGAAGAATGGAGACATCAAAGAGATAAAAAAAACAAAAAAAGCAGAGAGTCTGCCCTGTATATAATGTAAGCACAGACTTTTTCAAAGAGCTGTATAAATGCTTTGAAGCTACACACAGCAAAGAAATAATTAATCCCTTCATAGACAGCCAGAATTTGGCTAAAGCCAAAAAAAGAGGGAAAATAAAAAGGAAGAAAAAGAGGTGATACAGAGCATGAGTTCTAATAAGAAGAGTGACACTAATTATAAAATTTACTAAGCTCTTAGTATATATCAAGGACTATTAACACACCACATATACACATTCATGTGTAAATATATCCACAATCATATATACCTACACACATTACATAGTATATAGTATATATTTATGCTGTAAGTAATGCATGTATACACATATATTTATATAATCAATGCTCATAAAACTCTACAAAGGAATTATTACTCACTTCCTAGGAATTAGGAAACTGAAGCATTTAAATTAATAAGCATGAGACCTAAAATGACAGTTATTTAAAGACAGGATTTAAACTCAGATCTACAGTACTTTGAAATTCCTTATTTTAATTCTAATACTATCTTCTTAAAGAAAAATAATCTTTCCAATTCTTGTTGGAACTATCTGAGCCCTCCCAGCAGCAACCATACTTTGCAACCTGGAAAAGAATGTTCCATTCTGCTGTTTTCAGCAATTTGCTGTTCACGACCACGTAATGTTCAGCCATGGCCTATTAAATACATATCGCATCCTTCTGTACTAGACATGGGAATCCATTTAAACAAGCAATTGAGTTTTATTGTTATTTTATTTTCTGCCCAAGCCCCCTCTACTTTCCCCTGTTGCTAAAGCAATAAGGCAAATATCACATTAGTTGGCTTTAGAGTATGAGGAAATAACTGAGTTGTCAGGAAAATTTAACTACAGGGAACAGACACATGGACAGTTTCTGTTACCAAATTTCCTCCTGTATTGGCCAAATATCTGCCTGTAAAGTGCTGGGGTATCACATTTGTCTTAGGATTTGAATTTGTAGAGAGAATGTGAAGATCTCTTATGTACAGTGATCATAAAATATAACATTCAACTAGGAAGTTTTGGAGAGGGAAGTGGACGGGACATCTGAACAATAAGTGTTTATTGAAGACTATTCTTGGGTCAATTTACATAGTTATGAGTTGCTTCATCTCATAAATGAAGTCTAAATGTGTCTAAATGTGAAGTACTTTAGACATGTAAAATTCTTAGACTTTGTTTGGCAATCCAAAGACTTGTCACTCTAAGTTACTTATTTGCAGCTCAGGAATGCACTAGAGTGCTCAAAAGGAAAGGCTGTTTTGCTCAAAATAGAAGAAAGGCAAATGCTGTGTATTTGGGTCCTATTTGATAGGAATCTAAACACATTCTTGTAGATTCAAACTATCTCTTCCCTGCAATGTGAGAATAATCGGTAAGATTATTTTGTCTACTTGTAAGACTGTCTGAACTGCCAGGTTGTGCAAAGTCCAGAAAATCCTCGAGACACCAATAACTCCTCCTCTTCTACCAACTCACTACCTGTGAATATGAGCTTTATGCTATTTTCCTATGAAACTGGGTACCTTTATATATTTCATACATCAACAGTCTTCATTTGCGTATCTCCATTATTACTTGCATGCACATTTCTAAAACTCTAAAATTTCTTACCATTACTTAACATATCCAATTTTTATCTAAAATGGAAAAAAGTATACACACACATATGCCATGTGAACTCATTAAGGACAAGGGATACACTCTGTGGATAATTTATATATTGCTAATATGTATATTAAATGTATACTGATGTATATGGCTGAATGAATAAACTAGTTATTTGTTAAAAATTAACTGTAAAATTGAGAGGAACATCTAATAACAACAATTTGTGGCAGAGTTATCCTACAGCAAATACATTCCCAATTCCAGTATCTCCCAAGTTCTTTTTATTAGAAGGAAATCCATGTTAGAAATGCCTAAATTATAGCATCTTGCTTAAGAATTCAAACATACTGACCCATGACATCTTCTGAGGCCCAGATGGGTGGATCAATTCATTTTATGGAAACCCATGAACAGCTGCTGGCAATAATTTCTAATGACTTCATTTGATTCTGACACATGATGCCCTGACCCCATCATCTGGGCCCATCTGTGAGAATGGCAGAGAGCCCACAAGCACAGTGGCCAGTCATTGGCCATTGGCTGTCTGGCACAGGTAGGGGAAGAGTGGGTGGAGCAGAGCTGGCACAATATTGCTGCCACCAAGCCAAGGCATTCATAGTAGCAGCCTGATCACCTCTTGGATCTGCCCTTTTTGCTTTCATTCATGGTTACTGACAGTCTGGGACAAATAAAATACTGTAAAATGAAACCTAGTGAAAGCCATAAAATTAAAAGAACTAAAAGTGGCCTAAAGATAGAATGGACTGGGACTGTGAGCTAAAGGAGAAAAAAGTAGGCATTTAAAAAGAAATCCTTGTGGTCATAGAGAACCAGCGCTAAATGATAACGCAAAATGTTCTAATTTCAGTTGACAAAACAGGTCTAGAGAGAAGTGATATATTTATTGATTACTCAGAAAATCCATTAAAACCTTTATTTCTTTACTTTTATCATACAGTAAACTCCAAGAAGATAGGGATTATTGATTTTATTCAAGGATGGATCCCCAGTAGGTAAAATAATACTTGAAACATAGCAGTTTATTAAATGTGTGTAAATAAAACTCAGAGGATGCTGTTCAAGTTGGTATAACATATTTTTAAAAGTTTAAAGCCAGAACCAAACATATGATTCTGAATGCTGATTATAATCTACTAGACATGTAACTCTGGGTTAGTTAGGGATTTGATTCAATGGGGGACACAGTCTGAGTGTTCAGAGTCAATCCAAATTTTGCCATGCCCTTCAAGGAAGGCAGAAAGGACAAAAATAACAAAAAAAAAGAAAATGAAGGGAGGATGAGAAGGAGAAAGAGAGGGATGGAAGGGTGGAAAGAGGAAAGTAAAAAGAAGAAAAATAGGGAGAGAACTAAAAAGGGAAGAAGAGGATGAGAAAAATAAAAATAAAAAGGAGTGGCCAATAGATCAATGAAAAGATTCTCAACATAAGCATCCATTGGATAAATGCAAATTAAAATCATATTGAAATACCAGTTGATGCCCATTAGGATATTTATTTTAAAAAAGAGAGAGGAGAAGAAAATAACAATTATTGGCAAGTATGTGGAGAAACTAGAATTCAGAAGTTTTGTGTGCAAATGTAAAATGGGAATATAAAATGGTGTAGCCACTGTGGAAAACACTTTGGTGGTTCCTCAAAAATTAAACATAGAGGGGTTCCTGGGTGGCTCAGTTGGTTGAGCATCTGACTTCGGCTCAGGTCATGATCTCATGGTTCGTGGGTTCAAGCCCCGCATCAGGCTCTGTGCTGATGACTCAGAGCCTGGAGCCTGCTGTGGATTCTGTGTCTCCCTCTCTCTCTGCCCCTCCCTGTTCATATTCTGTGTGTGTCTCTCTCTCTCTCTCAAAAATAAAATATAAAAACATTTAAAAAATTAAAAAAGATAAACATAGAAATACCATATGATTCTACTTCTAGGTATATATACAAAAAATTGAGTCCCTCCTGGGACTCAACCAAATACTGTACACCAGTGTTCTCAGCAGCAGTATTCACAGTAGCCAAAAGGTGGAAACAACCCAAATGCTCATTGAAAGATGAAGAGGTAAACAAAATAGGGTATATACTTACAATGGAATATTATCCAACCTTAAAACATAATGAAAAATAATGTATTCATGCTACAACATGGATAAGCCCTTAAAACATTATGTTGAATGAAACAATCAGAAACAAATGGACATGCGTTGTAAGATTTCACTTATATGATGTACCTAGAATAGACACATTCATAGACACAGAAAGTAGTAGGATGCTAATGGGGGCTAGAGACGGGGATGGGAAATTATTGCTTAACTGGTCAAGAGTTCTGTTTAAGATGAGGTCGTGGTGATGGTTGCACAGTGATTGAACTTACTGCCACTGAATTGTACGTTTAAAAATGGTTAAAAAAGTCATTTTTATCACCTCTCTCATATTTTCAGGGGGTGATAGTTAAAGGGAAAGGAATCCAATCTCATTCAAATTGACACAATGTCAGTTTAAGAGCTCTGTAATGCAGGGCTAAGAAAAATCAGGTCACTGAATTCCTTGACACTATATATATTTTAATCAACATTTAGAATTTTTGTTGATATTAATAAGAAGCAAATTTCTACTGCCCCTCAGGTGTGAGTGAAGAAAACATACCTAAATTTCTGGTGGCAGGCACATCAAAATCATGAGGAAAGCATCCTGAGAATGAATCTAGAACAGAAGGATATACCTGGGGCAGGGGAGGGAGCCGGGGGGGGGGGGGGGAATCTGTCAGAAAAAAAAAAAAAAGAACTGGCATCTTGATTAAATAAAACTTGAATCCCACCTCTAGCCTTATATAAACAATTCTGAGATGACTTTTTGTTATTTTCAGTCAAAATAATTCTGTTAGAAACTCAGAAACATCCAGTGAGGCTTCAGTAGACTTCCTTTCTATATTTGTGAAATAAAAATGGTTGAGCAAAGAATCAGATCTTCATAAAGATATCCCTTAACACCGCAAATCCTTACTTTCATGAACTACCATCCAAAGCCTGAGTTATCCTCTTTTTGGCCTCAGAGAACTCTCATATTCCTACATAGATACAAAGTAATTTATGAACTGGAATTGGTCATAGGACCGCATAATAGTTAGATCAAGTTAATTATCTCTAGCAAACTTTATTTTTAATTCAGTTAGGGACAAAGCTAAATGGATCTCATAGATTGTAATCTCAACAAAGAAGCTCATGTGACAAATAATAGAATGTCCCTGGCATTCTTGGAAATCTCAATTAAGATGGTGTCTGGATGATCTAAGCATATATAGTATTGAATTAACAGACCCAGACCCAGCTGCCTTCCTTAATAACAAAGATCATGAAATAGCAAAGTTGGGATACCATTTATTTACTGTTTTACAATACACTAAAAATTATACTAACTTAAACAAATACAGGCATACTGCATGCATATATACACACATCAGTGCATATGTTACCAACATTGAGTACACTAATAAATCTCCCTTTCAAATATATTTTGAGGAATAGAGTTTTCAAGCAAGAGTTTAAGAAGAAAGAAAAGCCTAGATGGTCATAATACAGCTTGTCAATAACACTATTTTTTTTATCCTCAAGGAAAGACAGGTCTTCCTTTGTGCAGGAAGATGCCCATAATTTTAAGTCTCCCTAGTTTTCTATCACGATTTTAAATTATTGTTCTTACACATAAGTAAAATGGGTGTTTTGCCACTTGAAATCCATTTCAAAATCACAGGAGAGATCTGCTGATCCAAAATATACTTTTTCAAATACTGCTACATAAAATATCCACAGTAGTATATAAATTTCCATTCACCAGTAACATAGAGCCCTTAAAACATAAGCAGATCCCTATGAGGGGATAGATACTGTGTCATTACCGAAATTTACATTTTAGGAAAATATTTGGAACCAAAATATTTCCTGCAAAATGTTGTTGATTGTGGGAGCTTAGTAAAAGAAAGCATTGTTTACAAACAAAAATACCACCTTGGCAATCTGGTAACCCTACAATAAGATCTCATTTTAGCCTCTTTTGAAATTGTGACCTTGAAGGCATTTAATCTTTCTGAGACTAGAAAGGTTGTTGTCAATATTGGATAAAATCCATTTTCTTTATGAATAAATGCATTTTTTTAAAAATTCGAGTACAATTGACACTCAATGTTCCAGTAGCTTTTGGTGTACAACTTAGTGATTTGACAAGTTTACACATTATGCCATATCTGCAAGGAGTGTAGCTACCATCTTTCCAAATACATTTCTATTACAGCATCTTTGATTATATTCCTTATGCTGTGCTTTTATTCCCATGACTTATTCTTTCCATAACTTGAAGGCTGAATCTCCCTCCCCTTCACCCGTTTTACCCATCTCCTAGCCCCCTTCCCTCTGGCAACCATCAGTTAATTTTCTGTATTTATATGTCTGATTCTGCTCTTTATTCTTATTTCTTTTTAAGATTCCACTTAAGAATGGAATCATATGGTATCTGTGTTTCTGTTATTTTACTTAGTTTAAGTCCCTCTAGGTCCATCCATGTTGTCTCAAATAACACAATCTCAT
This sequence comes from Panthera onca, assembly GCF_046562875.1. Lineage (NCBI taxonomy): Eukaryota > Metazoa > Chordata > Mammalia > Carnivora > Felidae > Panthera > Panthera onca. The sequence continues at coordinate 21,667,440 of NC_138349.1, forward strand.
CCTTTTCTATGACTGTGTAATATTCCACTGTAATTATTTATGCACACACACACATGCATACATACCTTATCCATTCATCTATTGATGGACACAATTCCAGATTTCAAGGTGTACTACAAAGCTGTAGTAATCAAAACTAGTATGCTACTAACACAGACACATAGATCAATTGAACAGAATAGAGACTCCAGAAATAAACCTACATTTATATGGTCAGTTAATCTATGACAAAACAGACAAGAATATACAATGGGAAACAGACATTGTCTTCAAAATTTGTTTTAAATTTTTTTAATGTTTAGAACGAGTGGAAAAGGGGCAGAGAGCAGGAGACACAGAATCTGAAGTAAGTTCCAGGATCCAAGCTATCAGCACAGAGCCTGACATGGGGCTCGAACTTATGAACCATGAGATCGTGACCTGAGCTAAAGTCTGATGCTTAACCAACTGAGCTACCCAGCAGAAAGCCTAATGTGGGGATCGAACTCATGGACCATGAAATCATGACCTGAGCTAAAGTCTGATGCTTAACTGACTGAGCTACCCAGACATCCCAAAAGATGTGTCTTCAGTAAATGATGCTGGAACAACTAGACAGCTACAGAAAAGAAAAACACCACACACAAAAATAAACTCAAAAGGGATTAAATACCTAAATATGAGACTTGAAACCATAAAAAACTCTAGAAGAGAGCACAGGCAGTATTTCTCTGACATCATAGTAACAATTTTCTATATATGTCTTCTAAGGCAAGGAAAACAAAAGCAAAAAAAAACTATTGGGACTACATCAAAATAAAAAGCTTCTGCCCAGCAAAGGAAACCGTCAACAAAATAAAAAGGCAACCTACTGAACTGGAGAAGATATTTGCAAATAATATATCCAATAAGGGGTTAATATTCAAAACATATAAAGAACACCAACACCAAATTCAACACCAAGAAAAAAAAAAAGTAAAAGATGGGCAGAGGTCCTGAATAGACATTTCTCCAAAGAAGATACACAAATGGCCAACAGACACAGGAAAAGATTTTCAATGTCACTAATCATCAGGGAAATGCAAATCAAAACCACAATGAGATATCACCTTTCACCTGTTGTAATGGCTCACATCAGACAAGAAATATTGAGTGTTGGCAAGGATATGGAAAAAAAGGATCCTTCACTACAGTTGGTGAAAATGCAAACTGGTACACACAGTATGGAAGACAGTATGGAGTTTCCTTAAAAAATTAAAATAGAATTACCATATAATCCAGTAATTCCAATGCTGGGTATTTACCCAAGGAAAATGAAAACACTGAGTTGACAAGATGCATGCAGCCCCATGTTTATTGAAGCATTATTCACAATAATATTGGATAAAATTTAAAACCCCTTTCAGAGTCTATGGCATTTAATAGTCAATAATAATTCAATAATAATTCAAAAATAATTTGAGGTCCTGAAGGGAAGAAGGAGGCAACACTGGAGAAAGAAGGGCACAGAGGATAGGGGAGGCAGGTGATATGCAGAGAGAAATACTTAACATAACCTGATGGGATGTTCTGATAAGTTTTGTTTATTTCCCATCATTTTCAATGTTAGTTCTGAATGAAACATGAGAGCTTCCCGTGAGCAGCAAAGTCTTGCCAGCTCTGAATTCTTTAGCTCACCTATTCAGTTTCACTATTCACACTATGATAACAGGGGTTATGATAAAAATCTTCAATTTTTAATTGGTTACCGATACCTGGGATTTATTGTGCTGGAACCTGGTAGGTGTTAGAGTAAACATCATTCAGTGACAGTGATGGGCCAATGAGTTTCCCTTGCTAAAAAAGAAGAAAATGTAAGAACCAATTTTCCATGAAATGGCAGAGAGGTTCTTGTCTAAGAGTCGATCAGAATGTGTTTTAGGAGAGTGTCAATGGCTAAACAAAGCAGAGAGCACACAGTTTAGTCCATTATCAAAACAATTCAAGGCCAGGAATATACTAGCTGCTATAAAAAATAAAAAGAATTAATTAATTAATTAATTAAAAAGCAAAGACAAACAAAAACTCTAGTATGTTCTAAAACTGTTATTTGGAAATCTTAAATGATAGCCCAAAGATGAAGAGTTTGGATGTTGTAGTCAAGTGTTATACTTTGACTCATATTTAACTTAACACTTCCTATCATTTTAACCTCGATAAAGTTGCTGAACTCTAAGTTTCAATTAACTCATTTGCAAAATGAGGTAATTTTAGTTTCAAGCTTATAGGATCATTTTGGGAATCAAATGGAACAAATGTAAAGTATTGTAGTGCATGGACTGACACATATTAAATGCACAGTAACTGTAATAGTTATTCTTACTTGCATATCAGTGCTGAATACTGAAATAAAATCTATAAAGAAATTAACTAAGCCAAGGCTAGAAACAAAAACAAGTCTAGGCTCTTACCCATACAGCATCTATTAATGAAAGCTTAGTTCACTCTTATAAATTGTCATTCTTAAGACTAATTTAAGGCAGGTATTTAAATGCTTTACACCTTCATATTAACTTTGAGAAATAAAATCTTCTCTCAAAGTTGACATTTATAAAAATGCACAAAGGAAATATGTTTAAAATTAACATTCTAAGACTTCATTTCAACTTGCTGAATAGCCTGACAATTACCATTGTTTCTTGGGAAGCATGATTACTCCCAAGTTGGTCATACATTTAAACAGGTAACAGTGCCATAAAATCAGAGAAGATCCTCAGTCAAGGGTATGAAGATAAAAGATCTCTCTTGGGAAAGGCAATTATTGAGTAGTGTTACAGGCTATATAATGGTGTGCTTCAACTTCAAGAAAATGATTCCCAAAACTTATGTTTACTAACTGCAATAAAATATAAGAAACTCCAGGGTTCCATTTACCTAGAAAGATATAAAACAAATGAATGGAAAAAAAAATGTCTTTTGGCCAGGATTGTAGGAAACTACATGTGGAATTAGAAATGAAAAGGCCAGCTAGAGAATTTAATAAAAACTAGTTTGAACAGTTAAAGACAACTCACAGGATCAAACTTGGTGTCTTGTCTTGGGGCACCTGGGTGGCTCAGTCGGTTAAGTGTTGGACGCTTGATTTCAGCTCAGGACATGATCTCATGGTTCATGAGATAAAACCTGGCATGGGGCTCTGTGCTCACAGCATGCAGCCTGCTTGGGATATTATCTCTCTCTAAAAATAAATAAACATTAAAAAAAAAAGAATTGCTATCTTGACTTAAATAATGTTATTTTATTTTTGTATAAATGGTAAATGATTATACATATCTGAAAATTCAAAAAGTTTAGAAAGTTAAAATATCATTGAAAATAATATTCAATAATTAATATAATAAAATAATTCAATAATTTAATACTCTTACACTTTTAACATTTTTTATATTTATAATGTTATATATTCATGTAATTTATATTTTATTATTTAAAAAAATAATGTTTATTTATTTTGGAAAGAGAGAGAGACACAGTGTGAACAGGGGAAGGGCCGAGAGAGAGGGAGACACAGAATCTGAAGCAGGCTCCAGGCTCTGAGCTGTCGGCACAGGGCCAGATGTAGGGCTCAAACTCACCAACAGTGAGATCATGACCTGAGCCGAATTCGGAAGCTTAACCGACTGAGCCAATCAGGCACCCCTATATTTTATTATTTTAATACATTTAACATTATTACAGATATTTCCCTGTACTCAGTTCCCAAGTGGATGCAGGCTTATAATTTTAAACACAAAGGACTATAGTGTACTAACTATACAGTGCTGTTCTGTGATTAGTTTTTATTTAGTTTTTCGAAATAACAGCCATCATGGACATTTATTTAGAGCAATATATTTTGTATTGTCATTTTACCTGATAGCATTATATTATCTTGTGTTTATATTCTCTAATTTATTTGTATATTTTCTAACAAGGAAATGTGGGTTCTTTTCAGTTTCCTGATATTAGAAACTATACTAATTGAACATGTGTAAACCTTTTGAAATTGTGTAATTATTCCCTTGAGTCAAAAAGCAACCATTATTTTCTAAGGGGAATAGAGGAATAGTAGAAACATCAGATTACCTAATTTCTAATTCCACATTTAATTCAATTCATTCCCCACATCTCTATCTCAGTTTGTAAACGGGTGAGATGAAAAAGTTGAGAATGCTCTCTAAATTCCTATAACTAAATAAAATGTAGATCATCAAAAATATCATTAAATATCAAGATTATAAAAAAAATATTTAACAACCCTAGTTAATATTAGATAGGGAGAAAGAGATTTTAAAAGATCATAGAGGCATTATGGCTCCTACTGGATTGGAAAAGGACTCAAATCAAGTAACCATTTTCAGAGAGAAAAGGTATACATTTTACTGTTTTCTCCATTCTTCAAATTTCTATAATGTATATGTGTAAGTGTAATCAGAAAAATCAACAATATTTTCTCCAATTCCATTGTTTTTAGTAGAGTTTTGGTAGCAAAATGATTGTTTTCCTAACATAGCCACTCTGCAGTAGATTTCACAGTTACTTCATTTCAATTAACAATTCTAAACCCAGTGTTTTCAACTCCAAGTCAGAAAAGAAGTTGCCAACCTTGGTCAAACCCTTTAGCTATAGATTTTAGCTATAGTATTTCAAAAGATGGTCCCTTTCTGATTTCCTTCTATGTAGCAAAGACATAGAACAGACTTTTAAAATGTAAACTAGGTGTCTAAATCCTTCAGGATATTGCTTCCAATGAGCCCAACTAAAGTCCTTGGGTCTACCCTACCCGTCAAGTTCCACGACCCACAGAACTCTCAAAACATGGTTGTTTCCTAGTGATCTCATCCTTCTCCTGCTTCTGAATTGCTACCAACAGTTTCTCCGGATCATTCCTCAAGGTATACCTGGTTAGTATTTGAGCTGCACTTTTTTCCTATCAAAAGGGGTAGGATACCTCTGAAAACCACAGAATTTGGGAACATATACCATTTAACACAAATCAAGACTCTAACAGAAGTCTTCGGTCACCTCAGTCTTGTGTTTTCAGAAATTCATCAATTTTACATTCTCCTTCAACTTACATTTTCTGGTACATAATAAAATTCTGTTTTACTTTTCAATGGAAGTTAATTTATATTAACTAATTTTGATCCTTTTGGCACAATAAATACCCATTTAGATCAACATTATTCATAAGACGATGTTTTTAGAAGTTAGAACACAGTTCTCATCACTTCCCATCCAGCATCCTACTGCATTGTATAATTTTTATCTCCTGCCATTACATAAATAACCTTACCAGTTAAGTATGATGAAACAGGAAGTCCTCAGCAATCTACTGCTTGGTGACACCCTAAAGGAATCTCTATCCCATTACTATGTAACATTTACTACTACTTTCACAATACCAGAAGACATATTTAGATAAATTAATTGCTGGCATATATCAGAAAATTTTAAGAAAACTGACATACGAAGATATGTGAGATATCCAGGTATTAACTTAATATGATGATGCACAGGAAATTCAAGGTATGTTTAGTAAAAATATTTAGGAGGGAAAAATGCTTTATGCCAATATATTAAGCTTTCACATGTAGAATACTTGAGAAAGATTCAACATTGAAATTGTCAAATCCAATATCCTTCTTTATTCACCATAAGCAGAACCACCCTATGAACAATAGAAGATAAGCCTAAGGCTAATTATAAGAAGAAGATTCATTTTGAAGCCTCTTATATGAAAGTTTCTCTAAAGACTGCACAAAAATGGAATAAATCTATTCAAACATAGAAATAGTCAGTCTGAATTTGAATAAGTAACTATCAGAGGTGCTTTTGGAAAGCACTGTTTTTATTTTTTCATGCATCCTTATCTAGATGATCTTCTTGTGATGATAGGGACACTTCTACTTTGAGAACTAACATCTGTATTTCCTTTCCTTGATTGTGCACAAATATGTTATACATATTTGTACTGTAATATCTACAATAGATATTAAACTATGGTATGTCCAAGAAATGTTAGAGAAGGTGAGTGTGTGTGTGTGTGTGTGTGTGTGTGCGCGCGCGCGTGTCTGTGGAGCTCTGAGCTGGCATATGAGACTCACCACCTTGAGGCTACCATGCAGGGATCAACTTGAGATAGAGATGTGCCAAGAACCCCAGCTGTTATAACCACTAGCAGTTCAAATCTTCCCTGCTCAGACACAAGACATATGAGTAAGGGATCCTCTGCATGTACAAGATCTTCGGCAGTGGATTGCTGGTCATCAGTTACCCTTTACAATCACTGAACACCACAGAACTGATTAGGCATGAGAATTAGCTCCCATCTATGTGAGGTAGCAAGGAGAAACCAGTAAATTCTTCTTGGCTTATTGTTCATAATTTAACATTTCCAGAAAATCTGGAAAATAGGAATTCTGGTACTAGAACATTTTTTTTTTTTGTAATTCCCCAAAAGGGGAAACAAATGGACTGGTAACTGTAAAGTAAGAGAAAAATATCCCCATTTTAGAGTAGACACACATCCTTAAAGCCACTCTTTCCATGTGGTCTGCTGCCCTCAAAGAAGCTGGTCAGGGCTTCTTCACATGGCAGTCTCAGGACAAGAAGAAGGTGCAAGGCCTTGAGAGGTCCTGCCTTTAGCATTCACATGTCACCAATGCAAAATTTCCTTGGTCAGAGCAAGGCACAACTTCACTCAATGGGAAATCCGCCAACTCATATTGAAAAGGGAAGTATACAAGGACATATTTTACCTATCATTAATGTACAACATGTCCCACTCTTCACAGTGTTTGATTTGACCGTAACATGACAAGCAACTTGTCCCCTTTGTCCCTTACTGCTCCATGTCCTCACTTTCTAAAGCTACTGAGATGCTTATAGATGACAGCCCTGATAAACTGAAAAAGATCACTTCAATCGGTAACCAAAATTATTTCGAAATGGCTAAATGATGTTCTTAATCTATTGAACAAGATCTAACCAGGATAATTGCAAAATCATTCACTGAGGTTCAAAAAAAAGTACACAAATTCCACATGAGAATTCACAGCTTCATAGCAGCTCAGATGAAAATGACTGAGCAAGTGGAGTTGATTTATTTTGTGTGTGTGTGTATCAGTCAAGGTTTAATCATGGAAGTAGAGCCACTTTGATGATTAGGGGACTAAGAGATATTAATGATCATTAGAAATTATATCAATATAAAAGGAGCTAGAGAAGTGAAGTCTAAGAAGGGAATTCAGTGAGTCAAGAAAAGAATCATTAACCAGCCTATCTAAAACACTAATGTGGGTAGATAAGTTGGAACCTGCAGGGAAATCTTAGAAGCTGAGCCTATCTCAGAGGGGTCTTGGGTAGGTGTTGTGATTCATGGAGATGAGCACTGGAGCAAATGCCTCTATATGGCTTATGCCTCTGTGAATCTTCAACTATCCATTGGCTAAGAGTCTGTGGGCCACCGCTGGTCAGAAAGAATAGCCGTTAGGGAGACGCAATGAAATAGAGGAGGAAAATTAGGAGAAGCTTGTACTTGCAGAGTAGCTCAATATTTTCTTGTCACATATCTAACTGTGATGAATTTTTGAGTACCGACTTCTTTTACTTTTAATTTTCAATTCTCATATAACTTCTATTTGCCCAAAGTGAACACACAACGATGTAGAAAAAGGAATTTAGAAAAATGTAGTGTTCAGCCTTAACCAAGTTGACACAGCACAGTCATGTGTACATTTATTTTTCTAAGTCATGTCCATAATAACATTCTTTATAATAAATATGAATTATATTTATAACCAAAAATAAATAGGTCAAAATGAAAAAAAAATTAATGGCTCTTCTGAAATACCACAAAGAAATATATATATTTAAGTTTATTTATTTATTTTAAGAGAGAGAGAGCAGAGGAGGGGCAGAGAGAGAGGGAGAGAGAGAATCCAAGCAGGATCTGTGCTGCCAACGCAGAACCCAATGCAGGGCTTGATCTTGAACCATAAGATCAACACCTGAGCCAAAATCAAGAGTCACATGCTTAAATCACTGAGCCACTCAGGTGCCCCACCACAAAGCATTTTAGATGGTTGTTTATTCTATGTTTGCTTATCTTACATTGTCTCCAAGCCTTCCTGATCTTCGCTTTCCTCTAAAGGTGACTGGGTTTTCTTCTCATTAGGATAGTTATGATGGGTAATTTTATGTGAACTCAGCTGGACAAGAGTGCCCTGATATTTGGTCAAATATTATTCTGGATGTTTCTGTGAAGGTGATTTTTTGATGCGATTGACACTTAAATATATACACTTTGAGCAAAGCTGATTACTTACACAAAGATCCTAGACAAAGACTGACCTCCCCTGAACAGAAGCATTTCTGTCAGAAGACTGCCTCTGGATTTAAACTACAACTTTTTCTTAGATCTCCAGCCTCCCGGAATACAGCATTCAGCCTCCCTACAGATTTTCACCTCTTGTTTATTCACAATTGTGTGAGCCAATTCCTTTAAATCTCAGTCTCAGTCTCAGTCTCTCTCTCTCTCTCTCTCTCACACACACACACACACACACACCACGTGGGTTGTTTCTCTGGAGAACGCCGACTAAAACCATTACCTTTCTGTTTTTCATTCTAAACTCCTTACAGCTCATTGTCATTCATACCATGCTTTTCTAACAAGCCACTTTAGCATGGAATATGACAAAAGACTCTAGATCTGAGTTGTTCATTAGGGTAGTCACTAGTCACAGGCAGCTCTTTAAGTTTAAATCTGAATAAAAATAATGCAATTATAAATTCACATCTTCACACGCACTAGCCATGTTTCAAGTGACCAGTAGTCGATTGCAACTAGTTGCTATCACACTGAACAACAGATTATTGCACATTTCCATTATTGCTGAATGTTTTGGCCATCACTGCAATTCACAAGTCAACTTCTATTTCCACACAGAAATCTCAGATAAAAAGATGATTTATTTTCTACACCCCTCCCTCAAAAAATTGAAAGTGGCCAGGGCCTACTTTAGAAAACTTTAACAGCTCACATGAAGCTCAGATAATAGATTAGCAAACCTCATGCATTTACCACATACCAAGTGACTAGAGAGCTTCTGGCAATCTCTTAGCACTCAAAAGTGATCAGGGAGACACTCAGGCTTATGTGCCTTCTAAGTCTGCAGTGTTTTTGATCTCTGTTCTATGTAGCTAGCATCTATCTCCCAAATAGCATCTCTTTCTATGATGTATGAGATGCTGTGTAACAAGCAGTCCTTACTTCAACATGAAGAAAAGAGATCAGGTAATGAGATACATGCCAGGGAACACATCTATACTCTCCTCTAGAACATAAGGCACTTTTATTTACTCAGAGAGCATAAAACATGACTTATAATGAATACTGTGCCAGTACTCAGGCATTCTTTCAAAGTGGCAATCTCCAATTGCAACTAGAAAACTGATTTTAAATTTTATAATTGCCTGTTCCCTGTCTTGGAAAAAAATCACTCAGCCTTTTACTCCAAGTATCTTTCCATAATGTCAATAGTGGACGCTGAGTTAGAGGGAATTTAATATTAAGGAGAAAAACTTACAAATGAATCAGCAAATATCATATTTTATAACATTTATAACAATTTTATTCTTTTTTTCCATTATCCTTGGTGTTCAAAGATAGTTGTTTTTCATTAGCCAGCACTGGCTGAAAGCAAAGGAAGTAAAACTTTTAAAGGGACAAAGTTCTGATTTGGCAATTCTACTTGTAAATTTGGAGTCCATTTGTGTTCTTTCCTTTGATTAATCTCACCTCCCTAAAATCATTTGAAATCAGATAGACCTGAGAATACAATCCAAACTGTTGCCACCTCAAATGCTCATGGATAATGAGAATAAGGCAGACTGAGAACAAATGGGGGACACAGAAATCTGAAGGGCACGTGACCATCTGTGGAGATAGCAGCTACATAGCTCTAGCTGATCAATGAAGGAATTAAAGTTCAATGTTGCCAATAGAGATCTAAGTTCAAAAGGGAGCTGAAAATCCCATTATCTGAAATCTCTAATTTTTAAAATGCTGACAAATGGTGTATTTTTTTAAACCATATATGCATCAAATAAACTATTTTTCATTTAAATTAGATCCAAACTCTTCTGGTTTGATTTTAGTAATCTCCTTGAAAATTAAAGTATGACTTCTACCTTCTTTTCTTTTTCACTGCAGCCTTCACCAAAATGAGAGTGCACATTAGACTTACTGGATGAGTCAGATCACAGCTATCATCCTGCAAAAAGTCTAAGTCATGGCAGCCACTGACACAAATGAAAGACAATTATTGTGGTCCATGATTGTGGATCTCAACTGGGTCAGTTTTGTCCACTGGAGGACATGTGGCAATGTCTAGAGACATTCTTTTTTGTCATAACCTGGTGGGGTTTGCTATTGGCATCTAGTAAGTAGAGGCCTGGTATGTTGCTCAACATGCCACATTGCATAGGACAGCCCCCCATAAAAATAGATTATCAGGCCCAGAATATCAATAATGCTGAGGTTGAGAAATTCTTCTCTAGATTTTGTTTTTTCATGGAGGACCAATGTTTGTCCACTCTTGCCATTGGTGAACTAAGCACTGACAAGAAGGCATATTTCCCCATATCCTATTATCAAGGTATGTTGTTGCCTACATCCTAATCACACACACCTGAATCAACAGGTCCAGACTCAGGCTTGTAAGAATCCAGAAACTCTTCAACAAATAACTGGAAGACATCAGATTGGCAAAAGTTAAACATTCTGAAAAGTTCATGTATTGGTGAGGAGGAAAGTAATTAATGTATGCTCATATAATCCAGTGAAATGTAAATTTGGCAAGCCAGAGAGGACAACAACCCAGCAGTGTTTATATAGATTTTAAATATATAGACCCTTTCGGAAAAAAAATGCTGAACCCTGCTGTACAGCAACGACTTTGAAAATGTGGTTTACAGACAAGCAGCATCAGCATTACCTGAGAATTTGTTAGGCAAAATTTAGGCTCCATATCAGATCTACCAAATTAGAAATTCACACAATAGAACCCAGTAACCTGGGTTTTAGCTAGCTCTCCAGAATATTTTGATGCATATGAAAGTTTGAGAACAACAGAAAGAATCCTCAAAGCCTGGTTGTGCATTAGAATCACTTGGAGGGAATTATTAAAAACGCAGACACAAGATTCCAGAGATATCTGGAGATTCCGATTTATCGGGGACCAAGAAGCACCCAGATATCCAGAGCTGTTTCCTGGGTTCTATCAGTAGATAATCAAGGTGTTTAAATGCTTGTGGACTTGTTACTATGACCCATGTCTTCATTTGTTACAGTTTTCAACAACAGGAGCATATAGACAACAGTTATCACAGGGCTGGTCTCTGAATTCTTACCAGTGAAAATCCAAGCACAGTAAAGCCCTGGTTTGTGAGAATGATTTGTCCCAGAAACATGCTTGTAATCCAAAGCACTTGTATATCAAAGTGAATTTCAAGAACCATCAGCACAGTTGTGATCATGTGACATTCCGCATCACATACTACTCATATTGCAAGACATCTCTCGTTTATCAAGTTAAGATTAGAAGTATTTGCTCATCTTACAGAACACTCAAAGAACAAGTTACTTGCAATCCAAAGTTTTACTGTACAAATATTCTCTGGGCCTCTTTCCCCAAGAGTGGCCTGGAAACTCTCATGTCATAAGCAGTTGTATTTTAGAAAGCAGACCAAATCTCAAAGTAGACAATTTCTGTATTTCTTCATCTTGAGACTTCTTTTGACAAAAAGGCATTTTGTAACTGATTCCACATGTAAGGAAACCCTCTCCAAAATTGTTGGAGTTTTCATTCTTTAAGATCTTGTGCAAGTTAAAGTCTTCGCCCTTAACTGGCCTAGAAGCTTCTGCCACTTAAAAGCATTTGCCACATTAGAAGTATAGATTTTTTAAGTCTAATGCATTATGAGAAGCCCAAACCATGTGGAGAACCCTAAAAGAAAATATTGAAAACATTATATATAGAAAGATGATAATATGAAGGGGGAGTGAGGAGAGAGAGAAAAAGAACGAGGCGGAAGGGTAGCTCAATTGTATGAGATCAACAATGAGAACAACCCAGTGTTTACAGAGGACTGTCAAAGATAATAGTAAACTGTTTTGTTGGTCTTGGGATGATTTCTTAATGTAACAGTAGGAAATAACATCAAGAGGGAATATTGTTTTAGAAAATTCTTCCAGTTGATTCTAATTAGAAACTATAATCTCTCCCTCCTTTGATAAGTACTAAGTTACAGTAGATTTAAACTCTTCTATTCAACCACACAAAATTGCTACTTATCCAGTGCCCACTAATGAAAGAACCAGTGATCAGAGAAAATCAGAAGACAGATGTAAACCTCAACTTGTAATTAATGCTGTCTATTTATCCTTTTTCTTTTAAGGCTCTCAGAGCATCAGTTAGCCTTTGGGATACAAGCATAATCACATGTATATTTTATCATGTTGTCAAATTCAAAAAATAGAGGTGCTAATAGTCTTTAATAAAGACAAACCATCATAAAATTTGAAATAAACAAATCCACAGATTAAACAATTATTAATAGGCCAGGTTTGTTGTGCTTAGTTCTAGAGATTTGAAGCCTAATAACACATGATCTTTCCCACTCTTTCTGAACTCATAGTCTATTGATATGGCTGCAGGGAAGGTGTGAGTGCAGTGCTAGGGGTATTTGAGATCAAGTGTGCCATAACCCTTGAAATATGTGATATTGAGAGTTTGCTTTAATTTCTAGGTCACTTACTTTTTTCTATATTTTCATTCAGGTATAATTAACATTCAGTGTTAGATTAGTTTCAGATGTACAATATAATGATTCAACAATTCTATATATTACTCAGTGTTCATCATGATAAATGTTCTCTTAATTCCCTTTATTTCATCCACCCCCACCCCCCACCTCCTGTTTGGCAACTACCACTTTGTTCTCTGTATTTAAGTCTAGATTTTTCTCTTTATTTTAATTTGCTTTGTTATTAAATTTTACATATGAATGAAATCATATGGTATTTGTCTTTCTCTGACTTATTTCACTTAGCATTGTACCCTCTAGGTCTATCCATGTTGTTGTAAATGACAAGGTTTCATTTTTTTTATGGTTGAGTATATAACCACTGTGGAAAACAGTATGGAAGTTCTTTAAAAAAATTAAAAGTAGAATTACTGTATGATCCAGTAATTTCACTACTGGGTATTTGCCCAAAGAAAACAAAAACACTAATTCAAAAACACTAATTCAAATTCACCCTTATGTTTTTGCAGCATTATTTATGAAAGCCAAGATATGGAAGCAACCGAAGTGTCCACTGATATATGAATGGATAAAGAATATGTGACTATATATATATATATATATATACATATATATATATACATATATATACATATATATATATACATATATATATATATATACACACACACACACACACACAAATGGAATTCACTAGCTCATTTAAAATTCATAACCACACTGTACATACTATCATGCACTGAGTGAAGCTCAAAGACATCACCAGTAAGCATAAAGCCAATACTCAACTGAATATAGAATATGAAGTTCTAAGTGCAGACTGCATGTTCTTCAACTCTGTGCCATCCAAAAAGTAACTATTTATTCTTAATGTGGTAAAGGTGCCTGGGTTGGGGTGGTAACTTTCACTGGAAGTTCATCAAAGGACTTGTAAGCTCACACCTTTTGAAGAACCACAGGACACATATACCCAAGGTAAAACACACACACACACACACACACACACACACACACACACACACACACGCAAATACATGTAGCATTTACCCTAAGCCTGAACCAAACTGCAGGATTTTTCTGCAGGAATATTTGTTTTGGCACCAACCTCCGGACTTTCAGTTCAAAAGAGGAAAACTTTGTTTTATCAGTTCTGCAATAGGACAGGGAGGAGCACAAGATTAGTAAGAAAAACAAATTAACTTTGCCACTTTTCAAATCCATAAGCAGAATGATGCACCTCTTATTAAAGTCCTTTGCAGTCTAAAAAGCAACCTAAATTATATGGAGAGCAAATGGTCCCTGACATGGTCCTGCAGTCCATTAAAATAGTTTCCTGTTACTTAGCAATAATGCTGAACAAAGGGTATTGAAGGATGTTGGTGTCAGCTGAGTTCCTTTTACCAAAGTCAGGATGATGGATTTGGGGACTTGAGCTGTCTGGGAATGTCTCATAGATCAGGGGAGGGTATGTAGTTAACACTGATACTTCGAGGGTTTCAGAACTCACCAAACATGACTTTGGACTTAGCAACTTTATCCCCCTAAGAAAAGAAAAGCTGCCTTTTGTGAGGAATAAAAATGTTGCTTCTTCTTAAGGGTAGGGATACATAAGTTTCTGGGTCCTTTAGAACAGGACAGTGGGGGAGGCAAGGCAGGAAAAAACGAGGCTATTTAGCTGTGCACTGTGGGGATGTGACTTTCCTAAATCTTGACTCATTCGTAAAACAAGGAGGGCAGATGATATTAATTCATGAAATATTTGTGAGCACTTATGATGTATTAGAATCTGGGCTTGATATAGAATATACATAGGTGGGAAAAACAGATGTGGCCCTTGACTTCATGGAGTGACAATGGAGGATATATACATCAATCCAAAAATGTCTAAGAAGATTGTTACACACCGGGTTCTCCTGGAAGCAGATTCAGAGATGGAGATTAGTAGGATAATTTGTCTTGTGACCACCACTGGTGGGAAGGAAAGAGAGGAAGCAGGATTGGGTAGAAGTTGGGCTGCAATACAGTGTCAAGAAAGGCCTCAGTCATTCCTATGAGGAAAGCAGGCTCTGAAATAGCCTTCAGAGACTCCCTGAGTCAGATAAGCCATCTGGACTTTACACCTCTGTGCCAGCTTATCATTTGATGCTGTCTGTCCCATCTGTCCCATCTGGCGACTCGTTTCTAAGACGCGTACACAGAGGGATAATGTTTGAGGGTTTGTGGGAAATAATGTTGTCCCAAATGTGGATCTGAGTAGTTTATCTAAGAGTCTACTACATAGGTGCTCAGTTATGAACTGTGATGGGTGCTGTGAATAAGAATTATCCATAAGTATGAACATGTGTAGAGTAGGATCTGGCCTAGTTTGAGAAGTAATAGAAGTCTTTCCTGACGAAGTTGCAATTAAGTTGAGATTTGAAGAACATAACTAGGTAGAGGGATAAGGGAACAGGATCCCCAGATCAGGAACATGCTGCACTTCAGGGATCCAAAACAAACAAACAAACAAAAAAACACAACAAAAACAGTAGAAGACAAAGGGGCTAGAATGGGGAGAAAGGGAACCTGGAGTCGCTGGCAGAGACAAGACCACAAAGGGCTTTGGAATCCAAGTTGAGAATTTAACTGTAAGAGCACAGAAAGTCACTGAAATATATTGAATACCAATGGATGGGTATGAGTAGGTATTGGTGGTGGAGGGGAGGTAATATAATCAGTTTTGCATTTTACGATTATTCCAGCTACTAAACTGGTGGATAAACTGAAAAGCAGAGGTACTCTCTAAAACTTCCATCTAACTCTAAGTTTCTACAAAGACTTAGAGGCAGTGTCACTGATCCAGAAAGTGATTATCTTCTCTCACAGGGTACAGATTCCATGATGTGATAATATGGCAGTCAGAATATTATTGATGATACCTAAAACTTTTATGTATGTCAACGAATAATTTTATCAACAACCCATGAGGTAAGTACTATGAGATCTCATTTCATGGATGAGATAATGGTAATACACTATTAAGTAAAGATTATTATGCCTATCTTCTAGATGGAGATTTTGAGCCTTAAAGAGGTTACATATATCACCCAACGTCATAGAGCTAGTCAGTAATTCAAACCCAGGCAGCCTTAGGCTACACAGCTTGAACCAAAAACAAAATCACAATATAATTTACATTAATTTGTTAGCAAATTATCATAAACTAAAATTCAGGCACAATTTTTACAAGACAATAAGTTAAAACTTGTTCTTAAGTGTAACAAAAACTAGATATTGTATTTTGTATTTTGTTTGTTATGCTATCTTATACTAATCTAAACTATATTTCTTTACAAAATATTCAAAATGTAAAGTACAAGTAATTTTACGGGGTTCAAGAGGTTACACATTACTATTATGTTATTTAGGGTAAATATCCCTAACTACAAAACAAACATACCCCAAATCATTCTAGCTTACCACATTAAAAATGAATTAATAACATATAAATCCCCAATAACCTTGTTTCTCATTGTTAGGTGCCCTTCCATTCCCCAAACAGGTATTCAGATCTTTTTCATTTTCAGACTCTTCCTTCTTTTAGCAACCTTAGCAGGATCCTTTTCATTAGCCCACAGAAAGAACCAGAGAGAAGGAAGGTAAGGAAGTGGACTGCATCATTGCTGCTCACTTGTCATTGATCAGAACTTAGTCCCGTGGCTACATCTAATGTGGAAAGGAACTAAGAAATAACAGATCAGCTATGTGCCTAAGATGCAGAAGTAGATGTTGATGACTACATAACAGCATCTGTTATGATTTAAAAAGGTATTTGTAAGTCAAACAGTTTGTAAAACACTCACCTATTGAAGCAGCTATCTGGTTCCTAAGTTTCAGTTTATGTTTTCCATGACACTTTCTCAAAGAGATATGGAAACAATTAAAATGAACCCCCGTGCCATCCCCTCATTTGAATACTATGTCTTCTCCAGAGCAGCCACTAAACTTGAAGTTCAAGCTGTGGCTGAAGTCCACGCTGAAGAAACCAAAGTTAAGAATTTGTCATGCTATTCTCAAAGCAGACTTATAGCTCAATGTCAACAGGGTTTTTGTTTTGCTTAAAGCCTTTACCTAAAATTATTGAGTAGACTCCTGAATATGCAATCCAAATGCACTTGTATGTTTCACAGCTAAGGTTTAGGAGTTAACCCCAAGATTATCAGGGATCATGTGGATACAGATGAAGAAAATAACTAACAATTGTGAATAGTAAGCCTGGAGCAATTACCGTATTTTTCCTAAATTGTTTTAAACTCTTCTAACACAGTTTTCCTCATTTGTGTATCATCTTAATAAGGTATATAGGAATAAGCTTCATTACTGCACTTAAAAAAATTGTCTAAGGAGCCTTTATTCTCAACTACCTTTACAGTCCCCTTTCTCAAGACAGCCACAGAGAATACTTGGGAGTGAACAGCATGGACCAGGACTTTAAATTCACATGAATGACAGCCAGGTGCAATCAGTACAACACAGTCACAGTGTCTATGAGATAACAAATACATTTGCTCCTCCAAATAGAAACACACAGAACAGAGATTGAACTATTTTTTTCAAGTCTGAGCCTAAGTTGAGGTTTCAATCTGAGTTAACGATGATAAGAATGAATGAAAATAAAAGTGATAGAAAGTAGTGGATGGTTAGATCTGACAAGAGAAACCCATTATTCACCTATATCATTCAAAGTTCTCTTATAATACTAAATCTTTAACACTTGTGTTTCCAGACAGAAGTGAGTGAGCACCTACTATTTACAGGGTGCTTTACAGGAAACTCTACCAGGAATGAAGAGAAGGAATCATCATCACCACCTTCAATGGAGCAAACATGGAGTCAAATGTTCCTGTTTACAAAAGCTATAGTAATAGAATTTTCTTTCCCTAGAACTTTTGGAAAAGTGTCAGTAGATTACAATCACGTGCTTTTTATGTAGAAGGCATATAATACAAAATCATAATACTGTCTCTTTTATTGTATGATTACTGTGTGCCAGGCAATGTATAACCTTCGCATGGTTTAACTAATTCAATGCTCATTGCAACCCTACAACTCTGTGAGGCATTCTTTCACCAGAACTGTTCAAATTTCTATGAGAAAACTCCAACTCCATGTAGTTTTAAATAAAATGAGGGGGGATTAGCAAATAATAGCAAATCAAGATACTGGGAAGGTAACATTTAATCTGTTATACTTATAATACTTATTTGTTCATATTCTCTCCCTCTCTCTATCCCTCCTTACACCCCCACTTTGTCCTTTAGATGTGAATCATTCTCTTCTTTCAGTAACATGACTTATCTATGTGGCAGTGATGAGGAACAATGGTCATCTATAAGAGGTAAGAACACCTTTTTGCTCTAAGAACTGTCAAGGAAGAACACAGATCATCTCACTTGCCTTGGGTCACATATCTATCAAATAAGAGAGTTCAGGGGAAGAAATTTTCTGATTAGCCTATTCTGGTTCCTTTGACAAACCTGAGGTCCAGGGAATAAGTGTCTTTATTGTTGGCCACATCAAAATCACCTGGAAAAATAGTAAAGTTGGTAGACAAAATTTCCTATGTTAATCACAACCAGGCTTTATTATTTTACTAGATTATATTTGAAGACGTAAAGCTTAAAGAGATTAGTTTATTTGTCTAACATCACCCATGTAGAAATTTTGGGATAGACTTGATCTATATTGATTTAAAATTAAAAAAATATTTTTATTTTTAAAGCTTTTATTTAAATTCCAGCTAATTAACCTGCAGCATAACATTAGTTTCAGGTGTACAATATAGTGATTCAACACTTCCATACTACACTGGGTGCTCATCACAGCAAGTGCCCTCCTTAATCCCCCTTACCTCTTTCACCTGTTCCCCCGCCCACCTCCGCTCTGGTAACCATCAGTTTGTTCTTTATAGTTAAGAGTCTGTTTCTTGATTTGCCTGATGAACTATATTTCCAAATCTTGACTTGGAGAGATGTAAACTGGGAAGACTATCAATATAGAGCATGCATCTATTTGAATTTTACACTCTTCACCTTAATTCTGAGGGTATACAAAATATAATATGAATTATAAACCAATTTTGAGGAAAGAGGCTTAAGTGGATCTAAAAAAGCGTTCAGAATTTGCTAATGAGAAAAAGAGGAAAGCACTATATTTAAAAAGATAATCAGGGTTTTTGTTTTGTGTTTGTTGTAGTCCTTTTAAATCTTTAGTGGAGAGGACTTAGCATTTAGTGGGAGAAGGGAGATGAAGTCCAGGTTCTGTACAAGTCATTTACATTCTTGGGTTACCTTTTTCTTTATCTACATCTCCTACCTCATCTATTTCATGCAGCCACTTGAACATTAAATTATGAAACGAGTACCAAAATGTTTTGAAAAACTTACAATACCTCAACAGACAGTATTATGCTTTTGTATTATGTGCCTTCTACATACAAAGCATGCGATTGTAGTCTGTTGACACTTTTGAGAAAGTCATAGGGAGATAAAGAGCATGTTATAACTTTTAATGACAGACACATTTTACTCCAAGTAATTCCTCTCAATTCCTCTTTTATCATTACATTGCCATTGTCACTGTCTTCTTCCTCCTGTTTTCCTCATCTTTTATTTTTCTCATTATTAAAATCTCATGAAATTATATTTGCTAACTGATCTTCTGGAAAACATGCCCATAGATTAAATTTTATACTCAATGAAAAGTTTTGTTGACATCCAAATTAAAAATAGCTTCCTTCTGATTAGATCTCTCCTATAGACAAGGATAATCCTCTCTGCTTTCTCCACACTTGTCATTAACGCATATTCTTCTGTTACCTTCTCTGAGTCTTTTCCTTTGATTCTTGAGCAGTCATTTTCAGCTCTCTTCCTAAGAAATCTCCCTTTCCCCCTAAGATCTCCATTCAGCCACAGGCTGACTCCAGATGAAATTTGGGCATTGATTTATAGTGAGCTCTCATCCATTGCCCTAAGGAGACAAGGCAATAATGCTGTTGTTTTTTTTTTTTTTTTTTTTTTAAATAATTGGTTCAGAAAACCAACCTTGAGGGCCACAGAATAAAACAATGGAATTTATGCTGCACCTCATCTATTTTGACAGTTGTAAAATTCCAGGTCTGATTATACATGTTGATGCTGTAAAGATGCAGAGGATAGACAAAGGGAAAAATATATGTGATTGTCAGGAAAGTTCTCATAGCATCTCAAAGATCATTTAATTTTTCCTAAGATTGCTGCTCAGGCAGGGGATGCTGGATGATTGCCACGTGTTATCCTACAATGCAGTGAATGAATAAAAGCAGTGACACATGGAACACTATATTTTCATTAACCCCCAGCCCTGACACTGTTTTATAACCTTCTGTCTTGGAGCAGTGTTGTGCTTGGGTGTACGTTCATCCCTGGTAACCAGGGCGCTGAAATAGGAGGTAGAGAGATCCTCATTTCTTCTAATTTCTCCCTTAAAACTCAATATTAAGATCTGAAAAAAGAAAGAGATAACAAAGAGGAGGAATCAGAAAAGTATGGAACATAAAGACAGTTCATAAGTGGATAAAGGAAAACAGACATAGGAGCATAATCTAAATTTTGAGTGGTTAACTCAAAGGCCTAGAGTCAGGAAAGATTGACTGCGGTTGCACGTCTATGGGGGAGATTCCAAGTAGAAAGCGGTGGTATAAAAAGTGTTTTTAATTATGAAGCATTTATCATAGGTGTGCATGGCTTTGGCAAAAAAGATTGGTGATAATTTAAAATATGGCTATAGAGGGGCGCCTGGGTGGCTCAGTCGGTTAAGCGTCCGACTTCGGCTCAGGTCATGATCTCGCAGTCTGAGGGTTCGAGTCCCGCGTCGGGCTCTGTGCTGACAGCTCGGAGCCCGGAGCCTGTTTCAGATGCTGTGTCTCCCTCTTTCTCTGACCCTCTACTGTTCATGCTCTCTGTCTCAAAAATAAATAAACATAAAAAAATTAAAAAAAATTATGGCTATAGGCAAAAGAGACTAAATTTGACATGGAATATGATCTAAAAATTAAAAAAAAGTATTTTATGCACAAACCATACAACACCCCTTTGGGGAAAACAAAAGTTGGGTTGAATAAGGCAAGAGGTTGTGAAATTTTCCAATAAGCATCTATGAGAGAGGGAAAAAAAAACAAAAAAACAGGATTTTTCCCTAGGAGCCAACAGAGAGCTTGAGAGGCAGGCAGATACCTAGAGTAGAGCAAAATGCAGGCACAAAGGCAAACAGGAAGAAGCAAATGCAAAAACATTGTTTAGACATTTGACTCTCTAGTAAAAATAAAGAAAATAGGCTCGCAAGGAATAAAGAATAAGCTTAGAATTTTCTTTCATAAAACCAGGAACCATATCTTCTGATCACAAAATTTGCTTCTCTTCTGTGATTGTGTCAGTTTTGACACAAGTGGTGTTGTGAGTGTGAAAAATATCTGCAAAGACACATATAGTGTGAACATGAAAGTGACTTGGGGGGGGCGGCTATGTAGCAACCCTCTACTTCCTTGCCTGCTCTGTTCGAGATTATCATTATCCAGAAATGAGAATTCTTCTCTTCCTTTTTTGTTTGCGAAAGAATTGTATGTCTGGCTTAAAAGGGGTTAGGAGACACCTGTGGGCTCTTTTGTTGCATGTTTTTTTTTTTATAAATGGGCAAGTAAAAATCAATAATGCACCGCTGGTCAGTTTGAACTCCTGAAGCAAAAAAGAAACATACTTCGCAGGTGTCAGAGTGCGTATAAAAATGGCAATTATTAATAAAGTACTTCAGTTTGCTGTTGGATTGAAACTAATAAGAAGATTACATTATCCACCATGAGCAAGTTTTCATTTTACACCTGGTCTGCAGAGCCGGTGACATCCTGGGGGCTGTGAGTATGATTTCCTATTTGCGAATTCCTGAATTCCTGTGGATCTGAGGGCTGTAGTCTGAGGTTCTTTTAGGAGCACACAAGTTTGTGGCTGCCTTTCTGATTTACTTTTAAGACGTACCCAGCTTATTTGAAGTGGTTTCTGGAACACTGGCCTGTTGTAGCACAGTTGCAGCCTTGGAGAGAGCTAGGGATGGTTCCATCCATCCCACCCCAGGGTAGCTTTACGTGTGAGAGTAGGCAAGGACTGTCAGTTACTCCTGCAAAACTGAAAATGTATTAAAGCTAGAAACATTTTTTTCTCATTTATATGCCTTTTAAACCCCTGTAGTGATAGGCACAAAGAAATTTTGGCAAAGCCAGATGAAGCTTCTAAACAAAGCAATGATTTGGGGTACCTGGGTGGCTCAGTTGGTTGAGCGTATGACTCTTGATTTCAGCTCAGGTCATGATCCCAGGGTCATGGGATCAAGCTCCCTGTTGGGTGCCACAATGAGCACAGGGCATGCTTAAGATTTTCTCCCTCCCTCTTCCTCTGCCCCTCTTCCTCACTTGTACATTCTCTAAAAATAAAAAATAAAATCATTTAAACAAAGCAAAGCTTCTGAACAAAAGTCCACTGGTTCTGATTCACTACATCTGGGGTAAATCTGACTAACCTCAAGGTTTAACCATTATCCGAGGTCAATATGATAGCTGGTTGGGAGCCACTTTTTGAGAAATATTATAGTTAATATTCTTAGATTGCTTTTTTTTTAATATCTGAGCCCACTTGTTGCTAAGTCCCTGTTTTTTGAACCCTATTCATTCCAGGTCCCCAGCCACCACCTTTATAAATTTGTCTCTTCATCGTTTATGTGAGGAGAAATGGGTCTTAGAGGTAAAGGGTACACTATACGACTGACACCTGTTGGTGGTATTCCCAGAAAGGAAGTGGTTGATAGTGATAGGAGAAATAATCCCAAAGAAAAAGTGATCATCTCATTATATTTAAAATAGTATGTGAAGAAACTGTGACTATCTTTTATAGTTGTGGAAACCGGTGTATACAAAGCTCAAGTGGCTGGTACAGGTCCTAGAGTTCAGCATAAGACGAGAGGGGGTAATGGGGATTGAAAAAAATGGACATCACAAGAAGGCAGGGTGCAGAGCCCATCACGAATTGGAGGCTTTTGATTTTCAGTGTGAAGGTCCTTCTTTAGATAATTACTGATCATTTGATTTTGAGAGGTGAATGTCAAAACTGGACAGCACTACACAGCATGGCTTTGAAAACAAAACGTACAGAAATAGTTTTCATTTATAAAATCACAAGTAAAAGCCAAAAATCTAAAAGTACAAAAATCTAAAATCAATAGACAGATGAAAAGATGCTGAACATCAATAATCATCAGGAAAATGCAAATCAACACTACTGTGAGATATCACCTCATACCTTTCAGAATGGCTAAAATAAAAAAAAAGCAAGAAATAACAAGTATTGCCAAGGATATGTGCACTATTGATGGGAATGTAAATTGGTGTAACCACTGCCAAAAATACTATAGAGGTCACTCAGAAAATTAAAAATTGAAATACCATATGATCTAATAATTCCATTGCTGGGTGTTTGCTCAAAGAAAAGAAAAAACACTAATTAAAAAAGATATATGTAGCCCTGTGTTTATTGCCAAGTACAATAGTCAAGATATGGAAGCAACCTAAGAGTCCACCGGTAGACAAATGGATAAGGAAGATGCGGTGTATACACACACACACACACACACACACACACGCATATGTATATACATATAAACATACATGATACACAATGGAATATTATGCAGTAATAAAGAAGGATGAGATCTTTCCATTTGCAACAACATGGGTGGGCCTAGAGTGTCTTATGCTAAGTGAAATAATTAGAGAAAGACAAATACCATATGATTTTACTCATATGTTGAATCTAAAAATACATATGAATTAGCCAACAATAGAATCAGACCTATAAATACTGAAAACTGTTGGTTTCCAGAGGGGTAAGGGAATAGAGGAATTGGCAAAATGGGTAAAGGGGAGTGAAAGTGACAGTCTTCCAGTTATGGAACAAAAAAGTCGTAAGAATAAAAGGTAAGCATAAAGAACATAATCAATGTTATTGTAATAGCACTGTATGGTTACAAAAATTAGTTATATTTGTGATGAGCACATCTTAAGAGAAGTTGAATTATTACATTGTGCACCTGTAACTAAGGTAACATTGTGTGCTAACTATACTCAAGAAAAAAAGACAAAACATGAGGGTCTGGCCTTTCACCTACTTTTAAGCTATACCTAATTTAAGCCTGTGTGTGTGTGAGAGAGAGAGACAGAGAGAGAGAGAGAGAGACAGAGAGAGAGACATAGAGAGAGACAGAGACACACATACAGCAAACAGTTTTATTGTATTTTTAAGCAAAGAAAAATCTGAGTTGGAGCTTATCAAGACTTGACATTTGACATACAGCTTTAATAATTAAGCATGTGGTCTGTAACTCTGAGAGTAGACAGATACGTTACAAGTTTCTCAGGTCATGTGAAAAACTCCACATCGTTCTAATTTCAAGCCTTGATCATTCTCCAACACCTTCTTCCTCCATCTCTGAAAACCAATTTGCAGCTTCTCCCTTTGGAGGCTGCTTAGTATCTTCAAGAAGATAGGACAAGGAAGGTGCTTTGTCCAGGCTCTCAACCATAAAATGTGAATCACATTTTAAGCTACCAAGATGAAGAGGAAAAAAAAAACATATTCATAAATTTCAAGTTAACCTACATTTAATTTAGGAAAATACACAATTCCAAGGTAGTTCTATTTGAGCTGATAGACTCTGATGCTTTTTAATGGTTTTAAGTCATGTTTTGGAAGCAACATTGTTTTATTTTATAAAACTGGGTTATTAGTTGCCTAAGAGCAGTTTAAGAAGAGGTCTGAAACAGAGGATCTTTGTGGTAGCATATAATGAGACTATTACCTCCTGTATCTGGAGGGCAAAAAAAGAGAAGATCTGGTTTCAAGGAAGTGAAGTTTCCAAGGGAGAAGAAGGCAAGCTTTAAGGCTGGTGTATTGCCCAATCACTTGGACTTACCCACATAAGCTATGGCATGGGCACACCAGTAGACAAAGAAAGGAGTCATCAGTGCAGGAGGAGCAAGTAGCTTCTATCATCACAAAGATAGGGAGTTGCTGTCACACAAAGCAGTCAGGGGACCGGGGAAGTAGGTGGGAATTTCTGCCACACGATCTGGGCAGGAAAGATCACTCGGTATTTCCATGTAGCAGTTCTTGGCACTCCCTTATCCACTGTTTATGGCAAATTGAAGAGGACAGTGGCCATAACCCAAGAAAGGCATTGTGATCAGGGGTTTTCACACTTTAGCAGGTAGGATCTGGATCACTCAACCAGATAAGCCTCTTAAACCAGCAAAGGCGCCAACAAAGGTGAGGGAAATCTAAATGCGCAGTACCAGAGAGAGATACAGTGTCAGTTGCAGCCTCCAAACTAGTTCTAGCCTTAGGAAATATGGTCCATCCCAATAATCTTGAAAAATTCCTCAGGAAAGTCTCACTAGAATCATAGAGAAGCTGTTTCCAATGAGTCTGAGAGCTGCAACGAGTGGGATGTTGCCTGTAACTCCTAGAGAATCAATTCACTCATTTTCTTAGCTACCAGGATGCTTGCTTCAAGTTCAGTGGATCCCATCCTCAGCAACTTACCTGAGGTTCGACTTTTCCCCAGAGGCATCTCTTATCAATGATTGGCCAATGTGTTCTATTAGCTTCAGTATGGGACGTCCTTGTAAGACCATCTCAGTGTCAGACCACCCAGGGGCCATCCTTAGCAGTTTACTTAGAAAATCTTTCTCAAAATTATCTATATTCTACTTGAACTGCCAATATCCTAACGGGAGCCATAATGATCTGTCTTTACTGACTATGAGGCTTACTTCTCTTATCCTTCTTAATCCACTCCTCACACTGTGGTGAGAGTGATCAGCCACATGCACAGTGGGTGAGTCTCCAAACCCTTAACCTTTCCTTTGTGATCCCGGATGTGCCAGCCTTGCCTGTAACAGGGGCCTAAGCTCAATTCTTCCTTCTCTTTCTCTAACTTGCCATGTTTCTTTGAAGTTTTGGGCCTTTGCACATGCTTCCCCTCTGCATGGGATTCCCCCTTCAGCCCAACTTACATAAATGATCAACGTCTCACTCTTCCCCCCTGTAAAAAGGGATGAATCTACCATTACGCAAAACTGCTCAAAGACGAAATAAAATAAGCATACACTTGACATATGTTAGTCTTTTTTTTTTTTTTTTTTTTTACATTTTTTTTTTTTTTTTTTAATTTATTTTTGGGACAGAGAGAGACAGAGCATGAACGGGGGAGGGGCAGAGAGAGGGAGACACAGAATCGGAAACAGGCTCCAGGCTCTGAGCCATCAGCCCAGATGCCTGACGCGGGGCTCGAACTCACAGACCGCGAGATCGTGACCTGGCTGAAGTCGGACGCTTAACCGACTGCGCCACCCAGGCGCCCCGACATATGTTAGTCTTAAAACATTTATCCCGGCATTTTAAGTTTTGTCCTTTAATCTTTTACTTGTGATTTCGCGGAGGCTCAATGTTAAAAGCAAACTTTAAAGGACTGATTTATATCAGTTAAGAAACTTGTAGAGCATCTTGCTGTGCAGCAATCTCACTGAAGTTGGTAATTACTGTCAGGTTAATAATATCCCCTAGAATTTTGTGCCTTTGTCAAATGCAGATGTTGGCCTGTTATAATTTTCAAAAGACTACTTTGTTCCGCAATCTGTTTAAAGATCAGATAAAAGCCATTAATGAAATTTACACACTTTCAGGGACCCTGACATGAAGAAAAAGAAAGATTCCAAATAAATGAGCAAGTAAAAGAACATTAATTAGCATCTAATTAGTAATAGCAGAGTGCAGTGCTCGATGATTTAAAACTAAATGGAAGCCTTTGTAAATATATAAGGTGGGAGCATAGCTAAGTTCTCCTTGAGATAAAATTAATGTCACTCTAATATATAAATTCTCCTCCCCCCAAAAAAAAACTTGTCAAATAAAAACAAAGTTTTATCAGGCATCGATATCAGGATAGAACTACCTTGTACATCAAGAGGGAAGGGCATATAAAGGACTAAATAAGCCTCTGAAATGTAAAGATACAGTTTGATTCTGGAGATAAAAACAAATGCTTAAGCCAGCCACAATGATGTCATTTAAGTCAAACTGTTAGAACATTTTAAGATGCTATCATTTAAAATAATCTAAGGAAATATTTAATTTTAAGGTTCAAAACCCTAGGTATATGAACACTAAATTTAAAAGAAAAAAAAACATCCTCAGCATCTTTAAGAAATTAAAAATTTTAGGGGCGCCTGGGTGGCTCAGTTCATTAAGTGATCAACTCTTGCTTTAAGCTCAGGTCATGATCTCACAGTTTCAGGAGTTCAAGCCCCACGTTGAGCTCCATAGGGGCAGCAGGGAGCCTGCTTGGGATTCTCTTTCTCCCCCTCTTTCACTGCCCTTTCACTGGCTCTGTTCACTCTATCTCTGTCTCTCTAAAGATAAATCAGCTAAAAAAAAAGAAATTAAACATTTAAATTCAACATTCAGCAGCATATCAAATTCTTCTTGGAAGATTCCTTTTAATTTTCAGAGAAGCGGGATAGGAACTGTTCTAGTAAACAACATTCTGCTTTTAGCAGGAAAGAGACATCAAAATTGATGACAGTGACAAAGATAAAGGCATCAGAGCCAGCAGATCTGAGTACTGCCATAGTTCTAAAAGACCTAGACCTTGCACTCAGGAAGATTTCAACCAATTCTATTTTTCCTTATCGGCCGTGTGATTTAGGCAGGCTACTTGGACTTTCTAAGCCTCCGTTTCCTCATACGGTAGGTGGAAATAATAATACATGCTCATGGTGTTGTTGTAAAGGATGCAGTAAGTATATGAAATGGGGTTCCAGATTCAAACCCAAGCAGTGTGACCCCAGGAACAACATTTCTTTTCTCTTTCCAGCCTTGAGATATAACTGACATGTAACACTCTGTAAGTATAAGGCATACAGCCGCATGACGATTTGATACAATATACTGCAAAATAATTACTACAATAAGATGAGTTAATACCTTACTCACACACACAGACCAGAATTGGTGAAAACCTTTAAGATTTAGTTTCTTAGCAATTTTCAAGCATACAATACAATATTGTCAACGAGGTCACCATGTTCTACATCAGATCCCCAGAATTTACTCGTCTTGTCACTAGGACTTTGTACACTTTGACCAACTCCCATTTCCTCCAGACCCTGGCAGGCAACCAACAATGCACTCTATTTCTGTAATTTCAGTTTTAACTGATTCCACATATAAGTGATAGCATGCAGTATTTGTCTTTCACTTTTTGGTTTATTTCTTTTAGTATAATGTCCTTGAGGTTTATCGATGTTTTTGCAAAAGTCAGTTTCCTTCTTTTTTTATGGATGAATCATATTCTACTGTATACATATAACAAATTTTATTTATCCATTGATTTGTTGATGAACTTCCAAGTTGCTGTCATGTCTTGGCTATTCTGAATAATGCTTCAATGAATATGGGAATATAGAGGTGTCTTCAAGATAGTGATTTTGTTTTCTTTGGATATAAACCAAGAAGTGAGATTACTAGATTAAATGGTAGTTTTATTTTTTTTAATGTCTTTAGTATTTATTGATTTTTTGAGAGAGAGAGGCAGAGGGTGAGCTGGAGGCAGAGAAAGAGGGAGACACAGAACCCAAAGCAGGCTCCAGTCTCTGAGCTGTCAGCACACAGCCTGATGCGGGGCTCGAACTCACGAACTGTGAGATCATAACCTGAGCTGAAGTCAGACACTCAACCAACTGAGCCACTCAGGAGCCCCAGTTTTATTTATTTATTTATTTATTTATTTATTTATTTATTTATTTATTTATTTTTTGAGACATCGCCATTCTCTTTCCTACAGTGTCTGTACCAATTTACATTCCTACCGACAGTGCACAAGAGCTCCCTTTCTTCCACATCCTCATCAATGTCAACACTTTTTAGCACTTACCTTTATGCCGGTAGCCATTCTAGTAAGTGTGAGGGGGTATCTCATTGTGGTTTTTATTTGGATTTTTCCAGGGCCCATATTCTTGACAGTTACCCAAGACTTACATAGTCCTGGTACATGTTATATATGCCTAACACTCAAGACCTGCCAGGGAGACACAGCTATCATTTAAAACATAATTGTTTGGACGCCTGGGTGGCTCAGTCAGTTAAGCGTCCGACTTCGGCTCAGGTCATGATCTCGTGGTGTGTGAGTTCGAGCCCTGCGTCAGGCTCTGTGCTGACAGCTCAGAGCAAGACTGAAAATACTGGGGGAAATAATCAGGTAATCCTGGGAGTGAGGAGTGGGGAAGTGAGAACAAAGAGTAAAAGGATGAATAATTCAGTTGCCAGAGGCATTTATGAGGTCAATATATTATATGTCTGTGTTATACTTTAAAAACTGAAATAATCATATAATAAAATGCAGAGATCTTAAGATCTGAAGAGCTCCTCTTAATGCAGAATTGACTAGAATGGGGCATGAGGAAAATTCCTGAGGGTTGGATATATCCTATACCTCATTTTCCATAGTGTTACCTGGGTGTGTATAAGCAATACATTTCATTACAATGAGTGGGGATAAGAATATAAAGTATATTATATGCTTTCAATGAATAAGCATTTACAACAATAGCTAGGTTATAGTAAATACTCAAAAATATTTGCTATGATGATTCATAGGCCAATATGGGTATCGTCCTGACTGTGCAGAGGTAAGAAATTAGGCTGGAGAGAGGGACAGAGGATCAGACCATGGAGGGACCCATGGGTCACACCAAGGAGTTGGTACACTGGTCAGATACCAGCAGGGAGGATTTTAGTAAGAGCATGAGGTAGATTTTACATCACATGCTGTCACTCATGCAGCAGTGTGGAGGACAGTTTGCAAAGTGAGAGACAAATGTAGGGTAGGTAAATCATTCAAAAACCCTTGAACCTCACTTTCCTCATTTGTAAATGAGGATAATAAAAGCCTAATATAACTCACAATGTTGGAAATGACTGGAAAATGATGTAATGTATAAGAATGGATGTTGATATTTAGGAAGTTCTGTGGAGAATAAAGTTAGATGTGTGATGATATTGGGATGCATCATATGTTCTTAGGTATCATTAGCAAGTAGCTCCTGCACAGGGGAAAAATATCCAGGGATAAATCACTCCCCACCGCTCCCCATTTTCAGTTGCTTACCTGTCCCACTGGTGAAACATGATGGAGGAGAACAATTAAATGGCTGTGACTATACTAGCATATTCTATGTGCAAAACGAGTTAAAAGAGAAAAGGAAAAGTATACCCTGCATAGTCCCTGGCATTCCAAGCGCTGGTTATCCCAGAACTTGGGAGAACCGTGCAAACAAATTACTAAGTAATTAATTCAGAATGATCACTGTTGAAGGGAGCTTGCCCCAAAAGGCGCTCTGAAAATGCCTTACTAGTCCTTTGTCACTAGCTTGGGTGGCTGATTTCTTTGTAAGACGTTCTTAGCTCTGGTGTCTTTCATGTTTCAGAGAAGTGACATGAAGTTGTTGTGGTTACAGCCTGAAGTAACTCAAAAAGATTTGGAATTTTATTCTCCATCTTTATTTAATTAAACAAATGGAAATCTGCCCTCTTGCCAAATATATTATCCCTTGCCAATTAAGTCATTAACAGAGGCTCAGGGGCTGAATTCTCCATTAAGAGAAATAATTTTCTGGCAATTCACTTTTGGATTGAGTGCTGATTAGCCTTTCAACCTAAATCTAAACTGTGAAAGCTGAGCACTTTAAAAAGCAATCTGAAAAACAAGAATATTGGGTATAGATTTTTGCCGCCCTAGACATTAGCCTATAACCATGCAGGCTTACCAGGCACTTGAAACACGGCTAATCAGGTTGAAATGTGCCAAAAGTATAAATATAAGCTGAATTCTGAAACTTAGCAAAAAATATAGAATGTAAAATATCTTATAGATAATCTCAATATAGATTATATGTGAAAATGACTCTTTGGAAATATGGAGTTAAATAATGTATTATTAAAATTAAATTTATCTTTGGGGCACCTGTGTGGGTAAGTCAGTTAAACTTCGACTTTGGCTCAAGTCATGATCTCATAGTCCGTGAGTTTGAGCCCCAAGGTCTGTGCTGATAACTCGGAGCCTGGAGTCTGCTTCAGATTCTGTGTCTCCCTCTCTCTACACCTCTCCCGCTCACACTCTGTCTCTCTCACTCTCTCTAAAAAAGAAAAAAAAATTAAAATTAAATTTATCTGTTTCTTTACAAAGTAGCCACATCTCTTAAGTGGATATCAGAAATTTTCAAATTATATATATACAATGTATTTGTGACTTGCATATTTCCATTGAACAGTTCTTAATACATACCTTTTACAATTACATGAAATAGAAAAATTATAAGTCAGCATAGGACATTGTATAATTATAAAGGTATAAAACTTGAGGATATAACATTGTAAATATGTATGCACTCAACATAGTAGCACCTAAATTATATATATATATATATGTATGTATATACATATATATATATATATAATACAATATTAAGACATTAAAAAGAATGAAACCTTGCCACTTGCCACAACATGGAAAGACCTCCAGGGCATTATGCTAAGTGAAATAAGTCAGAGAAAAAGAAGTACCTTATTATGTCACCTATATGTAGAACAAGAATAGAAAAACAAACAAAAAAAAAACCAAAAACAAACCCCTAGGTATAGAGAACAGATTGGTAGTTACCAGAGGCTGGGGGTAGAGGTTGGACAAAATGGGTAAAAAGGAGTCAAAGGTACAAATTTTGAATTATAAATGTCATAAGTCATATGAGTATTTAATACACAGCATGGTGATTATAGTAAATAACATTGCATTGCATATTTGGAAGTTGTTTGTTAAGGGAGTAGGTCTTCAAAGTTTTCATCACAAGAAAAAAAAAAAAGAATGTAACTATGTTTGGTGACGGATGTTAACTAGACCTATTGTGGTGACCTTTCACAATATATACATATATTGAATTATTATGTTGTACTCATAAACTCATATAGGGTTGTATGTGAAGTCAACCTCAACACTCACAAAAAAAGTGGTTTCCAAAAACTAAACAAACGCTGCAGCTTGAGAAGGTGTGAGTTATCGATTGTGTTAAAAGTTGCTGCTTTTATTACTTTGTTTATGGAGACTGTTGACACAGAACACTTTCATCACAGACTATGATCTGTTGTAAAATCAGCAGTTTTGGGTTCAAACTCATCAGCTGCTTCCTCTGTCAAATGGGGTTATGAAGACAAAACAGTCAGTATATACATACATATGTGTCTGGGTCATTCATGTAGAATGAGGCAAGGACAAATCTTAAGATCTAGACAGAACAAAGGGCACCGGGAGGAGTTGTCTGGTAGGTGGCCACGTTCTGACAAAATTCTGAGTTTAAGGATATCAGGTAGGAAAGAGTCACATGGGCATAGCGTATTTAAGTGGACAACATCAAAAGGAAAGATAATACTGTGATAATTACTGCCCAGGACATATGACACATGAATGCTAATTCCAGAACAAAGTCACCTTACTTTAGCTCCCTTTCCCTCTAAAAAATGGGTCATTTTTATTTATTTTTGAATAAAACTGAGATCATGCCATGCATGTGATTTAGGTACCCTGATTTTTTTTTCACTAAACATTATATCCTGAACATTTTCATATGACATCAAATTTCCTTTAAAACTGTAATTTTTAATGGCTGTGTAACCATTTATTATATGGATATACCACCATTTATATGACTGTTTTTTTTTTTTTTACTGTTTGACATTTGTGTTTATTTCCTAACATTTAGTTCTATGGAAAGTATCACTGTGGCAATATCAAACCTATAATGCCTTTTGTGAAAAGTGGTCAAGTACTGCTCTTTGTGGATTAAACATAAGTTATACTGAAGAGGGCATAGAATAGAGTAGATATTTTATGAACTTAGTTCTCTTCTCCCTCCTTATAGGGAAGGGTCAGTCATTTCAGAGCTAGAGGGACTTTTAGAAAACCTTTAATTGACCCTACACCTGCATGGCAAAAGTTTATTCAAGGTGATCTCTGAACAATCTGCATCCTCTTTTTGTAACTGGCCATAAGATTTCAAGTCTTCCTGCCTGCGTGTCTGTCTCTCCTCCTTCTTTATTTCCTTTATTTTCTTCCTCCCCACCCTACCCAATGATTAAAGTAGATTATGAGTAAAAATGCCAAAGTTGGATTCCCTTGGTTCTAATTTCAAATCCATAATTTTTAAACTAGAGGATAATATTTATACCTGAAGCATAAGCAGTAACAAGTGCTTAATAAATGTTTGCTTAAAAGTCAGAATAATACAAGAAACTAAGTTCAAGTTCTAAAAACTAAACTATGGCCTAGCTTATAAACTGGTCTTCTTTAACTGGGGGTGGGGGGGGTGGGGGGTGGGGGTGGGGGGGAAAGCCCTCATGATCCTAGACCGATTGTGGGCATTAAAAGACATAAGATATTTAGGAATCTTACCATGGGACTTGACATTTGACACATAATTACTGATCATTAATAATTTGTTGGTGATAATAATATGAAAAAAGTAATCATTTATAATAACACATGATTATGAAGTGGATAATGTATCTAAGGCAAAGGATAAGTGCTGTGAGCCTGGTTACACAGAGGTTTGTGAGGAGAAATCCCAATCATTACAAAGTAAACATCTTTTGTCATGACATTTAGTTATGTTTTACAAAACTTTATTATGACAATGATAAATGATCATGCATTGCACAGAAATCTGTTGTGTTTCTATACACTAATGCTGAAATAACAAAAAGAGGAATGAAGAAAACACTTTCATTTACGATTGCATCAAAAAGAATAAAAATACTCAGGAATAAATTTAAGTAAATTGGTAAAAAGACCCACACTTGGAAAACTAAGATATTGATGAAGGAAATTGAAGTAACACAAATACATGGAAATATCTACCATGCTCATGGACTGGAAGAATGACTATTGTTAAATGTCCAAACCACCTAAAGCAATCTACAGGTTTGATGCAATCCCTATCAACATACCAAGAGTATTTTTCACAGGACTAAAATAATCATAAAATTTGTTTGGAACCACAAGAGACCCCTGAATAGGCAAAGTAAATGAGAAAGAACAAAGCTGGATGTATCACAATTCCAGATTTCAAACTATACTACAAGTATATAGTAATCAAAACAGTATAGTACTGATACAAAAATAGACACCTAGATCAATCAAACAGATTTGAGACCAGAAATAAACTCATGCTTATATGGTCAAATAATCTATGACAAAGGAGATAATAATATACAATGGGAAAAATACAGTCTCTTCAATAAATGGTCCTGGGAAAACGGGACAGCTACATGCAAAAGAAGGAAAACTACTTTCTTGTGTCATACAAAAAAAATAAATTCAAAATGGATTAGATGTTAAATATAAGACCTGAAACCATGAAACTCCTAAAGGAAGACATAGTAAACTCATGAACATTGGCTTTAACAACGTAAAAATAAACTACTGGAACTGCACCAAAAGAAAAAGCTTTTGCACAGTGAAGGAAATCATCAACAAAATAAAAGGCAACCTACTGAATGAAAGAAGATATTTACAAATGGTATATCTGGTAAAGATTAATATCTAAAGTGTATAAAGAACTCATATAACACTCCCAAAACAAATAATCCAGTTAAAAATGGGCAGATGTGCTGAGGAGACATTTTATTTCCAGAAAGAAATGCAGATAGCCAACAGACACATGAAGAAATGCTCAGCATCACTAAGCAACAAGAAAACACAAATTAAAACCACAGTGAGCTATTACCTTACACCTGTCAGAATGGCTGGCATAAAAAAGACAAGATTAATAACTGTTGACAAAGATGTGGAGAAAATGGAACACTTGTGCACCATTCATGGAAATGTAAATTGGCAACGCCACTCTGGATAACAGTATGGAAGTTCCTTGAAAAAATAAAAACAGAAGTACTATATGATCCAGTATTTGTATTTCTGTGTATTTACCTGAATAAAAAACCCACTAAGCTGAAAAGATATAAGCACTCCTGCATTTATTGCAGCATTATTTACAATAACCAAGGTATGGAAGCAACTCAACTGTCCATCAATAGATGAATGGATAAAGAAGACATGGTGTGTATACGCAATGGAATATTATTCAGCCATAAAAGAGAATGAAATCTTGCTGTTTAGGACAACATGGATCGATCTAGAGGGTATTATGCTAAGTGAAATATGTCAGACAGAGAAAAATATATACCATATGATTTCACTTACATGTGGAATCTCAAAAACAAAACCACAAAAAATAGAAACAGACTTATAAACACACTGGTGGTTGCCAAAGGGGAGGGGGTGGGGGTAAGCAAAATAGGTAAAAGGGATTAAGAGGTACAAACTTCCAGTTATGAAATTTAGAGGTCACAGGGAAAAAATACACCATAGGCAATATTATCAATAATATTGTAATAATTTTGCATGGCGACAGATATAACCATACTTATTGTGGTCAGCATTTCATAAGGTATATAACTGTTAAATCACCATGTTGTACCGCTGAAACTAATAATACGTTATGTAACTATACTCAATTAAAAAAATGATCACAGGGGCACCTAGGTGGCTCAGTTGGTTGAGCATCCGATTTTGGCTCAGGTCATGATCTCATGGTTTGTCAGTCCCAGCCCCATGTCGGGCTCTGCGCTGACAGCTCAGAGCCTGCAGTCTGCTTTGGGTTCTGTGTCTCCCTCTCTTTCTGTCCTCCGCTGCTTGTACTCTGTCTCTTTCTCTCTCAAAAAAAAATAAACATTAAAAAAAGTTCACAAATTTATATCATATTTGTGGTCTTCTCATAAATACCAAAGTGACTTAATGAAACCACTCAAAATTTCTTAATTGTTTTGAAATCTCTCTCATACGTAACATTTTACGTTCATTGTGACATATTCACAATATTTTCTGTCTTCCTTTGTTTCAAATCATTCTGGAAAAAAAAAAATCTAATTCAGCACAAGACAAGCAGATTCCTATGCTTTCTCCCTACCTCTTCTATCTCTGGTTCAGTCATTTGTCATTCACATCAATTTAGGATTGTGGGGTTTTTTTTTTTCTGTTTTGTTTTCCAAAAGTTTTTTCACCTCCTAGATTCTGCACCATAAAAGAGCCAGGATCTGACACAAGAATCAATGATTGCTCCTTTAAAGAAGAGAACCAGAAGGAGGGAAAGATTTCCAACACTCATAAATTAAAATGTGAAAAATATAAAATGGTACAAAATGGCAGATGTCACAGTGGTCATGAAAAAGTCCTCGACGCTGAGGCTGTGTGGAGACAGCCAGTATTCTTTGAGCACAGAGCGGGTGGTGGATAAGGCAGGAGAGTGAGATTAATCATTTATGGCACCCAAATAAGAAAAGAGGGTTTCGGATTGGTTTTCTTTCAGAGAAGGCCACGCTTTCTAGCTACAACATAATGCCATTTGGATTGACAAAAAGAAGACTAAGAGAGAAGCTGAAGGTAACAGCGATTGTCCATATATTAACAGCAAACCTCAGAGAGAGCCATAGCACTGCATACTGCAAACTCACTTCTCTAGAGTGGCATTAATACTCATTCTGATTTGCCTTTGGGAAAAGTCGGCCACAGAGATAGGATGGAAACACGGAGACTGTGTGGAATACATGGGTTTTGCAAGAAGGGAATAAAGAATGTGGCTAAAGTTATGAGTTTGTAGGCACCACGGAAGACTTGGGATGCACTGTGTGTACAAACTTCCCAAGCCTCCGTGATGCTTCTTTCACACTGTAGGGGTACAGCAGGCTTTGCACATATGCCATGCATCTTTATAATGCCTATATCCGGAGATAGAGCTGTCCGAAGCCACATATTTGTAAAATATGAAGGAACTTTTTAAAAATTTTGTTAGCCCAGGGCAACTCTCCCCCTTCCCTTGGGGTACAAGTTTCTCTCCAACTCCAGCCAAGAGGTTGGTTATGGAGTTGCCCTTCACTTCACATAAGTAGGCATGTGACTCTTGAATGACTGAGCCTTAGTTCTTGTTCACCCACTGCTCTGCTCCCAGGCATAGTCAGGTGATAAAAAAAAAAAATAGGCTAAGAAAGAGAATCCTTCCCTGGGGAGGTGTGTGTGTGTGTGTGTGTGTGTGTGTGTGTGTGTGTGTGTGTTACTTGAGGGTGTTGGGGAAAAAGTTATTTTTTAGATTTGGAGGCCTAAACATAGAAGTACAGAACCACCTGCAACCATAGGGCCAGTGTTGTGGGGAAGAACAGCTTACAAAAAAAAGATATATACAAAAAGGCAAACAAAGAAAAGGGAATAAGTGGTGATTCACTGTTAGAGTAATAGGCATAGGGTTCTCTGAAACTAGCCCTACAGTTGACCATTCTGTATTCTGCTTACATAAGCCAAAAAAGTTGACCCTAATTTTTGCTTACCCTTATTCCAATCAGCCTTGTTACTTGTTATCAGGATGGTCCTTAGCCAAACAAAGAATTTGTATTGTTTACACTAAAGCAAATACAGGTAAGAGTGGATTTGGTTAAGTAAATCACATAATGGTTGATAGAGGAGGCAGCATTTAATGCAAGGTGGGACTCCCGCAGAAGGAAACTGGAGGAGACACATTCTTGGCACAAAGAACCATATGGACAAAAAGAAAGGCATTAGAAAGTACTGAATGTATTCAGGACAGAGATCGGTTTGGTCAGAGCATGAGAGAAAGAAATGTATACATCCTCCCAAAGATATTTCCGTGACTGATATTTTCTCATCTGATTTCAGCTTAAAAGCTACTTCCCCTGACCTAGCTAGCTAGCTCCCCAAAGGAGCTTCCTCTGACCATTCTAATGCTCCCAGTCATTTACAGTTATATACTGGTTTTGTTGACTTTGTAGCACTAATGCCAGGTGCAATTATCTAGATTGTTGGTTCTGTGCTCTTTTGTCTGTCTCATCCACTGGATTATGAGTTCATAGAAACAGGTGCTTTGTTTGTCTTGCACACCTGGTTGTCAGTGCCCATAAAGGAGCCTGCATGAAGCAGGTGCTAAGTAAATACCTGTTGAGAGACAAGGGGGTGGGAATGGAAAGAAAAGTCAGAGCCAGATGAGAACTGTAGAAATCAAACTTTATGCAGAAGAGGATAAAAATCTGGAGGTACACTGTCAGAGCTATGCTTTTGGGAGACTGACTCATTCGGTGTGTAGGAGGTGGGGAGTGGGTGAGGAATGACAGGGATGCCAGACCACTGCAAATGCCCAGGCAACAGTTAATGTTTGTTGGTTGAGTGAATTATTTGAGGGATTGGGAGTCTTCATAATTACAAGAAAAAAAGTGCTAAATGCATCATGTTTTTTTTTCTTTTTCTCCACCTCTCTGAGTTAGTTTATCAGTTGACTTTTTTCTTCCTACTGGTAATGATTTTCCAAGCAGTATCTTTCATATGAATCTACAATGCCGGCCGACCTCCCCACCCTGTCCCATCAGGAATGGCTTTAAAAAGAGAACAGTGGCGATAGCTGTTCAGTCAAATATAAAAATGCCAAAATCTGCCATCATGAGTTCCCCAAGCTTCCTATGTCCCTGAGGCAGAAAAAAATCAATCTTACCCCACCCACACAAACTCATGCTGGTCCAACAGACCCCCATTGTCCTTCACAGACCTTGTGTGTTTAGTTTGGGTATTTTATTTTGCACGCTTTTACATTTGATATAAATAGTCTCATATTACATATTGCTATATTACAATTTTATTGTTTTTAAACATCTGACTTATGAGATTTAGCCAAAGTAATGTATAGCTTGAATCTATTACCACTCTATTATATTCTCATTATGTGAGTAACGTGTACTTTAAATACTTTCCTACTAAAGAACATTTTAGTTCTATTATTTTTTTATCTTTCACACAATGCTATGTTGAACATGCTTGTATATGTTTCCTTGTATTCTTATGCAAGGAAATCTCAATTTCTAAGCATGGAATTGCTGAATCCAATGTACAATATTCTACTTTGTTAGATTTTGTCTGATTGTCCTGAAAGACTGCTGAGTCACTTATACATCTTTTAGAAGTATATGAGAGCTATTTTCCCATATCCTTGTCATTCCCTTGGAATTGTAAGACATTTAGATTTTATTATATTTGTACATATATAATGAGCATGCATTAATTTGCATTTTTTAATTCTTGTGTGTTCAAAAATATTTTCTCTTAGTTCTTGGCCATTTGATTCCTCTTCTGGAACATGTTAATAATTTTTGCCTACTTTTGCCTATTAATTTGTGTGCCTTTTGCATTTTTTATAGTTCTTTATAAACTTTGGAGTCCATTCTCAGCCCTGGTATAAAGATACTATCCTCTATTTTCTTCTTGTAGAACTTTAATACACCAGAATTTAATTTTGCATTAACCTTATGCTCTTCTTCTCATCATCTCTGCACTTAATTTTCTTTTATCCCTCCTCCCCCCAGGCTTATCTAATTCTTGACTCTCTATAGGACAGATTCATTCTCATTTCCAAGCTTCCTGACTGCTCCTCCCCATCCGTGACAACCCCTCTTCACTAGAATCTTCAACTATTTGTCAATGCATTAATAACTTAACTTTTTGCCTAACATAAGAGTTCTAAACTCAAATACCTGTAGCAAACAGACAGATAATCTAAACGGGTAAAGTGAGCCCAAATTAAGGCAATTGGAACTTTTGAGACTGTGTTAAAGTGAAGATCATGTGTTCCTGCTAAAAGAGCCAAATACCGTTATGGAAGAATGTGGTCTTAGCTTTCTTTGCCGGATCTTCTGATATTTTTAGTTGTCCTGTTAGAACTATAGATTTTTTTTGTGAAATCCCCTGATTATTAAATCTTGGCAGACAGGGCAAACATTTTTAATAAATAATACGTGGGTGGGTGTTTGGTGTCTCAGTCAGCTAAGCATCTGACTTTGTTTCAGGTCATGATCTCACCACTCATAAGTTCGAGCCCTGCAGCAGGCTCTCTACTGTCAGTGAAAAGCCTGCTTCATATCCTCTGCCCCCCTCTTTGTCCACCTCCCCCTCACCCTCAAAAAATACATAAATATTTTTTTTTAAAGGTAGTAGTAGGTAGGCCAAAATAAAATATATCTTTCAGGTAAGATGAGCTCTTTGGCCTCTAATTGTTTTGCGTAAGACGATGATTCATTAACATTGTTTGTTTCCTCAATTAAACTGCAATCACTTTGTGTACAGGAATACTCACTTTGTATCTGTCACAGAACTTATCACAGAAACAAAAGCACGAAAATGTTCAGTGTATCTTGTTGACTGACAGAGGACTTTATAATCAACTGTGAGTACACAGACCTCCTTGTAGCCAAATACTGAAGTGGGAATTTCAGAGGGGATTTCAAAGCCAGTCAACATGACCTACAGTCTGTCCACCCACTTTGTATTTGTCATTCCAGTCAAACTCACAATCACGAAAAGGTAAACACATGAGCACATTTCCCCAATGCCCAGCTCTTTTCACCCACGTAGCCTAGATGCAATCAATCCATAGCTTCTGAGATAGTTCTGGTATTCATGTTGAAAGAACTGTTGAAAGAACTGTTCTCAGAGAAGCAGAGGTGGGGTAGAGAGTGAAGTATAATACAGGTTCAATCACATTGCCTTCTAGAGAAAAACAATCTTGTTTTTAAGGAAATTTAAGGCATCACCATTGCAACTTCATTTCCAGCCCTGTAGACTTGAACTCAGATTCCAGCCTCTTTTTTCACCTAGTCCATCTCACAGACAGCCAATGGATCACCTAAAGGCTCATCTTACTGGAGATCCATCAGAGGGGACTGGAATCTGAACACTGGATCCCAAGCTACCTTTCTTCATGAAGAAAGGTGGCTGACAAGTGTTGTCTCTGTGCCATCAAATAAATCCCTATTTCAGTGAGTGCAGAGGCAGGGTCTGTTGCTGGCTAAGAGCACAGCCAGTCACACAGGAGAGTGCATCTCAGACTTTCTACTTATTAGCAAACACTATAGGTTGAATGGTAGACCCCAAAAATATAGGTCTATATCTCAAACCCCAGAACCTGTGAATGTTAACTTATTGGAGAAAAAACCACATCTTTGCAGTTGTAATTAGATATATGGAGAGGAGGAGATGATCCTGGATTATGTGCATAGGTCCAAAATCTAATGACAAATGCTTGCTGACAGAAAAGAGGCTTAGACAGGGCCACATAGAAAAGAAGGTGATATGAGGATAGAGGCAGAAACTGGATGTGGCCACAAACTAAGGAAGCCAAGGAATGCTAATAGTAATTCAAAGCTGGAAAAGGCAAGGAAGGATGGCTCCTGTAGAACCTGGAGGCAGAGAGGCTTTGCCAACACCTCGATTTCAGACTTCTGGCCTCAGGAGTGATGAGAAAATAAATTTCTCTGGTTTAAGGTCACATGATTTCTGGTAATTTATTATAACAGCCATAGGAAACTAATAAACCGGGTTACCTCAGATATGTATGTAACCTCCCTGTACTATCAACTTTAAAAAAGGCACAATAACAGTACTTATCTAACTGGGATTCTCTGAAGATCAAATGAGGTTATAGCTGTAAAGCACTAGCTAAGTGGTGGGTGTGAGCTGTAAGTATGAACTCATTTGTCAATGTAAAGGGGCCACACAGGTATTATTTATTAACATTGCGACCTGCTATTTTGATCTACTGACCAGATCTCTGTCAGCACCCCAACTAGGTGACTTTTTTATTTTGTTCCCAAGGCTGCAAGGTCACACAAGGGGAAAATTCTCAATAGAAGCTCCTTTCCCATTGAAATGCCACACAGTGCCCTCTTTTAAGGTGACAGTTTCTATCTAACCTAATCTAAACCAGAACCTGTGTGGGGGAAACGGCACATGACACTGAAGTGACTTAAGTCTCATCTACAGGAAACTAGCAAAATGAAGGTTATCCGACACCCTGCTTGCAGCAATAAAGTCAAAGCTTAAAAGGGTGTGTGTGTGTGTGTGTGTGTGTGTGTGTGTGTGTGTATATATATATATATATATATATATATATATATATATATATATTTTAGTGTGTGTCTTTGTACTTTTCTATTTTGGGGTCCTGGATGAATCTCTGTGTCAGCATGAACCTTCTGTATTGTGTACATGTCTATGTGTGCCAAGTATGATGCCTATACACATGCGTCCTTGTATGTGTGCATATGTGTGGGTAGGTGAGTGTATTGTCCATGAGTCTTTGGTCATGTATTTGTGTGTGTGTGTGTGTGTGTGTGTGTGTGTGTGTAATTCTCTTTAGTAGGTTTGTGGTTGTCTGTGTGTCCACTTCTCTGTGTAGATATGCATGTCTGTGTCTCAGCATGGCTATGTCTCTGCGCTATATAGAAGTACATGATATTTACTGAACAATGAACAGTATCAAGGAGCCTCGATCTGCCGAGCAATGCTGCTATCTTACTCCATACTGCTGTCAAGCCCCTTGGAAAAAGCAGACCAGTGACTCTTAATACTGACTGCAAGGGAAAAAAAATCACCTGAGAGCTTTAAAATACTACTTCTGAGAATCCCAGATATTACACTTAAATATTCTGAAATATTAGAAAATGATTTAAGGTAGGGCCCAGACATCAGCATTGCTTAAAAAACTTCCCAAGTGATTCTAATATGCATCTGAATGAATGACTCTGCCAGCTAAAGAGCCACGCCTCAGCTGGTTCCATGGAAAACCTGAAACTTTCTTGCTTCATTTGTGTGTGACTTTAATTTTATCACAATAAAACAGGGAGGATTTAATTAATTTGTTTGGTGTAGCAGAGGGTGAGCTCTCCCCTTTCCTGCTCAAAATGA
The DNA here is from genome assembly GCF_046562875.1 of Panthera onca. Classification (NCBI taxonomy): domain Eukaryota; kingdom Metazoa; phylum Chordata; class Mammalia; order Carnivora; family Felidae; genus Panthera; species Panthera onca. Next base: position 21,710,283 of record NC_138349.1, read on the forward strand.
TAAGCCATCAGAGGAGCCTGTAAGTTCACAGCCTGCATATTAACCCATAGAAACAGAGGAGAACGTCCCCACCCAGGCCAACCTTCCTTCGTTTCAGCTAGCATGTTATCTCCCTTTCATTTATAGGATATCTAATTAACAAGCTATAGCCCTGCTTTAATGTTCATATAAACTCTTTACATTCACTGCGTGTATTTGACAAACAGAACGAGGATATATGGGTATAATAAAACAGGTACTTCATAAAAATTTAAATGTGTTTTGGAGCATTTTTTCAGAAGAATAAAAAGAGGAGGACAGGAAATAAGACAAAATTTCTAACCTTGGAGGGAACATCAGAATCTAAAAGACCTGAAAAAGAAAATTCCACATATTTAAAATGTGGGAAGCAGAGCTCTAGTCCCTAACACAGCTTTGTGGAAACTAGAAAAACATTTTGCTCTCTCTAAGTTACAACTCCTTCCTGCTTCACTGGATGTTATCTAGCAATGGGCTTCCTGCAGTCCTGCTTCTGGGGGTGATACACAGGTCGGACTGCCTGGGTCCCCTTGTGACACTCTCACTCCTGAATTCCATCTCACACCCTCAGATAACACTCATCCAGAAGTCCAGGGATTTGAACTCTGTCATCCACATTTATTAGGGATTAAAAACACTATATTTTATAATATTTCTCAACACCCCAACTATACTGAACAGTGTATCAAAAACATAGGAGGTGCTTAAAAAATATTGGTGAAATGCATGTATTGCTGTCCAATGACAAGTTGCATCTGAATGGGCAACTTAGATCTCTCCCAACAGACAAGAAGCCACAGAGCCAATGGGAACCATTTGTCTCCACACTGTCAACAAGAGAACGTTCTTTGGACAAAGTGGTTTTGGAAAATCACCAAAAGGACAGAGGTAGGAAACACAGTATGGTGTTTATCAGCATTACGTGTGATAATTCAACCCCAGTATGAAGGGAAATTAAAAACTGAAAGCTATTATTCTTCCAGATATTTCCATTCAGTGTTCAGCAACATTTCAGGGTTCCTAAACATGGCTTTTTGTGTCATTGTAATGTGTCAAATTGACTATGCTGAGCTATATTCCCCAGAATTTCAATCCCTATAAGTTCCTGGTTTGTCTCTTCTCTAGATAAATCTTTTCAAGTGCTTTGGAAAAGGGGAGTAAAACAGTAATCATTTATACCTTCAGAAGTTCAGTGTAGGGCAGGGCCTGATGCAGGTCATGGAAAATCTGCCAATCTTCTGGTTTATCTTACTGCTGTAGGTACTAACCATGCAATAGTTCCAGCTGCATAGAGTCTCTTCCTTTGGCATCTCTAAATCCTGGGCCAGTTACTGGGGTAAAGCTATGGCAAGAGCTCTGATTTCCTTTGAAAGTCATCCAAGACCATGAGATTTCTGGCTAGTTAATGTTAGGAGGCCACTACAGAAAGCGATTCAGGTTCCTGCTCTCTCCTTGCAAGACTGAGTTCCTACTTTCTCCTCCTGCAAACAAATCACTCAATCCAGATGACTTGTCCTGTGTCTTCAGGTTTACAGCCAGAGTTAGAAGGAACAGACAAACTGAGATGACATTACCAGCTTCCAAAGTTGTAAGTGATCAGTTTATTATAATATATAAATTATATAACATTGCTTTGGTGGTTCTCTTTCTCTGGTTGAAGTCTGAAGCTGATGCTGGAAATGGTTCCAAAGGAAAAGAGTTTAAGGATAGGTTCTCAGAATTGACCATGAGCTATCTGCAAATGGTTCCTTGATATTATTACATTTAGAGATATTAAACTTTTTCCACGGGTAAATAAAACATCATTAGTCTATGACATGCAGTGGCCAAGCATCTAATTAAACGATCATTTGCTGATGCTTGTAATCAAATACCTGTAGAAGTGGTTGCAGTCATTAAGTACTTTAGTGAAAATAATTATTACAATGTGATTGTTTTGCTGCTTTAAATTCACTGGATGTCTTGGAATAAAATTATGAGTTCAGGGCTTTATATTTCCAACTGAAGAACAGTTTAAGAGACTCTGAAGCTTCTCCGATTGCCCAAAAAGAAAAGCTTACTATCTATAGCAGCAGGATTGAGATTTTTGAAAACCAAACTCAATCATGCAGATGGCTGAATGACAACATAAATTTCCAAGCTTACAAGGTCTTTTATGTCAAATTTCAGACATTCATTACGAAGAAGTAGGAGCCTAGAATTTGGGATAGGGGCATATGAATGATTCTGATGAAGCCGGGAGAATTTGACTTACAAATTCTACCTAACCTTCTTTGTCAACTCGCAAGTCAAGGGGGGTGGATCTTAAGTCAAAAGCAATAATCAGAATCAAACTCAGATATAACACAGATTAGAATTATTAGAGAATTTTATTTTTTTAATGTTTATTTATTTTTGAGAGAGAGAGACAGTCCAAATACACAGGGGTAGAGAGAGAGGGAGACATAGAATCTGAAGCAGGCTTCAGGCTCCAAGCTATCAGCACAGAGCCCAATGTGTGGCTCGAACTCACAAAGCATGAGATCATTACCTGAGCCAAAGCTGGACACTCAACCGACTGAGCCACCCAGGTGCCCCAAAATTATCGGAGAATTTTAAATATGACTAGTATGTAAAAGTCTCAAGTAGAGAAGGTGGACAACATGCAAGACCAGATGAGTCACAGGAGCAGAAAGAAGGCCATCATAAGAAAGAATTACAAGTAAATACTGGACATTGAAAACATAGTAATATAAATGAAGAAACACTGGGATTATCAGTAATCTTGAAACAACTAAGGAAATAACAAACCTAAAGATAAATCAATAGAAATTATCCAAACTGAAAAGCAAATAGACACAAAATAACAAAAGGGAACAGAATGTCCAAACAAGACAGAAAAAGAAAGCAGAAGAAACAAAGAATATAACAAATAGAAAACTGCAAACGGTCAATTTTAATCCAGGCATACCAGTCATTAGTTGATATATAAAGGGTCTAACCATCAGTTATAAAGTAGATGTTGTCAGATTGTATTCAAAAAGTAAAACTCCTTAAACATAAAGACTCAACTACATTAAAACTGAAGGGATAGAGGAAGACATACAATGCCAACACTAATCAAAAGAAAGCTAGAGTATGTATATTAATTTCAGATACTAGCCATTTCTGAGTGCAAGGGCAGAGATTGCACTCAGAGGGTAGAGCCAAAGGCTTTGGAGCATAACTCCCTGTAGAAGTTAGCTTTAATTAAGGAACTTCCAACATGTGCTCCACTGGATTTCATAATTGCTATTATTTAATGACTCCTTGTGCTCCCATTTTCTCCCTTTTTGCATAGAAAGTTCTACAGTAATTACCTTGAACCAATATGGCATGTGTGTATTGTATATTTGGGGGACAGCTTGTGACTTTAAATCAAAGCTCTTCAGATGTGCAGGAACTGTATTTGAGGAATTATATGAGGAGCATTGTCTGCACCAGCAGCTGATTTAGATTTGGGATCATGAGTTTTTAGGTGATGTGTACGTAGAAGAGATCTTTGGATGCTCCAAAAGGTAGTAAGTGTATTTTTCATGATGGAAGATTGTAAATCACTGGGGCCAGAGGGCAGACTCTGGGAGTCAGCCTATAGGATAGCTTCTACTATCCTTACTTCCTAGAATTCATGCTCCTCAACATTAAACTAGGACTGATGGTATGGCCATTGGAATATTGTAGATATGAAGATGTTTGAGTTTTGAGGCTAAGTTGTAAAAGGTGTTACAGCTTCTGCCTTGGTCTTTGTAACTGCCTCTAATAAGGGAAGATAGCTGCTATGAACACTTGTACATCTCTGAGGAGAAACCCACATAGAAAGGAACTAATTGGCTAACACAAACTTGCTAGTCATTTAAATGAATCTCATCAACATCTGAATGAAGTTTCATGAGATACTTTGTGCCCAAAATATCCAACAGAATGCCTCTCAAATTCCTGATTCATAGGGCCCCTGGGTGGCTCAGTCGGTTGAGTCTCCGACTTCCGCTCAGGTCACGATCTCACGGTCTGTGAGTTCGAGCCCTGCGTTGGGCTCTGGACTGATGGCTCAGAGCCTGGAGCCTGCTTCCGATTCTGTGTCTCCCTCTCTCTCTGCCCCTCCCCCATTCATGCTCTGTCTCTGTCTCAAGAATAAATAAACGTTAAAAAAATTTAAAAAAAATTCCTGACTCATAAATACTGTGGGAAAAAATATGAATGATCATTATTCAAAGTTACCACATTTTTGGAATGATTTGTGAGGCAAAAAATTATAACAAATATGGATGGATGAAGATACTAGCTATTATTTCTTGAATCTTCACTATGTACTAGGTACTGGGCTCCCTATGATTGTCTCATTTTGTTTTCTTGACTAATGACGTAGTTATAAATATTATGCAAATTTCACAGCTGAGAATATTAAAATTCAAGAGGTTAAATGAGTACATATGTTCACAAAACAATCAAGTGAACAAGCCAGGATCCCAACTCAAGTCACAGGATTCCAGAACTCAGATGATTATCCTGTATGATGTTTAGTCATTAAACCATGAGAGTTCAGCATTAGCACTAACCAGTAAGAAAGCAATTGCTAAACGTGGAGACACATAGACAAGGGCTTCTTGGAAATCTGATGATTAATCTCTCTGATATTCCATAGATTAAGCTGCTTAGGACCAACCCAAAATGTTCTCTGATCCCTAAGTTTAAGTAGTGAGTACATGTGGATGACATGAGATTGCATTGCTTAGTGATTCTTAAGACAGAAAAGATGATCACCTCACAAAATTTTAGAGTAAGCACTGGACCTCGAGATGTTGGTCAAGGATTTTCACCTGAGAGTTGAGAAAATGGTTACCCAAACATATGAATACATAGGACTAGGTACTCAGAAGCTTAGGAAAAGAATCAGGATGCTGCTCATTCCTCTATGTCATGCTACTTTCACTTTCTTTTGAATGGCTTAAGCACAACTATTTAGAGTTAGATTTACTGACCTCCATATTCTTTGGCCATTGCAGTCCCAAGAGAGTCTGATTAACCACAGTTTTTTGAATAAAAGTAAAATTAACAATTTCTTTGTGAAACCAAAAAGGACTGTTTCCTTCTCTCAACCCCACCATTTGTTATGTGGGAAAATGTTTACGTGAATATTCAGGGTTTAGCAAGAATGTTCTGTGATAACCTTCATCAGTTGTCACTGTTTTGGTTTGCACTGCGGGAGATAAAAGCTTGTGGGAAAATCAAGACATGCCTGCCACTATATTCATTTTAATCTCTTCATGAAAGGATGAAGGAAAAACAAATCAAACCAAGTATTTTCATATTTAGGGATACCACACCAACAAACAGTTTAAAATAATGAAACAAATTTCTTGAGATACATGCGCCCTTCAGTTGTGTTGTTATTGCATCTAAGTAAAGCAAACTATGAAATTGGCCCAGGTTTCAAGGAGATTCAGCAGCCTTTTATCTAGATGAATGTTTTTATTTATCTGTTACACACCACATTTTCCCATACTTATCTCCACTTATTGCTACCTGCCTTCAAAAGGTAACTTACTGAAAGAAAATCAGCTTTATGAAGCAACAATGCAAGATCTCCAGACCCTGGAGATGAAGAAAATTAAATGCCCAGTTATAACTTGGCTGAGCTTAAAAGAGCTAATCAGAAAGTGACCATTAGAGAAATGTTATAAAGATTACCTCCTCTAGGAAGCAGTAAAATAGGAAAAGGAGAGAAAATTGGGACAAGAGGGTAACACATAAAAGGGGGAAAGAGTCACCTTGCAGATTCTTCTCCTCTGGATTTAGCACTTTCAGACACAGCATGTGATGGATGGCCTTTACCCCCAAGTAGAATTGTTGAATTCTCAGAGTTGAAAATGACGCAAAGGCTACTTATTCCAACCTCCCCTCAAGTCCCCTTCTCCCACATTTTTACAAACTGTTGTCCAGCCTAGGTTTAAAGAAATCCAGGTTTTTGAAAACATCACATTTCTTAGCATCTCATCCATTTCTTACTTGTCTATAATTTAAGTTCTTGCTTCAGGAATAGAAAATCAGAATTATCAACTAGCAAACAAATAAATGGACAGGTCATTCTTCCTAATATTTAGAGAAGTATAAGCTAAAGAAGATTTTTTTCCTTAGAGCATATTAGGAAATTCATGTATGTGTGTTAGTTTAGGCTGCTGTAACAAATTATTATAGACTAGCTTCTATTTTGAAGCCATTTTGTACCCATCCTGGCCTTGTGGTTGAAGCAGCCACTCTGATGATTTCTGAAGTACCTTCAATGTCATTCTTCTTTTAGTATCTTAGACAATAGATGCAGGCTTATTTAGATGGTTCGCTCATCTTATCAAATTTGGCTGTGCCCTTCATGCTCTCTACTAAACAGGCTTTTATGTTTCCCCAATATGGACAAGCGGAGAATTTTCTGAACTTTTTAGTTCTTCCTTTTGGATTAACAATTCCATCTTTAAGACATTTATCTCTTCTCATTTTTAATCTTAAACCAAAGCAGCTGGGAGGAACTAGGCCCCACCTTCAACACTTTGCTTAAAAATTTCCCCCAATATCCAGTTTCATCACTCACAAATTTGACCATCTGTGAAATACTGGGACATGAACACAATTCATCCAAACTTGTTCATACTTTAGAACAAGGATCACCTTTCCTCCAGTTTTCAATAATGTGTTCCTCATTTCCATTTTAAGACCTCTTCAGAATGGCTGTTATTTTCCATATATATACCAACATTTTGTTTGTGACCACTTTGGTACTAAGATTGAGGCTTTGGCTATAGCTTTCCTACCGGCTTTCTGGACTCTCAGCAGAGTCTTTATAGCAATATGAGGTGTTTCCCACCCTACCCCCCAGCATGTATCTCAAAACTCTTCTAGCTTCTATCAATTTTCCAGTTCTAAAGCCAATTACACATTCTAGATATTTGCTACAGCAGAACCTCCACTTCTAAGCATCAGCTTTCTGTCTTGGTCTGTTTGGTCTGGTCTAAAAGAGTACCATAGACTGGGTGACTTATGGACAGCAGACATTTACTTCCCCCAGTTTTGGAGGCTGAAAAATCTAAGATCAAGTGCTGGCAGGCTCAGAGTCTGATATTATCCTACAGTCTATTTCACAGATAACACCTTCTAATTGTAACTTCACATGGCAAAAGAGATGAGAGCTCTCTGGGGCCACATTTATGAGGACACCAATCCCATTCATGGGCGTTCCGCCTTTATGACCTAACCACCTCCCAAAGGCCCCACTTCCTAATACCATCAGCTCAGGGTTTAGGTTTCAACAAATGCATTTGGAGGGGCTACGAATGTTTGGACCTTGGCAGACATGGTTTAACTCAATATTAAAAATAACTGTTTTATGTTACTGCTGGTACTGTGGAAAGGTTAGTAAACCATATCTCTTCTAAGGAAAGTAGACAAGGTAATGCTTGGGCATTTAATACGTGCTAAGAATGGATCTTCTAATGATACCAAGGATGTTTCAAATCACTGATAATAGTGCTACTTATCAATGTTGTGTTTGCTTTATACTTTTATTTCTTCACACTAAACAAGGTATAAATCAGGCAGCAGTAAGCAGTCTTACATTTATCCACACAAGGTGGCATCTGACAAATACATGAGCTTAAGACTCCAAACTGAAAATTCAAGTTGCTGGCATCTTAAATTGTCACATGAAAAAAAAATGCTGAGATTTAGAGGCATTATGACGATTGGAGACGGCAATTCAAGTTATGTTTGTTTCAACTGCAGCTTTCATTGAAATTACTCTAAGCAGGGATATTGTACAAATCCTAGGTCAGCAAACAGTTTTCAAGAGGGAGAGAAAAGGGAGCACCTAAGTGGCTCAGTTGGTTAAGCATCTGATTTCAGCCCAGGCTGTGATCTCACAGTCTGTGAGTTCAAGCCCTACATCCAGCACTGTGCTGACAGCTGGACCTGGAGCCTGCTTCAGATTCTGTGTGTGTGTCTCTCTCTCTGCTCCTCCCCCACTTGCACTGTGTCTCCCTCCCTAAAAAATGAATAAGCATCAAAAAAAAGGAGGGGGAACCTGGGTGGCTCAGTCTGTTAAGCATCAGACTCTAGGGTTTTGGCTCAGGTCATGATCTCACGATTCATGGATTTGAGCCCCACATTGGGCTCTGCACTGACAGTGCAAAGTCTGCTTGGGTTTCTCTGTCTCTCTGTTTCTATCTCTCTCAAAAATAAATAAATGAGTATTAAAAAATTTTTTTAAAAAAACTGAAAATGAGGGAGAGAAAAGAAAATTATATTCCAAAGATAGTAAAACTATATCCTGCATGCTTTTTTATGTCTTCCTTTACCCTTCTCCTTCTTTCTTAGTCAACTTCCACCAAGTACTGTTTTAGACCATGCAATCTCTAAGCCAAACAGGAGTCTAGACATTCCAGGTGGGCATCATGCTATTCTAATAATCAGTAATATATATATAAATATATAAATCATCTTTTTCATTTAGTCTTAATTGTGATAAAATACACATAAGGTTTATCATCTTATTTTTAAGTGTGCAGTTCAGCATCATTAAGGATGTTTACATTAATGTGCAGCCATCACCACTCATCCATCTCCAGAACTCTTCATCTTGTAAAACTGAAACTTTCTACCCATTAAACAATTCTCCATTTCCTCTCCCCCCAGTCCCTGGCAACCACCTTTCTACTTTCTGTCTCTATTAATTTTATTACTCCTACTATCTAATGTAAGTGGAATGTTACAGTGCTTGTCGTTTTGTGGATGCCTATTTTATTTAACTTAGTATCTTCAAGGCTCATCCGTGCTATAGTGTGTGGCACCATGACTCCCTGTCTCTGATGCCACTTTTAGAGTGGGTTTTCTCCTGCTGCAATTTACTGAGGGAGACAGCAACATTAGGGCAGATCTTTCAGAAGATAATGAGCTGATACATGACCAATAATGAAATGTCAAGTCCCCAAGATTACATCCACACCAGCCTAACACCACACCACAGTTCATCAAGTAAAGCAAGTATCTCTCCTCAGAATCCCCAACTTCTTTACTCTCCACACTGTAGTAGTTTCCTCTCAACATCCAGGTCTCGAACCAAACCTTCCTGGGTTTGCCCGCCTCTTGGATCAGAGATGTTTATGGACTTATTCAAATCCATTTAGCTATTGAAGATAGATTTTGGATTTGAACACACATCAGTTTGACTGATCCCAATGCTCTGCGTATGAGAGATGTCCTAGTGAGAGATGGAGACGGGCTTTTACCCATTTATCACTTTCCACTGTGACCTCCAAAAAACCCATCAAGTTGATGGTCACGCTCTGGATAGTGAAATTACATCCTCTTACACACAGCCTTTTTTTTTCAAGAATTAAATAACCAATATTTGTGAGAAAAAGTAATGGACATTTGAAAGCGGATACAAAGAACCCATACAACTGACACACCAAGTGGTGATGGGAATTCTCATAAAAGAGCCAATTCATGGCTCCATTGGCAGTTTCAAATTTATGTTCCAAAAATTTTCTAAGCAAGGAGATACTGAAATGTCAGATTCAAAGTCTCATTAAACTGAGGAGTCAAAGTTTCTACCACATGCCAATGAGAAAGAATGAAATATGGCCCTTTGTAGCAACATGGATGGAACTGGAGAGTGTTATGCTAAGTGAAATAAGCCATACAGAGAAAGACAGATACTATATGGTTTCACTCTTATGTGGATCCTGAGAAACTTAACAGAAACCCATGGGGGAGGGGAAGGAAAAAAAAGAGGTTAGAGTGGAAGAGAGCCAAAGCATAAGAGACTCTTAAGAACTGAGAACAAACCGAGGGTTGATGAGGGATGGGAGGGAGGGGAGGGTGGGTGATGGGTATTGAGGAGGGCACCTTTTGGGATGAACACTGGCTGTTGTATGGAAACCAATTTGACAATAAACTTCATATATTGAAGAAAAAAAAGTTTCTACCACATGCTTTCTCCTTGCTCTTTCTTTTCTTTTTTTTTTTTTTAATTTTTTTTTTTTACATTTATTTATTTTTGAGACAGAGAGAGACAGAGCATGAACAGGGGAGGGGCAGAGAGAGAGGGGGACACAGAATGGGAAGCAGGCTCCAGGCTCTGAGCCATCAGCCCAGAGCCTGATGCGGGGCTCAAACTCACAGACCGCGAGATTGTGACCTGAGCTGAAGTCGGACTCTTAACCGACTGAGCCACCCAGGCGCCCCACCTTGCTCTTTATTTTCTCTGGCCCTTTCCAAGTATTTTCTGGAGGCAGGTGATAAAGTTCAAGGATGAAAGAGGGGGGCAGCTGTGGTAGTAGCCAGATACAACTTAGAAACAAGTGAGGAAGTCAGCTGAAAAACAAACAAAAACCACCACACACACATACCACCACCACCACCACCACCAACAACAACAACAACAGTAATTGAGCAGGATTTGAAGCCCAAGAAGGAAGGTGGTTGAATGAGGGAATAGACCGCTAGGATTTGGGGCTGAGAAAAGAGAACATTTGAGCAAGTTGTAACCTTGGTGTTCACAGCAAGAACATGTGTAAATAAGGTAGATTCCCTCATGAAGAGTTGGTCAGTCTATTAGTAACACATAGGAGGAATGAATAATTAAGAAAATATATTGAGGATAATGGGAGACAGGTTCTCACTACCCAAGAAGAGAATTACAAATGTATAAAAGAGCCTAGAACAGGCCATAAATAGTTGAATTTGAATTGCAAGTATTGATGCAACTCACAACTTTCAGTAAATACAGTTAGATATAAAAATAGTGTGTGTGTGTGTAATATACACACATTATTTTCAACTTCAGCCACTGAAAGTTCAGTAGCAATGGGCACACCAAAGTAATCAGGTCTTGACTTCTAAACAACATGCTCCATTAAAATGAATCAGATGGGGTTCCTGGGTGGCTTTCAGTTAAGTGTCCAACTTTGCCTTGGGTCACCATTTCATGGTTTGAGTTCGAGCCCTGCATCAGGCTCTGTGTTGATAGCTTGGAACGTGGAGCCTGCTTCAGAGTCTGTCTGTCTGTCTGTCTCTCTCTCTCTCTCTCTCTCTCTCTCTCAGAAATAAATAAACATTAAAATTCTAAGAAATAACATAAAGAAATGCTTAAGTTAAAAAATACTGTAACAAAGAATACTTTTGATTTTCTTTTTCATAGACTGGACATGGTGGAAGAAAAGAAAATCTTTCTGCTAGAGGACATGCCAATAGAATTGTCAAAAAACAAAAGAGCTCAAAGACCAAAACAAAACAAAACAAAACAGAACAAGCACACACACACAAAAACAACAAAAAACCAGAATATCCAAGCACTGTGGAACAAGTACGAAAAGTGTAGTCCCATATGCCTATGATAATGCCAGAAGGAGAACAAAGAAAGGAACAGAAGAAATCTTTAAATCAATGTCTGGGAATTTCCCCACATTAACATCAGATACCAAACCACAGATGCGGAAAGCTCAGGGAACACCAAAACTCACCGACACCAAACCTGGTGAGGTGTTGGGGTAACAGTATCTCTCATTGATGGTGGAAATGCAGTCTAGTTCAGCCACTTGAGAAGATATTCTGGGAGTTTCTTACAAAACTCAACACACTCTTAACATGAGATTTAGCATTTAACTTCCTTGGTATTTACCAAAAAGAACTGATAATATACATTCACACAAAAACCTGCATGAAGATGTTATAGTAGCTTTATTCATAACTGTCAAGATGTGGAAGCAATCAAGATGCCCTTCAGTGATAAGTGGATGAAACTTTTATAAACTGTCACACATACAGATAATTCAGCACTAAAAACAAATTAGCTCTCAAGCCACAATAAGATATCAAAAATTAAATTTATATTATTAAGTGAAAGAAGTCAATCTCAGAATGCTACAAACTGCATGATTCCAGCTATATGATATTCTGATAAAGATCAACTATGGAAACAATAAAAAGCCAGAGGAGTTATGGGGCAAGAAGAGTAAAATACAGTACAGATAATTCTTAGGTCAATGAAAATACTCTCTTATGATATTATAATAGGGAACATACGTCATTACACATTTATAAAAACCCATACAATAAACCATACCAAGTTAACCCTAAGGTAAATAATGAATTTGGGGTGATTAGAACATGTCAATGTAAATTCACCCTTGGTAAAATGTTTCATTCTGGTGTGTAATGTTGATAATGTGAGAAACAATGCATGTATGGAAGAAGAAGGTATGTAGGAAGTCACTATACCTAGCTCTACATTTTGTTATCAAACTAAATGTCTCTAAAAAGAAAAACATCCATCATGTAAAGCAGGAATTTGATGTTTATTTGTGAATTTTTAAAATAAGTCTTTTTGGTAACCCCTGCAAATAGAAGAGTTTTCAAAAATTAAAGGAATACGAAAATATCTAATATTTCTTCTAAAAATATTTAGAATTGGCCAAGCTTTTAACAGAATTTGTAGATTAAATGGTTGTGATTATTATCAAGTTTTTCATTTTAATGGATTTTTTGGTTATGTAGGAAAATGTCCTTTGATCATAAAGAATGTACATGAAAGTACCTAGGGTTGTGAGGCATCATGTAGCTTGAATCGTTCAAAAATAGTATGCACACACACACACACACACACACACGCAGGTAGGTAGGTAGGTAGGTAGGTAGGTAAGTATAGGTAGATAGATCGATCAATCAGATTTAGAGAATCATAAGAGAAAATGTGATAAATGTCAAGAGTTTTAAAATCTAGGTACAAATTGTAAGGAGTTTTGTTGCATAATTCTTACAATTTTCCTAGAAGTTTGAAATTGTTTAAAAGAATTAACAGTTGTTAAAGATGCTACCATATAGGTAACTGACATGTTGTTTTAATGGAGAAGTATTCACAGTACCTAACACTTCAGGGAAACAACATCTTTTGAAATTTTTTCTTGACAAATCACAGCTTCTTAAAACAAGCTGCCATTTTTTATAAGGCACCAGATAATAGATGATGCTTCACTAAGGGAAAACCCACCTTCTTATTTTGGTGAAGATAGCAAAGTCAAAACCACTACTCTAAGAATCCAGACTTTAAATCTATAATGCAGAGCCTATTTTCGTTTGTGTTCACTTTTTTAGAGAAGCTGACTTCTGTCTGAGGATTATAAACAACTAAAGAAGGGATTTAAAGAACTTCCTCAGAAATTTTATACTAGAGTATGAACTATCCTTGCTATATATTTTAGCTGTCTCAAAGCACATTGGTCTAACAGGAAATGCATTGCAAAATTTTCATTTCCGCTTTAAGTTTCTGGGACAATTCTATCTTCATACCAGCGGCCTTAGCTATCAATATTTCTAATTAAGCTTCACAAAGTAGAAGGTCCTCCAGCTTTCTTAATGACAATGTTTGGGGTCAAACCTAACTTCTCAAGACTTCGTTGAAATCCCTTTGGTCCAGTTTCACATTTGAGCTGCTCTTCTTATTCATTGTCCCAAATGACATCCATTCTATAAACCTAATTAAAATGTCTTCTTTCCTCTAGAAGAAATCCATCGCTAATTCCAATGCCTATTACCCTTTGTTGATTCTTATCCTGAGTGCTTCATTCTAGTTACTTATTTACATCTTATCTTCTTGACTAGATGGAAACTAAGCTTTTATTAAGCATATTAGGATTTTTTTCACGTCTGTAGCCTTCACTATGTTAAGATCTCAAAAGAGAAATAATTCAATCCATTCTTATTAAATAAATAATGTTCCAAAGATCAACAATTTAATGTGTGTGGTAGACATATTTTAATGTGTCCTGCATAATCCTTGCCTCTTGGTATTCACAACTTTGTGTAATTCTAATCCCCAGAGTATAGGCAAGGTCTTTACTTGATTCTAGGCAACATGGCAAAGGTAATGGGATGTACATTACGTCAAATGTGTGTTGAACACATTATATAAGATTATTACACCCATCATAAAGGCAGACTCTTTCTCTGGCTGGTTTTGAGGAAACAAACAGGTTAAGAGGGCTTTGTGACAAGGAATTAAGGATGGCCTTTGGCCAATAGTCTGCAAGCAAATGAGGCCCTCAACCTCACAGCCTGTAAGAATTAGACACTGCCAACCATCAGGTAAGCTTGGAACAAATCTTTTCAAAGTTGAGCTTCATATATCTAACATCATAATCACAATAAGAGACTTTTAAAGTTTGTGTTTGTAGTGTGTACAGATATTAATTTATAATGCAAGAGTGGTCCAATATTTGTAAATTAATCAACATGATACATCACATCAATAAGAGAAGTGATAAAAACCATATAATAATTTCAATAGATGCATAAAAAACAGTTGACAAAGTACACCATCTATTCATGATAAAAACTCTCAACAAAGCAAGTATAGAGGGAACGTACCTCCACACAATAAAGGCCTTACATGAAAAACTCTCAGCTAACATCACACCCGTTGGTGAAAAAACAACGCTTTTCTTCTGAGCTCGGGAAGAAGACAAGGATGTCCTGTCTCACCACTTTTATTCAACATAGTACTGGAAGTCCTAGCCACAGCAATCAGACAACAAAAAGAAATAAAAGTCATCCAAGTCAGGAAGGAAGAAGTAGAAATTTCACTATTTGAAGATGACATGACACTATAATCAGAAAACCCAAAAGACTCCACCAAAAATTGCTATAACTGATAAATGAATTCAGTAATGTCAGAAGATACAAAGTCAATGTACAGAGATCTATTGCATTTCTATAACCTAATAATAATTAAGCAGCAGAAAGAGAAATTAAGAAAATAATTCCATGTATAATTGCACCAAAACTAATACCTACGAGTAAATTTAACCAAAGTGAAAGACCTGTACTCTGAAAACATTGATGAAAGAAATTGAAAAGGACACAAACAAATGGAAAGGCATTCTAACCTCATGGATTAAGAAAAAAACAAATATAATTAAAATGGCTATACTACCCAACACAATCTGCAGATTTAATGTAATCCTTATGAAGATACCAACAGCATTTTCCACAGAACTAGAACAATCCTAAAATATGTATGGAGCCACAAAAGATCCCAAATAGCCAAAGCAGTCTTGAAAAGGAAAAACAAAGCTTGAAGTATCACAAGTCCAGACTTCAAGTTAGATTACAAAGCTGCCGTAATAACAACAGTACAGTACTGGCACAAAAATAGACACACAGATCAATAGAACAGAATAGAACCCAGAAATAAACCCACAATAATATGGTAATTAATCTTCAACTAAGCATGAAAGAATATCCAATGGAAAAAAGACTACCTTCAATAAGTGATGCTGGGAAAACTGGATAGCTACATGCAAAGAAGGAGAAGAAGAGGAAGAGGAAGAAAATGGACCACTTTCTTACACCAGACACAAAAATAAACTCAAAATAGATTAAGGATCTACATGTGAGCCCTGAAACCATAAAAGTCCTAGAAGAGAGCACAGGCAGTAATTTCTCTGACATCAGGTATAACAATATCTTTCTAGATGTGTTTTTGAGACAAGGGAAACAAAAGCAAAAATGAACAAATTGAGATTACATTAAAATAAAAAGCTTCTCTACAGCAAACAACCAACAAACCTAAAAGACAATCTACTGAATGGGAGAAGATATTTCCAAATGACGTATCTGGTAAAGGGTTAGTACCCAAAATCTACAAAGAACTAATATAACTCAACACACACACACACACACACACACACACACACACACACACACACTTAATCCAATTTTTTAAAAAATGGGCAAAAGACATGAACAGACATTTCTCCAAAGAAGACATACAGATGGCTATCAGACACATGGAAAGATGCTCAACATCACTCATAATCAGGGAAATGCACACTTGTCAGAATGGCTAAAATCAAAGCCCCAATGTTTATAGCAGTGCTATAAAAAATATCCCAATTATAGAAAAAGCCAAAATGTTCATCAACCGGTGAATGGAAAAAGAATATGTGGTGTATGTATACTACACACACACACACACACACACACACACACACACACACTGGAATATTACTCAGCGATCAAAAAGAATGAAATCTTGCCATTTGCAACAACATGGATGGAACCAGAGTGTACTAAGTAAAATAGAGAAAGTCAAATATCATATGATTTCACTCATATGTGGAATTTAAGAAACAAAACAGATGA
Source organism: Panthera onca (assembly GCF_046562875.1). NCBI lineage: Eukaryota > Metazoa > Chordata > Mammalia > Carnivora > Felidae > Panthera > Panthera onca. The sequence goes on from NC_138349.1 coordinate 21,726,507, forward strand.
ACATGGGGAAGGGAAGGAAAAAATAAGCTTAAAATAGAGAGGGAGGCAAACTATAAGAAACTCTTAAATACAGAGAACAAACTGAGGGTTGTTGGAGGGGAGGTGGATGGGAGAGGGTTAAATGGATGATGGGCACTAAGGAGGGCATTTGTTGGGATGAGCATTGGGTGTTATATGTAAGTGTTGAATCACTCAGTTCTACTCCCAAAAACCAATACTCCTGAAACCAATACTACACTGTATGTTAACTAACTTGAATTTAAATTAAAAACGTTGAAAACACATACGCACACACACACACACACACACACACACACACACACACACAAGAAACTATGAGTATTGGCAACTACGTAGAGAAGTAAAAGCCCTCCTGCACCATTGGTGGGAATGCAAACTAGTGAAGCCACTGTAGAAGATGGACAATATGGAGTTTCAAAAAAAATTAAAAATAGAACTACCCTACCCTATAATTCAGTAATTACATTACTGGGTATCCAAAGAATGGAAAAACACTAATTCAAAGGGATATGTGCACCCTTATGTTTATTGCAGCATTATTTACAATAGCCAAATTATGGAAGTAGCCCAAGTATCCATTCATAGACGAATGGATAAAGAAGATGTGTTAATATATAAAATGGAATACTATTCAGCTATAAAAAAAAAGAATGGAATCTTGCCATTTGCAATAACGTAGGTGCTAAGTTAAATAAGGCAGTTAGAGAAAAACAAATACCATATGACTGCACTCATATGTGGAAACTAAGAAGTAAATGAATAAAGAAAAAAAAAAAAAGAGACAACCCTGAAAACAGACTCTTAACCATATAGAACAAACAGATGGTTCCCAGAGAAGAGGAGGGCAAGACAATAGGTATAATAGGTGAAGGGGATTAAAAGGACACTTATCTTGATAAACAGTAATAGATGGAATTGCTGAATCATTGTATTGTATACCTGAAATGAATATAACATTTTATGTTAGCTACACTGGAATTAAAATGAAAAAACTAGCACTATAATGTTGCTTACACACACACCCCACAAGTTGAAGTTGACCCTTTGTGCTCTATTTCTCTGTTTCTTTTCTTTCCTTTCCTTTTTCTTTCCTTTCTTTCTTTTTTTTTTTCTTTTTTTTTTTTTTTTTTTAGTATTTTTGAGAGAGAGAGATAGAGTGTGAACAGGGAGGAACAGAGACAGAAATGGAGACACAGAATCTGAAGCAGTCTCCAGGCTCTGAACTGTCAGAACGTGACAAGGTGCTTGAAACCATGAACCAAGAGATCATGACCAGAGCTCAAGTTGGACACTCAAATGAATGAGCCACCCAGGTGCCCCTTTTCTATATTTCTTATCCCCTGATATCTTTCATGAGATCAAGGCCCTTGACCTATATATTTTTTTTACCTCATCTACCTACACTTCCTAATCCCTCCCACCCTACCAGTGACTCATAAAATCCAAATAAATTGTAGGATGTACTTTGCCACTGACACTCAATTTCCAGACAAAATTCTGAGAATGTGATGGATAGTATCCATTTCTTTTGAATCTCAAGCATACTTTGTCTTTGAAGAGGTTTTATTTCACTTGAAAAACTTATTTTCTATCCTTGTACACTCCTTAGCATGTCTCTTTCTTATGTCTCCTCTCTTCAGAGAGTCTAAGAGGCCCTTCTTCATAAGGTCAGTATCTGGTGAAGACAGTCTTCCATAAATATTTTCCAGGTGAAAATCAAAGGGCCAAAAGCCTACAAGTCATAAAATGATGTTGCCTAATCCAACTCTTGTTACAGAGACAAAAAAACATAGTCCTGAAGTTTCAAAAGAGTTTCTGGAGTTGCTTTTTGAGAAATGGAAAACAACTGCTCATTTATAATGTATTAGAAAAGTAAGGACACTCAAAGCACAAATAAGGGTAGCAAATCAAGACTCATGACATGCATGAAGTATTTGTCATAAACTAAATGGTTTGGCTGAGGCCCTATTCTTTACAGTCCTTTATCAAGGGCCGGGGACAAGCTGGGAGACTCAGGAAGGGTCACTTTTCCTCAAGATATTTTATTCTGTCTTGCAAGGTCAGTGAGCCTGCCTCAAGTCTAGTGTCAGTCTCATCCCTGAGTCTCATGGGCCAAGGGATACTTTTCTTCTAGAGAAAAAACAAAACCCAAACACAGTATTGAAGATATAGATAAATAATTCTACTTCTGTGTCAAGTAGGCAAATAGAACTGCATAGGTCTCTCTAACTCGTGAAAGATAAAACAACAAGATGTAAATGGGCTCAGTACACTATAAAAGGTTGTAAGAGATCATTAAGGTTAATTACCACTAGTGAGCACTGACTAGATGCTCGCACTATCCTGGACCCATAATTATTTGTCTCATTTCACCTTCTCTAAATCATTATGAGATTAAGTATTATTATCATTTTACAGATGACAAAAATGAGGCTGAGAAAGATTGTGAGATTTAAACCTTTCTAGATTCCATAAATACCAGAGTCAGGATTCACACTCAGCTCTCTCTGATCCCCAAATCCACAGTCCATAAATAGTTTATTTTGACTTGGCATCTGCTTTTGGATTCATACTTACCAGATTAAAAATAAAAATATTTTTAATGGATTTTCCTAAGTTTCCAGTAGAGTTTTGGGACTGAAATTAGTATCTTCCTTCCTGGGCCTCTGTGTCAATTTGTAAAACAAAGTCATGACTGTGAGACTCTAACTGAGATGCTACAGAAAAAGAACCCCATAACTTATTGAGATTCAGGAGTCAGGACATACAAGGGAGCAGTTGTGTTGACTAAGAAGTTGTCAACTTTCCATGATCCCGTCCTGCATTGTAACTACACTCCCCATAATGCCTTCCCATTCCTCACCTTTGAAGGTGTGGGAGTGAGGAGGAATTCATTAATAGAAACCATTGCTCCTGTCTGCAGAAAAAAATGATCTCCATAAATGTTGAACTAAGTCCCTCTTAAAAAAATTAAGACACCGTGACTCCCCTGAGAAGCCTGAGGAACAGGTGCCGATCTATTTATTTGAGAAACATTCAAACCATTGTGAAAAAATTTCCTTTCCTGGCCCAAAGCTGCCTTCTCTGAGAAGAATGATAGGTCTCTTTTAAGACACAAATGAAAGTGTGCGCATGGATATACAAACACAATCTCATATATACACACCATGTACAAGAACCCCAACTTTATCTCAGGAAAGAGAAGGCACTGACAAGCAGTATCTCCCCAAGTATGCGTATTAAAGAATCAGGTATTATAGCATGGGGAGGAACAGATCTAACAGACTGGAATTCAAACTCCGGCTCCCCTGTATATTAGGAAAATCTTGGAAAATTACTTTTTCTCTCTAATCTTTAATATACCATTTATAAAAATAAGGATAAAACATACCCACTACCTTTTGGTGTTACCACGAAGATTTAGTTAAATAACAAAGTGGATGTTTTAAAAAAGGGGAAACATTTAGCACAAAGGCTGGGATGGAATGAACCCTCAACAAATGCTTTTCTTAGAGTGTCAATTTCTGTATTTCAAATAGGGAGATAGGCTTCCATAACTGTGAAACGGAAAATGCTGACTTGAAAAGGAAAAATGTTGGCAAGGCACTGAGCTGCATATTCCTGTCTTTCTTTCTTCACTAGCTTTATTTCAGTAAACGTGTATTGAGAAGCTACCATATACAAGGTATAGTTTGTATTTCTTGCACTTCTCTTTTAAATGTCTCCCTCCACTCTGTCCCCATGAACACATTTCTGGTCCTTCTGGGGAAATTCTATTTTCTCCCTTTAAGGGAATTACATCTTTTAAAGACACTCACACAAGTAGATACTCAATATTATTTCACAGGTGCAGATATTTTACTTATAGGGCCCCATTCACTTCTGGTTGAGATGCCATAGAGAGGAAGGAGGAATCCAGAGAAGCTGGAAGACAAGGTAGAAAGGAAGGTAGAGCAGAATAAAGCAGGGAATAAGTGGTGGTGGACAGAGATGCTCAGAATTAGTATCTTCAATAGGCTCCAGGAGGTCAGGAACCATGCCTATCATGTCCATCCCAGTCCCTTGGTCCCTAGAAGAGGCTCTGACACATACCTATAATATGAATAATAAAGTTAAGAAAAACAAGTGTCATTGGAGAGTAGAGAAAGCAATTACAGCAAACTAATTTTTAAGTAATTATAAACAATGTGCCTGCAATTCTTTTCTTTTCTTTTTTTGTGAAAAGGATCTAAGACAAATTTGAAGACAGAGATAAGAACACAGGGGCCCCGGCTAGAGGCAGCTGGCACTGTGTACAGGAGGGGATAAAGAAACTTGGCAAATCAAAATCCCAGTCCTATTTTTGCCCATTTGGGTAATAAATTCAATAAATCCTCACTTCTGAGGACAAGTCTCTCCCAGGGGCCAAAAACCTGGATAAAATTTGCATTTCTTTGCTTTTCTTCTATAAAAAAAACTTATCTTCTCTTGCCTATATTTTGTTTATTTTGCTTTTAAATCACAGAGATTTTGAAGGGCAAGGGCTGTAGGAAACTGGTCATAGTTGGATGCCAAGTAAAGTCTTCTGAAGCTGATTTGCCCCAAAACAAATGAACCATTAAACCCATTTGACTTTATCAAGTTGGGTCTTCTAAACCAAAGAAGAGTTTTATTTTAGTAGAGAACAAACTTAAAGTTGATGGAGGGAGGAGGGTGGGAGATGGGCTAGATGGGTGACGGATACTAAGGAGGGCACTTGTGATGAGCACTGGGTATTGTTTGTAAGTGATGAGTCACTGAATTCTACTCCTGAAACCAGTATTGCACTGTATATTAACTAAAATTTAAATAAAAATAATTATTTCTTGTTTTTCTTTGCATAGATGTCTTCCGTGAGATACTTCACTATAAAAGCAGAATACCAAACACACTATCCACAAAACAATAAGCCCCGAATTTGCCATTACTGATTTCAAATAGCCAATTAAGTTCCTGGACACATCTCAGTGCCATGTGCTGGAGTAATGAACAAAGTATAAAACATTAGAGAATTCCAGCATCCTTCCATCCAATGCAAATTAGTTCAATGGCCTTGGACCCCAGTATTAGGTGGCACCTCTGTATCACCCAATGACATGGTATCAAATAGCTGGATTATGACTCAGGAAGTATACATATTAGCCTTCATTTTAATAATAATAAGAATGCAAAGAATTTGCGATATTCATTTACCTGTAACTTTTTACAAGCTACTAAACCTGCATTTTCCTGTCTCCCAATCTCCACTGCTACTGTTGAGTATCAGGAACTATGCTGAGGGTTAAGGGAGTGTTAGAAAGCTCCAGTTCCTTAGCCTTTTGCAGTTGATACTTTAGGAGGTTAGGAGCATGTATGAGACAAACCAAAATAGAGAGGATGAGAAAAAAGAAGTATATGAATAATTATGTAATTAATGAAAATAACTTTCAAACAACCTCAGTTGTATCTTAGGCCTCTTTCAATCTGATTTATTTAGTGACCACTACGCATCCAGAATTTACAAACAGGTCAGTAAATCCACCCAACTTCCCTAGGAAGTGATTTCTGTTCCCCTTTTATAGATGTAGAGACCTAGTTTCAGGATATGATCAAATGACCACAGCAACAATGATATTAAAAGAATCTGAGATGTACTGAACCCATGAAATACAACAGGCTTTTACTCATACAATCACATTGAACACCATGATCATCTTATGAGTAGGCCCTATTTTATCCCCATTTTACAAATGAGAAATGGAAGCTTTTACAGTTTAGTAACCCTGAGGTCACAAACCTATCAATTAGGGGACCCAGAATGTAAATCTCAGTCAAACTGTCCTCAAATCTCTGTTCTTAACAGATGAAACAAACTGAGACCAATGTTAGATTTTGCCCTATGATTCACAAGCGGAAGGAGATTTCAACCTAAACTCGTCTGACCCCGGTGTTCCTGGTCCCTTCTCTTGCCTGTGAAAAATTAATCTTCAAATTCTAAAGTATGTTTTAAGGATGTTCCTATTTTTATCATTCATACTCTGAATGTCTCTAGTACGGAGCTTTATCTGTCAGGTAGACAGAAAACAGGCATGAGAGCCACTTGCCTGTCTCTTCACCTAGAGGACAGTCTTTCCTCTTGCTTTTGCCAGTCTGTATCTCCTGCATGATCCTTTTCTGCTCTGTACAGCCTTCTTCCATTTTAGCCCATAGGAACACAGTCCATATTCTATACCCCCTCAGCTCTCACCAACTCCTGGGCACCATGTTCACCTGCACCTGTCTACGCTGTTCAGGTAATGTCCCTTAGTCATGTTTTTGAGTGTGAATGCATAAATGCACAAAGCAGAAAACTCCCACAACCAAGGTCAGCAGAAGACAGGGAGATAAGTCAAGAGAGAGAAAGTAACAGTTGACAGAAGGGGAAACAGACATATCATAGAGAGAGGAGGAAAGTGGGAAATCATCAGAGCCAAGGGATAAGAGCTTTCTAGAAGCAAGAGATAAGGAATAGTTTCCTCTTACTCTCATAGGAATTATGGAAATTACATAAGAAACTTTTACTTTTTAACCCATTAATACATCTTATAAGGAAGGAATTATCATTTCCTGCTTTACATTAAAATAAATATATGCATATTTTAAGACAATTTATTTCTGTTTATACTTATATTTATAATATTTAAAGTTAATAATTAATAAGTTAATTAATATATTTACAATATTTAAAACTTAGTAATTAATATTATTATTTATGCTTATAAAATTAAATATATTTATAGTATTTATATTTATAGACAATTACATTTATGGATGTATAATTTATTAATTTAATATTAATATTAATTTATATTATTTAATAAATTATCAACACATAATATTTCTATTTTATAGTTATATACATCTGTTAAATACCTTTTCCAAGGTCACACAGCTAATAAGTGAATGATCCAGGATTTAAATATGTATTTCACTGTTGTCCAAAAATGTTTTCTCAAACTTTAATGATTTTTACACCAATATTTAGAGAAAAAACTTTTCTTCACTGTGGCACACATGACAGAAGGGTCAGCAAGGCTGAGGACTGAGAACCTCTATAAATGGTGTCTAAGACAGAGGTGACCCTATAAATTATTATTCATACCAGGATACTTTGGAGACCAAAAGCAAGTGCTCTTTATAATTATGCCAAGATAATAAGTAGAAAAGGGGATGTATAGTCAACCTACTAGGGGGGCGTTGGTGACCTAAAAAAAGTCTTAGAACAATGAGGTAGAAAGCAGATAGCGGTGGCCTAAAGAGGTAAGAACAGATAAAAGATGTAGAAAAGGAGAAAAGTAGAAAAGAGCTTGACCCTTTGAAAATGAAAATTTACAAAATATTTTAAGGTCATTCGTAGTTAAGTCAGAGATGAAACTTGGCGTTCTTCCAAATCAAAGTCTAATTATGCAACAACCACCCTATTCTTGCATTCCTTGTAAACTTTCAATAAAAGAACCAATGCCTAGGATTAAACCTATTTTCCCCAACTCTTTCCAAGACTTTATGAGAATCTGAGCAAAATATAAGCTTTACTCTGGGGAGGCTGCAAACCACGAAGGAGCATAAAATGTAAAAATACAGTGAGTGACTATAATTACAGTATTAAAATTCTTCCTGGCTGACCCAGGACCGTTTATGGGCTGCTAAATTAAACACTAACCTAGTTCAGCTTTAGAGGCCTCTGGAGGCTATTTTTCATCTTATGAAATTGCACGTGCAACTGTGAAAAAAAGCCCAGACACCGAGTCTTTGGCCCTTATGATTCATGGTGTAAACAAAATTGCTGTCTCAACTACACCAACCTGCTCTATCCAGAGAAGTCAGGCCTCATACTCAGCATTTTATTTTACTTCATCCTTATTGCAGCCCTCTAAGATAGGTACTATTCTTTTCTCTAGTTTACAAATGAAAGAAATGGAGTTCAGAGTTTAGGCTGTTTGCCCAAGATCACAGAGACTGTAGTGGTTGGCAGTTCAGCATACCTTCAACACTGTTCTATAAATATTTTATTCATAATTTATCAATACTTATTAAATATCTTCTATATGTTAGACCCTGTGAGATTTCTTGTCTTGGGACTTAGGGGGCTACTATTGTCGTTGAGGGAGGTTTCAAAAAGTTACAGGACAGTAAAATGGATTGGTTGGTGAAGATTCAGAAGAAAAGTAAATGTTAAGGAAATTTAGGGGATGAAGATTCCATTGCAGCAGTCAGGAAAGATTTTAAACATACAAGTGAGACTTGAATTAGTTTCAACAGGAAAGATGCAGAAAAATAAAGAAGAGGTGCTGTTGTACAAGGCAGGCTTTGGGAATGTTAGGGTGGAATAAGTATCACTGCCTCTCAGGAAAAGTCCTTCATTCAGAACCAGGAGACAGGAAATATGACATTAACTACATCTGCAGTTGTGACCTCAGTTTTCTCATGATTAACATGTGGAGAATGTCCAGATGACACATAGGGTCTCTTTCAATTCCAAAGCACATGATTGTTTAGAGATCAACATTGCAGTCAGAACACAGAACATTCCAGCTTGTAAAGAATTTTGTTCTGAGACAAGACATGATAACAGTCAGTGTATCCTCTCAAAGATACTATAATAGGAATACTAAGTCTTAGTGGTCACTTCTGACCATTTCAGCTGTTACTGTGGCTGCTTCTTGATAGTAATCTACTCATTGGGAAAACACTGGCTCAACATCAGGTAAAACAAGTCTTGGGAAATGGGAGGTAGTTGTAAACCTCCTCAAGAAGCTTGCAATCTAAGGGATCATAATCTGGAGCCCTGGAGCCAAAATCAGGTCATGAATCATTACCCTACACAGTTTTAAAATGTTGATCAGTTACCAATGTTTAAAAATTGCATAATTTCTCAATTGAAAAAAAAAAAAAAAAAGACTGTTGCTCTAGCTGGAGAAGAACTCAGAAGCGATTAGGGGGTACAGGGAAGAAACTTTCTGACACATGTTTCATAGATAAGTTTTACCAAAGGCAGAGAGGACTCCCAGAAAATAGTAATTGGTGTGTTGAAGGAATGTATCCCCCTACCTGAACCCCTTTGTGAAAACTCACTTCAATGGACATAAGTTTTACAACAATAATGAGAAAAGCAAATCAAATAAATGAGATCTACCCCCATGGGGCGACTCTCTAACTTTAGTCTAATACCCACTTTTTCCATCCAAAAATTTTTATCATTCATATAAAAGTAAAAGAGACCATTTATTTTGACCCAGAATTTTATTACCCAATCTTCCCTCTGTGCTCTTACAAAATTACATTTTTATTCTAGTTCTCAATCTTTATGGGGCCATGTTGCCTAGTTTATTTCTCTTGAAGTTAAATGCCAAAAGCCAAGGCAGGCCCAAACATGAAGGTTTAGGAATAAAGCACCTGGAGATTTTTGCTTCTTGGCCTTGGCCAATTAAAATCAAACTTTGCTCTGGTAAGTGACAGGCTTAATAGCATAGGGATGAAACGCTGGAGTTGCCATTGCACTTGAGTTATAGTCTGTTTAAATTGCAAATTGGCTAAATTCATAGCTCCCATTTCCTAGGAGAGACAAACATTTTGGGTTTCATTGAGGAAGTAACAGCTGAGTTCTAAGGAGGTGGCCCCTAGCCTTGTCGGGGAGGGGAATGGGTAATAGATATGATTGCTGTATATCTAACCATTCAAGAAGAAACTTCTGCTTTAAGCCCACTCATGGAACATATTAGAAATGCAAGTGATTGTGAACCAAAGTGATCCTACATTGGTCTCTAGTGAACCAAATATACACCGCAAGCTCAAAGTTCATTTCCATTCTTTCTTGTCCTGATTACAAAGATAGCTGAGAATCAACATTGAAATCTTCCTTTCACTTAGGTCTCAAGTTGGAATCGAGGATTCTTGGAAGGAGGAGGAAAAAAAGTAATCTGGGTTAAATTATGTTAATCCATATAAGATTAAGCTCATACTATTGGCTTAACCAATGTTGCTTCTGTTATTCATCATGACGCTGGATGATAAGTAAAATTGACTTGCGGTACATAAGTACAGCATTCCCCTTGAGTTTTGGACATTGTTTAGAGTACTTATGGTACTTTTTCAGGTTAATAAACTTGCTTTCAACACGGGCACCTGGGTGGCTCAGTCATTTAAGCATTCAACTTTGGCTCAAGTCATGACCTCACGGTTCATTGGTTCAAGCCCCACATCGGGCTCTGTGCTGACAGCTCAGAGTCTGGAGCCTGCTTTGGATTCTGTCTCCTTCTCTCTCTGTCCCTCTCCTGTTCATGTTCTCTCTTTTGTTCTCTCAAAAATAAACATTTAAAAAAAGTAAACTAAAATAAAAATGCTTAAAAGGTAAAGGTTGAAATAAAAAACATTAAGCATATTACTTCAAACTGTTACCAGTACACTGTTTAAAAATTAGTTTATTCCATGTTTCCCAATTTTGGGGATTCTGGTAAATTAGTGCATTTCACTTTCTGGGCCTCTGCCTGGAGCAAGTAATAGATATGGCCAGTCTTGCTTTGGTGAATGACCAAAGGCCAGTTTGGGTTTATTCATGTTTTAAAATAATTCAAATTAGAGTTTAAGGTTTAATGAATACAGTTAAATAAGTTTATATAATAGAATTTTATAAAATCATTAAATAGAATGAGGTAGAGTTATATGTATCAATTTAGAAAAATGGCTAAAAAGCAAATGAAAAATCAGGTTGTATAAATATGTACATTATGACTCAATTTGTGTGTTTGAATGTGTATATATGCACATATAGAACTTAAACACATGAAATATGATTATAAACAAAAAAGCGAGGAAGTATATATGTAAGTTACATGACAGTTATATTAAAGGTTTTCACATTACCATTTGTCATTTGTTTATTTTATAAAATACATATTATGTTTACCTTTTTTAGTTTCTAAAAACATGTCAAAATGTTACATCAAAATTTTTATTTTGATGGACAGTTCTATGAATTCTAACATGTGAATAAATGCACATAGCCATCATCACAAAATGATACAACTATTCACCAAAATGTTTTTTTATACTGAAAAGAAAAAGAAGTTACAATAAATGCAGGTTAAGTGCTAAGATTCTTCAAGACTCTACCCAGAAAAAAAATCCCTGCCACTGAGGTTTCTTTAGGAGGCACCACGAGCAGCGGCTGTGCCAATGCTTCCAGCCTTCAGGTCTGGATACAGCTCTCCTGACACACAGAGACAGCTCTGTGGGAGAGAGAGATAACTGGGATGGCACACAGCTTTGCCCTTTTTATTCACCAAACATAAATATATCCTCATGGCAATAAAAGAGGTTTTGAATACTGTACTTGCAGTTGGAATTTGATCACGTGAGACACTGATTGATTTACCATCTTTGGCCAGAAAACCTGGCTTCTGGTTGGGGGTGAACACCCCTGTCCAAGTTTTCAGCTTCATGTGGTGCATGCCTCTAGTACACAACACTATTTTTGGAATGCTCTCCAACAATTAAAATTGTAAGATCAGAGTGGTGCAAAAAAAATATTAATGAAGTTTTGGATGTTATTTTTAGAGTCTGAAAATAAAACAGTAAGAAAACCAAAAGTCAGGGATAAGAGAGGAAGAGGAGGAGGGTAGAAGAGTCTAGGTTGTTGTCTTTTTTTCTTTCCCCACGGCATGCTAAAAAATGGGAGGTGTCACTGATGTTTGGGAGTAGGTATGGTCTAATGAGACACCAGTAGCCTCCTTGTGGCCCCATTTTTGCAGTTCCTGAGTAAGTCTCTAGAGTAAAGACCCTAACTGTTGGTCATGATATTGCAAAGCAGCAGCAAGCAGACCCACTATTCACTATAGCATCTTTATTGAAAAGTTAGTGCAGATCACACAATGAAGACAACATCCTGGCACTGAAATGAAAAGCATCAAGGAGATAAGATCCCTGGAATGCATGTCTGCCAACATCAGTGAGCGGGAACAATGGCCAGCTGGGAGAATCCATGCCACCATTGTTGTAGGGGAGGGCCAATGGAAATCTCCTTTTTACTCCTCATTCCTCAGAGGCATTTTTATTACCAGTGACAAGGCCTACTCAGGTCCCAACCAAGGACATTTCCCCACCTTAGGAGGTACACACAGACTTCTGGAATGAAGCAAGTGGCTTCCTCAGATAAATGTTATTTTTTTTTTTGCCATCAGTATATTTATTTGGCTTTGCTCCTAGTTCCTGTTAGATATTTGATTTTTTTCCAGGAGTTCTGACCACCTGCTTTGCTCTCTCATTTGGAATTAGTGTCCCTGTCTTTCTGATTTGGGACTCAGCTCACCTGCCCTATGTTATGTGTCCTCTCCACCAGTCATGATCCCTGCCTGTTGTCTAACTTTGAACAAGTACCTTCATGATCCTTCTGGCCCTGCTCCAGGTCCCTGGACTCTTATCTGCCACTCTGGACGCTTGCATACATACAAGCATGATAGAGATCAAGACTTGATTTCTGGTCTGCTGGCTTTTGTTTGGAAGGTCTTAACTTCCTGTCTGTGACCATGTAACTATTGGAGTATGCCAATTTCACCTTTCTTCTATGGGAGAATGGGCATGCAATGTAGGATTCTAGTTCTCAGTTCCTAAATACCTCAAGGAACACAAGAATATTAAGACACTCTTATGCACGGTGTCAGGAGGCCCAAATATCCATCTGGCTTTTTGTACAAAGTCACATGTTGCTATTTTGCTACATATGCTTTAGTGGCGCTGCCCACAGGCATCTGCTCTCCTGAACCTGATCACTTACCACCCCCATTTACAAAATTTAATAGCTCATGAATGATGGGGGAGGAAGACCCTGTCTACATGATGGTCCAGCAAGTAAAAGATACTCTCATCCTCATGTGTCCTGTTACTTTTTTTGTTTATTTATTTATTTTCAGAGAGAAAGAGAGTATGAGCAGGGGTGCAGCAGAGAAAGAGAAGGAGAGAATCCCAAGCAGGCTCCATGCTGTCAGCACAGAGAAGAAACTCAGGAACTGTGAGACCATGACCTGAGCCAAAATCAAGAGTCAGATGCTTAACTGACTGAGCCAGTCCAGGTGCCCCTGTCCTGTTACTTTTAATTGATTTACTTGATAATCTAAATTAAAAAAAAATGAGAATTATATGGGGAATAATGCCTCCCTTAGCAACCACAATCCTGCTTTCTTGTACCTTTTCTCCAACCGGTCTCTCCCCCCGCCCCCCGCCCGCCTCAGTGTTTATTTTGAGAGCAGAGGAGAGCACAAGTGGGGCAAAGGCAGAGAAAAGAAGAGAGAGAATCCTAAGCAGGCTCCATGCTGACAGCATGGAGACTGAAGCAAGGCTTGATCTCAAGGACTGTGAGATCATGATCTGAGCCAAAATCAACAGTTGGACATTCAGCCAACTGAACCACCCAAACACCCTTCCAACCTCTTTCCCTCTAAGAGGGTCCATCTCTCTCAGTGTGTTCTGTATTACAGCCAGAGTTATAGACTCAAACATCAGAATTTCTGGACTTTGAAAACACAAAGGGTTGTAAGTCTCTTTACCACAAATAAACTCTTATTTACTGGAGATTAGCTCCCCTCAGTATTGATATAAATAGGAACCAACAGAGGGTATTTCACCAATTACAGAGGGCAAATGAGGTACGTAATTAACACAACTAATTATACCGTCCACAGATATGTCTCCTGTGTTACCCAGGGAAAGATGAGCAACACATATGTAGGGGATTCCCACACCAGGAGCAACAAAATGAATACTTACTTGTGAAGAGAAAGCATAGATGAGACACAGGTGTGCCTGAGCTGAGGCCATCTTTGTTATTGATTCCTGAGAGCTGTTTGGGGTTAAATCTCTGGAAACTTTTTTTTCATTAAAAATGAACCATGTGCTCCAACTTTACAACAGTCACAGTTCCCCAAGTACAGCATCAGCTACCTCCTGAGGCAGCATGCTCCTCAAACAAGATAGTGTCAAAAGCTTGAGGCTTGCTGGCCTGGTTACTACTGAGTGGAAAATCCCCTGCACCAGAGGGAATGTGTTAGATCACCTCTAACCTTAATTTTCTCTCAGATCTAAGATTCCCTGGTAACCAAGTTGTGATTTAACAGCCACTCATAGCAAGATTATACACAATAACATAGTCATGACTACTCCCATCATTCTTGAGGAAATGGAGGTTCAGAGATAGTAAATGATTTACCCTAAGTCATGTACAATTAACAACAAAACCAGGGCCAGCCAACAACTTGTTAACTTCCAGCCCAATACTCCATCTACCAGTCTTCAAGCAAACTGCTATACATCCAAAGCCAAGATGTGCAGAACACATTGTTGTTAACCCAACAAAAATGAAGAGAGGTGGCACTTGTTCACCGTTGATGGCAGACATAGAGGACTGGCAGCAGCTTCACTGGTCACTTGGATTCTATATCTGATGTTTTTTTTCTCTCCAGAATCTTGACCTCATGTTTCATCTGCACCATTCATGACACCAAAATTTATCAGAAAGAAGACACTGCTGACACCACATCCCAATCCGAAGTTCCTGTCAGTTCAGTCACTACATGAAGTACCTCTCTTTGGCCTGGCTGGGGCTGAGAGAGGCTAGGAGCTGAAACCAAGAGGGAAAGGGCATATTTCCACTCCAAGTTCTAAAAAGAGTACATTCCATGAATGGGAAAATAATCCCAGGGTAGTAGAAACCACCTGCCTTTGGTTCCAGCTGGGGAGAAGGCTTCCACACTCACAGCTATGTGAACCCTAAGATCCATGTCAAAAAATTAACAGGGCCACAGCTGTTTATCAGGGGATGTCATCATCATCATCTCCTCCTCCCCGCCCTCATCCTGCTGCTCTTTCCTCTCCAGCTTCTCTCCCTTCTTTATTTCTATTTTATCTCCTGTATTTTTTCTCCTCTCTAGCAATCAATTCTTTGCATGTACAGTATTTATAATGTGTTTTCAAGTATTTTGCTCTGCCAAAGAGACAGTGTGCAAAATAAAGTAAAACAAAACACTATGAGATGGATTTCCCTAATTCTTCTAAGAGGGGGCTTAGTAAAGAGAGAGCAGTCTCCTTTATGACCTCATAGTACATTAGGGCACATGGAAGATTTTGCCTTGGATAAACTAATTTGAGAAAAAGGAAATTATACCAAATAAGATTTTTTGATTACCTTATGTACCATATACTCTATTTTACTATCAATGCATGTCTGTCTCAAAACAACCTTATTAGGAAGGTATGATTATTATGTTTACAGAGAAGGCAACAGGCTTTCCTAGCTTATGTCCTCGTCCAAGTTTACATAGCACAAAACAAAGCTAGGATTCAATGCAAGTGGTCTCACTAAGAGTACAATCATACACTGGAGGTTATATGGCTATTTGCCCAGCAAGGAATCAATACTCAAAAGATCATCTGATTTGCTCAAAGTAACACAGGTAACATGGAGCCCAGTAAGAATGAAACCCTATTCTCTTTAATGTGGCTCAATAATCCTTTCTCAGTATAAAAACAATAGGCCAAGCACTAAGTCTAAGTTGCTCTTCTAAAGTACCGATTTATACATACAGTTTAGAGAGAAGCTGAGAATCATAAATTTGCCATGTTGACAAACATAAGACTTCCTAACTTGGAGGCATTGTTTGAAAGTACTCTTTTGGAAAAAAAATACACAGAGATTCAACCTATAAGCACTGTGCACTTAGTATGGTCCAGAAATTCATTGTGCCAGCTGCTTTCATAGCTTATGACATCCTTGAGACCTCTAGAGGAAGTGGGTAGTAGTATACTCATTGTTTACAGATGGGAAGAGAGGAAGTCACATAAGGTAAGTAGCTGATTCCAGGTCACAAGCTAGTAAGGAGCAGACAAGACCCTGGGCCAGATCTCCTGACTTCTGGCTCAGGATTGTCCTGTTCAGTCTAGAACACATCAGAATCTGAGAAGTGCATGCCAGTGGAGAGGGTGTGAATGAAAGTACCTCAGATAGTTAACTTTATAAATAAAAAAAACTGGGTTTGAAAGAATAGAGAGGCTTTTGCAATCTTTCTAGATACTATATAACCAACAATCCTTCATCTCATTCCTCATCATGGAGTAGAGAGTTCTAGTATGAAGACAAAGGCTAAAGCTGTTTAAACGTGAATCGTAACCACCTTGACCTTAAAAGAATGCTTTTACAGTTTCTGTAAATGTCTTACCCTTTAATAATTAATTACACAGACCTCATAAACTGGATAAGCCTGACTCCACACTAATAAGCTGCTTTACTGCCCTTCATATAATTTTACTGATTCCTACAAATTTGTTTTATAATAGTAATGGTCTGCTTAAGAAAGCAGAGTGAGCTCTGAGGTTTTTGCCTTCACCTTGCCTTCTGTATGCTGGTGGGATGAAGGGGTTGGTCCCAGAAATTATCAGGTCACATTAGATATGCCAACTCTTTCCAAAAAAAAAAAAAAAAGTAACAGTTGTTTCTAAGTCCAAATCAAACTTTACTGAAGAAAACAGAAAGTGAAATTAAGTATAAATTGCACTGGTAGCCCAGTGTGGTAGAAATGAACTCAGCAGGGGGCAGAGAGAGGGGAAGAGAGAGAATCCCAAGCAGGATCTGCATTATTAGCACAGACCCTAGTATGGGGCTCGATCTCATGAACTGTGAGATTATGATCTGAGCAGAAATCAACAGTCAGGGCTTAACTGACTGAGTCACCCACACGCTCCACTGTTTGGTATCTTAATGTGATTTATATATGAACAAAAGTTCATACAAGTACATAACTGACCCTAATATTTTTAGTTGAAGCTGTTACTATTAATAACAGAAATCTAGCCATCCATTCAATGGCTAAGCTGTAGTTTCCACATAATTGGCTAGACTCAGCTCATTTAGGTTCTCCATTAGTCACAGTGCTAACTTAACATTAAAAGCCATACTGCTAAGCCATCTGTCAAAGCACCCACAATCACTCGCACATTCTGTTTTCCCTCCTTGGTTGTATACCTGTTCTTGTCTTCCCCACCCCTCTTTGTCATTGGCTTACACATCAAGACCCATTTCCAACCCTAGACTCTTTTCCATGATTTTATTATGGAAGATGACTGTGATGAAGAAACATGTGAGAGGAGATGAAACAATTAAGAAGCAGCACCTATTCTTGATATTCCATTTATTTAAACAAACTTGAATAAATGAATCCCTCCCTTCACAAGGGCACAGAACTATCACAGGGATGAAAAGGAGACTGACAACTGGTGGACTGAAATATGAGCTTTTCAAAAGTTTCCCATAAGCCTGTTTCATGTAACATGAAACAAATCCTCCCTGGGAATCAACATTTATGTCAAAGTCATTTGTAGGAACAGAAACACATGCGTGGTATTTCTACAAGATGATTGGGACTTACAGCAAACTCAGTTCACTTTCTTGTATTCAGCAACTGAGTCAATGAGGTCTACTTCACCTAGGGACAGAGTCTCAAAGATAGGCCCAAGAAATGTAATTAAATGTAATTAATTTAACTATTCTTATTCTCCTACTCTTCAAAGAACCAGCCAACTTATCTCTCCAACCAGATGGTGAGCTCAAAAGAAAGAGTGATAACATATTTCTTTATATTTCCATCAGTATATGACTAAATTAAATCAAGAACTCAAAAAAAAATTGTAGGACTTAAAAAAAAAAAAAGGAACTGAGCTAGTTTGTCATGGGAACTGGGAGCAAAGGGGCCTAAATTGCAAATCTGTGTCCACATGCTTCTGGCATTTCCAGGTGCCAGCCAAAGCCTCCAGCTCATTACTTCAACCCTGAATCCATCAGATGTATCCAATTTTTATTTTCTTGGTGCACAGGTAGGAAATATGTGAATTATCTTCCCACTTTGATTGAATGATAGAATGATTTTAGTGTGCTGAAAAGCAAGTGAGGCAGACACTTTCATCATAGAATACATTTTTCAAGTTTTAAAATGAACTTTCAAAAGGGACCCTCCCTTCCCATGTCATTTCTCAGACAACCTAAGTGAGTAGACACGGATAGCATCACAAAATATAAAAGGAAGAGATAAAAGAGATGCCACGTGAATATTAAGAGTACACATTAAAATAAGCTTAACCAATGAAATTAAAATAGTACCTTCAAGTATATTACTGTACCACCTAAAGTCATCTCATACACTGTGCCATTGCATGTACCATCCTGGAAAAACACTGAGCTCCATGATTCCTAATGGCCTTTGACTCTACAATCTTTTTTCTTCACCTCTCAGGAAGAATCCAGCCTAATGGACTGATTCAGGAAAAATGACTGCTCTGATCAGATAGGTTTCAAAGATAAGATCTAATGATACAATAACTAAAAAGCCTATGGAAGCATTATCAGCCACCACAGGAGGGTAAGAATCATACAGATTCCACAGAGGAGGTATCACATTTGAGGATAACCTCACTTACGGTATAGCTGGCCTTTTTCACCTGTCAGTGAAAAGAAAGATCAGTGTATCAGGCTTTGGAATCACTCAACTGAGGACTTACAAAGATCAGTGAATCTTGTTTATAGCTATAAGATGAAGTCAATCAACAGGTAGCAGTATATACTTGCATTATTCCATATGCTAATCACTGAAAACATATGGCTATTAATACTTAAATTTACACTAATTTAAGTAAAACTAAAAATGCCGCTCTTCTGTTGCCCTAACCATATTTCAAATGATTGATAGCAACATGTGGCTAGACAATACTGTGCAGAACAGAGAATATTTCCATCACCGCAGAAAATTCCATTGGAAAGGAATGCTCTATAGTCTCTATCAATGAAGCCTACAAAGGAGCCATGTATTAGCAGGGAGCAGACTTATAAGATGTAGTACATCTGAAACTGCATGCATGTTCATGCATACACATATACACACCCCCTCTGTAGTTCAAGACCTCTATCTTTATGGCAATCAAAGTAAATCCAGAGGAAACATCATGCATCATTTTCTTTCTTTCCCTTCCTCCAATTCCTGACTCCCCTACTCAAGTTTCCATTATCCAAAGCTTGGTGTGCCAAGTCAATAGAGTCAGATATGCTCCAAATAAGGAACTGAGAGTCATAATGATATAGATTAAGTAATGTTAATAAAAAAGTTGTCTTGCCTACAATATTTTACTCCTTCCTACTGTGCTTGAAACCAATCATGCCAGTAAGTCACACTGGCAGATCACCAATTCCAACCAAAAGTGTGAAAATGGAATAGGTAGCCAACCAAAATTAAATGTAAAATAACCATTGAGTATTTGGGCTATTATAAATACATTTGAGTTCCCATGAGCAGCTTTTTTGGCCTCAGAACATCTGGTGCCTCTAGGGCAAAACCACCATTCCAAGTGAATATCAAGCTTCCTCTATTTTATAGAGGAGGGCAAACAGAGCTCTCGGTGTTAGGTGAGAGAATCTTAAAATTATTTGGTCTAATGGATTCCACCAGGAAATTGAAAAAATGCATTATTTTTGGTTTATTAAAGAGGATGGCACAGTGAATTAGATCTTACACTTCCTACCAAGGGAATTTTTAATAAACAAATGAAAGAAACTGCCATCAACTAAATCTAGTAACTCAGACTATACCATGGCAGCAAGATTGAGTTTCACTAGGATTAAGGAGAGAGTAGAACCTCTCATGGAAATCATTTAATCATCTAAGCTCCATTGACAATGAGGTTTCCTACAGCTGAGACACAGGCAATGCTGAATACTTTAAGCATTTACTGCAGTTTGAGCTCCCTATATTTCAAGTACATATGTATTTACTGTCTCCTAGGAATAAGCTATGTACCACTAAGTAGCTATTGCATATTGGCATCACTAACAGAATTTTAAAGTGGGTTAATAACCAAAAGAGCTAGCTTTTATTGACTTCTTACTATATCCTAGGCATTGTGTTAAATGCTTTATTTGGATGTTTTATTTAAGTCTCATAACAACCTTCAAAGCAAATACTATTTTTTACCCCATTTTTCAGCCCAGAGAACTGAAGCTTAGAAAACTAAGTATTTACCCAGAATCAAATTATTATTAAAAGAGCCAGGACTTCAACCCAGGTTGTCTGATTCATGAGACTATTCTTTTACCTACTGGTCCATAAAATTATGCTTTTGGATTAAAAAAAAATATACTCGTTGGTAATAGCCTAGTTTAAATGGCTATTTATGTCTAATCTATCCAGTGTAGACAGGAATGAAGTGAGGGATTTGACAATAAGAAACACTTTTTTCCTTTCAGATGCTAATCAAAGGGAGGTAATTATGAGGAGAAAATGTAGAACAGTGGGTTTTTTGTTGTTGTTATTGTTGTTGTTTTGTTTTTAGGACAATGGTCCTCTGGTTTCATCAACATGTTAAAGAAAGTCAGTGATTCTGATTCTATGTGACCTCACATTCCCTGACCCATCAATCCAGGAGGTAACCCTCATCAAACTGCCTGTGATGTTTAACTCAGAGATCTTCAACTATCATTTCTATTTTTCTATTAATAAATAAAAATTATAACAATGTGTCCTGGAGATTAAAATTCGGGCTTAATGTTAATTGACTTAGTTTGTATAGCCACTATCTATTATTTGCATTCATAGATGCAGTTGAGCAAAGAACAAGATAAAACTGGCCACTAACCAGCTTGACATAATGTACTCCATCACACTTTAATTTGGGCTGCTTGATCAAAAAGATGATAAAAAACACTCCCATTCCCCTTCTTTAAAAACAGAAATACATTGTGTATTTGTAGAGGACACCCATCACAACTAAATAACCAAATTCTACTATAAATGAATCAATAATACCTTAAAATATATGTTTATATTCCATTTTGAAGTTTTTATAAGCTATATAGATTATACATATGTATACACACGGATATGTACATACACACAGACATATAATATAAAGAAAATGCTTCAGATGAGCTTGTTTGGAAGTGAGTTCCACATAATTTCCAGAATGCAAAGTAAGGTTGGTACAATTACTTCCAAATCTCTCTCTCCTCTAATCAACAAAGTAGTTCCTAAACAAAGGCTGATTACTACTGGCACCACTGGAAATGCAAAAAGTAGCATAGGATATTGCTACTTCACAAACATATTTGTATGCACAGTCCTCCTTATCCACATATATCATATACTTATTGATCTTACTCTACGTCAAATGTTCTTTCAGGTCCTTGGAAAATGTGGAGGGACAATACATACAATCTCTGATACCTGTCTTCATGGAAAATGAGTTACTACTTTTTACTTTTTTTATTTTTTTTTTATTTTTAGCTTGACAGTAGTGTGTACTTAATCCAGGTCAATAAGCCTATTTCTACATATTGCTGCATATAGATTTATCAAATGCAGAATAAATTCACGGGTTGCTTTTATATGTGAAAACTTAGTTTTTCACTTTTTTTTTAAAAATAAAGTCTGCCCTGAATTTTAAATTTCAGAATTCCTATGAATAAGTATTTTATTAACAGTGAGAAAGCATTGTTCCTCAACTGCATAAGGAAAACATTATATGTGAAATATTATATATCATTATTGGTACACTAAAGGTATATAGATCTATGTTATCTCTGCACCTTGCATATCTAGTATACTTTACTTAGATGTCATAGGTGCTCAGTAGCTGGAGCCTAATGGTATGATGATTCACACTTAGAAGGCACTTCAGTAAGTTCTACCCTATTTATGTTAATAGTATAGAGAAAGAAACTGAGGCCAAGAAAGTTATGTGCTGTGACTGCATGGCTAATTTGTATATAGAGCCAGAACTATACCCAAAAGCTTTGATATCCCAGTGGAAAACTCTTTATTCTTATGACAACAAATATAAATTAAGGACCTACTATGTGTAAATATATATTTCATGTCATTGTAAATATTTGTCAAATCATTCAGGTATAATCCACAGATTTTATGTTATAAAATCAAAACACATAGAAATTAAGTGATTTGCTGAGCACCACATACCTAATACACATAAAATCTGAAATTCAAAGCTATGTCTCTCTGCCACCAAATCTTATGTTTTATATACAGTGTCCTGTTTTCCTTGACACATTCCACTTTGTTTATGAATAGTGCCAGAGTATGGAAAAAGAAAAAAAAAATGGTCCTGCTAAGAAGGCAATTCCCTAAATTTCCATTACAAAAAAAATCATGCTAAAATACCTTATCAAAAAGCATCAAGTGTTTATTTCCAATCTCTCAACACCATCAATTTTTATTGTTAATTCAGAAAAAGATTCTAACCCAGAAACACAGCAGATCACTTATATGGTCTGCTGAACAACTTGAATGACTACAGGTTACCTTATGCTCAATGAATCACCAGGTGCAGATTCCATCACTATAAATGAAGCAATAGGTGGGTTAAATAATTTCTAAGTCACCACTTTAGATAAGGAAGATGCAGTAGTCCCCTCTTACCTGCAATTTCACTTTCTGATGTTACCTATGGTCAACCCTGGAGGTCAATAATAGCCTAACACTAAGTAACAATGCTCACATTTATCACATAGACATTTATTATCACATTTCATCATGAGAAAAAGAGTACCAAACAGTAAGATATCTTGAGAGAACACATTCACATAACTTATTATAGTCTGCTGCTCTAATTATTTTATTAGTTATTGTTAACCCCTTACTGTGCCTAATTTATAAATTAAACTTTATCATAGGTATATTTATATATATGGAAAAGCAAAGTATACACAGGTTTCAGTACTGTACTCAGTTTCAAGCATCCACAGGAGATTTTGGATAAGGAGGGGTACTTTAACATGACAGAAATATATTAAAGTACTTTCTTTTCTATAGGGAGACGGAGTTTTTGAAACAGATATGTCCTGTTCCCATGGTCCAATGGAATCTACCTAAAATTGGTATAAAATATAAATTCCTCAAAATGTTTTTTTCTTCATCGTACATTAAAGCCTAAAAAGCAAGACTTTCCCTAGGTTTTGGTTACAGATCAATTGAAGTTTTTGTCATTGTTCTGCTTTTTATCCCCCTGACTAACTAAGCCATTGAACCTTTCTAAGCCTCAGCTTTTTCTGCCATGTAATGGGATTTATAACACCTCAAGATAGGTGAAAAATTAAATGAGGTCATTCATGTAAAGGTGCTCAAATATTAAAACAAATAAACTGGCCCAGGTTGGGCACTCAGTACAAAAGGAAGATTGGGTTGGTGCAGGACAACTCAAGGAAGAGGGTACAAGGAAAATAATCAGTAATGCTTTCTCATCACTCATAATATAATAATATTATATATCTCATAGAATAATAATATGAACAGTCAAGGAAATGATTGGAGATAATTCTCTTTGTTGAACATTTCCAATAAGTGCATTCATATTGAAAAAAAGTTTAAATTAATTCCAGTATAAAAATATGAGAAATCTATATGCTGAGCAATACTAATGATTGTCATCTACCTAAGTAAAGACTTTGAAATGATAAACGAACTATTAATTCACAGAACTTTGGGACTCCAAGAAGGATGTAAACACACATACATGGACACATGCATTAGCACAGTGATAATTGGATATAAAACTGAACCAGGGCATAGCATATCATGACTGAGTGGGGCAGAATCTGTGTAACACTCTTCCTCAAGAAAGGTATTATATACACATGGTCTTTCAGATCAAATGATTCCACACATGTTTTCATAACTATTAAGAGTTCCCAACAGACCAACTAAGGCTGCAGAGCAAGGGAAGCACAGTGCAACTATTATAGCACTCGACACAACTGCAGTAGGTCCACCTCCTAAAGGAGGAGCAAGACTACCACCCAGAATTACTGAAAATAATGATGGCTGGCTTATCATTACCATACACGTGCATCTCCAATGTTATGGAAATCTGGAGGGCTTCCTAGCAAAATTTTTTTCAGTTTTAAGATGGCAGGTTCAGTGGGTGTGTGATACTTACAACCTGAAAGATGTTGGGAAGTTTCTTTAATGAGAAAGGAAATCTAAGTGTGAAATCATAAGCACTACTAAGTAGGTACTCAATCTTGGAGGTAGAGGAGGGAAGATAAGAAGTGTTGTACCTATCATATATGTGCACAGGAATTTGCATTATCATTGGACTTTCATTTATTTGAATGTATGTGACTCTGAAGAAACATTATCCATCTTTAAAAATGAAAAAAAAAATCAGACTTGGATAAGTAAATTGCCAAGGTCACATAAACAAAAATAAGATAAAATAGAATTTACCTTTACACTTTGGTTTTCATTTTGTCAAACTGCCTTCAGATAAGTTGTATTCACAGTTTCAGTTAGATATATAAGTATCACATATAAATATATTTATATTAATATATATTTATATAATAAATATTTTACATTTATATAAAATAGAAGTTGGGGAATAGAATTACTAGGGAATGGAATGTCTTTGTTGATTGGAACAGTTAATACGTTAGGGTACTCAAAAACTTAGTAATCGCCAACTGCATATTTGTTGCATTATCCTAGAGTTCTTTGCCTATTATTAAGTTGGAACTCCAATAAGTCCCGTTATATTTATAAGCAACCAGGGATGGGCAAAGGAGGCAGTAATCATTTTAGTCAGTTCTTAGGTGGTGTTACTAATTACTCAAAGACATATCCTGCAATTCTTTCCAGGATCTTTCAATAAAGAAACTAGGTAAAAGAAGTTTAATGAAGGAGTGATATTTTACAGCTTACACAATGTCATTTCCAAGTCCTTTGCTTCTTGGTCTGATGGTAACTATATACTTGTTTTTAAAGCTTCCCTTTAAAGTCAGAAACTATGAGTTAAAGCAGAGAGAAAGGTATTCAACTGGTTTGGTAAGGTTCAAGTACAATTGCAGAATTAATTATAGCAGTTAAGTCATGAAAATAGTACTAGGTAAGGTAGAAGTGAGGGTCAATTCTTGAGTACCTAAAGGGATTTTTTTTCCTTCATTTATTTGATTAACCCAGTTTTGAGAACCATTATAAAATCATAACCCATATAATGAAGACTGAATAGTAGGGGGATATCTTGTGGATGTTCTCATGATATAAACATCAATATTAAGTGGCTTTTCATAATGTGCCTTAATGTGTCTGCATACCAAGATAATTCATAATATGTAGATTATTATTTTTCAATGTTCTTATTAAAATATACAAGCAAACACAATCTATTAGTGTGTACCTCTCTGGGAAGTTTTCTGGAAATTAAATTACATTTGAAAACATTACAAAAGCTACTAGGCTGGATAATCATCACACATGACAATAAAATTCCCAATTTTTGACTAAGTTTCAAGTTTTTATTTTTAGTTGTTTTTGGTTTTCATGGTCTCTTGCCTCCTGTAGGACAGTCTGGAAATCTTTTTATACTTTTTAAATGGTCTTGAGCTTTTCCCATCAAAGTTGTTTCCTTATTCCTTGGCCAAGTTAATTTCTAAGTTTAGCTTAAACTATAACAGCTCTGATTACATCATGTAGAATTTTCTGGAAAAGCTGAAATCTCCTGGGAAGAGTCAAAATCACTAGCTTTCTTCTCTTAACTATCTGCTTTATTTCTATCAGAAGCCCACCCTCAAATCCCAGTGTCAGCCTCCTTTAATCTAGCAATTTCTTTCCTCTCTTCATAAAAGGGAGCATAAGCCTTCATTTGTGTTCTTCCCTAGATGAGGGAAGACAATGGAAAAGAACCAGGGATTGTTGTTACTGGGGTATCTGATCTACCTAGGAATGGTCATAGCTCATAGAATGTAAAGCCCAGCTTTAAACACACACTCCCCCCTCCCTCACGCTCTTTCTCTCCACCCTCACATTCCCACCTATCTTTCTCTGTCTTGAGGAGATACTGGAGTGTCCTGTCACAAAGCATATATTGACAGGTTCTCAAAAAACAAAGAATACATGAAGGGCACATATTTCAGAATACCAAAAAATGTAACTCTCACTACCAACTGCCAGATACTGTAACATGACCCTTTTGCCCCTTGATCTGGTCTTCAACTCCACATGCTCTGATCTAGGAGTCAGAAATTAGGGATTTGTTTGGAGAAAGCCATTCATAGGGCCGGTGTATAGCATGAAGCTGTGAAGCTAGATCTCTCACAAGATGGGTGAACATTTACAAAACCTTCCTTCCTAGTACAGGAAATCCATTAACTTCCATTGTCTGACAGATCCCTCACTCTGCTTCCCACCTCCCTTCCTTCTAGTCTAGATTTTCACTGCTTCTACTCCATGGTCTTCTGCTATGCTAGCCAGACCAGTGGACCATGGCTTGATCGCATGTGAAGTCTCTTCAACTTCCACACCTGGAAACTGGTGGCCTTGTCCAAGTCTGCTGGAGCTCATGATCCTGGCACCTGTCCTCCAAGAGCACTTGCAGGGGTTACCACTCATGCTTTCACCAGCCCACTTTGGATCTGTACCTTTTAGTCTCCTCTGGATGCAGTGGGCAATGCTTTGCAAAAGGTCTGCCTAGGAGGTTGCATAGTGAAGCCAGAGTCCTGCTTCACAGACCCTAGTGAGGGAAGTCTGGATTGGCAGAAGGTGTTAAGAGAAGGAGAAGCTGCCTCCCAAGCGCTCAGGGCCCTGAGCACTGAGGACCTATAGCTCTGAACCAGCAATGAATGCACTCAGCCTGCATAGGAGACTCCGCTGGAGTGAACTTTTCCCATCACCGGAACCAAGATAGGGTTCTGACCTGGATTTAGTGGCACTGGGCTCTCAGGTGCCCAGGACTCCAATTCCATCCAATTTGGGCAGAGGAGACACCAGGCAGGTAGCAGCTGCTCATGTGGGCTGTACTAGGCTGGTTCCCAGGGTAAGTTTTGAATTAGTGAATCTTCCCCACAAAGGGTTAGAGCTGAACTGAGGTCCAATATAACTCTTTTCACCACATCCAGTTCCTGAACTGCGTTGCACACTGGATGCACCACCAGGGACTCTCCCTTGGCATCAGAGACTCTGAAGCTACCAGTCCCCACTCTGAGCTTACATGCCTTTTTTATGGAGACAGTCTAACTTGGGCTCTGGAGTTGTCAAAGATCTACTCTGCCATCTTTGTCTCAGTGATAGGACCCCTTTACCTGACTCAGAGGTCAAGCTTTGAATTTCTGGATTGGGGAAAACTCTAGAAAGGCAGCATCAAAAAATAATGTCGAGGGGCGCCTGGGTGGCGCAGTCGGTTAAGCGTCCGACTTCAGCCAGGTCACGATCTCGCGGTCTGTGAGTTCGAGCCCCGCGTCAGGCTCTGGGCTGATGGCTCGGAGCCTGGAGCCTGTTTCTGATTCTGTGTCTCCCTCTCTCTCTGCCCCTCCCCCGTTCATGCTCTGTCTCTCTCTGTCCCAAAAATAAAAATAAAAAACGTTGAAAAAAAAAAAATAATGTCGAATCATTGTCTGTGCACATGTACATGCAATAATCATACTAGAAAAATCTAAGGCAAGGATGATTATTGTCTCCCTATCAACACAATCACATCTAGTTAGTAAAGAAATTGGATTTGAAGCCAGACTGACTTAACACAAGATTAAATATTCTACACTCTTTCTTGACTCAAAATAGCTACATACATTTAGCATTATCCATGACATGGGAATTCTATAAGCACTTTGGATAACAATTTATTTGAGCAACCAATTATAGAAACTAATGAGAAAGCTATGTTAGTATGGGATAAAGGAGAAGCAAAAAATCATTCTGTCTTCCACTTAAATTCTTCTGTTTTAAAGATAAACCATTTTGAAATAGTCTCTCTTCATAAAAAGCTACTGTATTGATTCAGGTAAATGTCACTCTTATTTTTCCTCTCTTCCATTTTTAAATCTTCTCTTCCATGATGAATAGTTAGCTTTAGTATACATTGTATGTCTCATAATTAGAACAATCATTTTTATTAGTTTTCTAACTCCCTTGAATACCATTTGAGAAGATGACTTCTACTACAGATTGTTTTTATAATTAGAGGAGAGAAACCTAGATTTTTCTCAGATCCTACCCAGGAAATTACGTGATTGTCACTTAAAATACTGTCAAGTATCAACAAATTCTGGCACAGACCAGAAACCAATAATTGTATCTTGGCTTACACACCAACTTGAATTAGCTTAAGGATTAAATCCTCTTATCTGAAAATACTGGACTATCATGTTCAACCATTTTATATGGAAGTTGTGAAAGATAAATACACCATGAATTTGGCAATAAAATATTTCTCTGAGTAATGTAACTTCTATCTCAATAGGAGTCAACAAAGTCTGATTTTTTTTCTGACTTAAAATTCTTGCCAGTGCTCTAAAAGATTGGGAAAAGGCACTACTTGGGTGCCTGGACGGCTCAGTTAAGTGAAGTGTCTGACTCTTGATTTCAGCTCAGGTCATGATCTCACAGTTCATGAATTCCAGACTCACCTAAGGCTCCATGCTGACAGTGTGGAGGCTGCTTGGGATCCTCTCTCCCTCTCTGCCCCTCCCTCCCTCTCTCTTTCAAAATTAAACTTGAAAAAAGGGCAATACTTGCAGCTTATAGAATAATAATAATTATTAAAAAAACCATTTACCCAACAAGATACAATTAGAGAGAAAATGAAGAATGGGATGCAGCTACTTCAGCTCCTAAACCAATGAATTCAATTTCTTTCTTTACTGTTTTTCAGCTATAATACACTACTTGTATGATCATTTTAGGTTTTTGAAGAAAAACTTCTACAATCAATGAGGAAGTGAAACATGATATAATACCATTATCCTTTTCCACTTGCAGGTAAAGAAGACAGGTGATGGTAGATCATTGATCTCCTCACAGTAAATAATAATGTAGATAAAATAAAATCTAATTTTAAAAGATATAAGAGAACTGTAAATAAAAAGAAGACTAGATGAATTAAAAACCTCAGGGAGGGGAGAGCCGTCACAGGTAAAACTTAGACTATGGTCTGCTTTCTTCCTTAAGTACATTTTCAGAGTCTGGGCATACACTAAGAATTAAATGTATCAAAGGGAGAAAATGACTAATAGGATTAAAAAAAATTAAAAGGAAAATAGTGGAGTCTATGTTTTCTGTTACAGATGTCAAAAAAAATTATAATAACATTGCTAGCAAAGCACTAAAGGATTCACCTACAGGAGTTTTATTGAGTTACAAAGTGGCAGAATGGTCTAAAAAGATGGCTTAAAAAGCAGAGTGAAATCTCCTACAACTGTAGAGTGCTTACAAGACTGATCTGTGAGAAATGGAACAAACACTCAAGAAGTCATATATTTGAGATCTTAGAAATCAGAGATGAACTATGTTTAGTGAAAGCTGTAGACCAGCCTTGACCCTACAGAAATCCTGCTTGGATTGAGATGATAAACTTCTCATTCTATTTTCAAATAAAAATAAAGTTGAAAATTGATCTGAGAGAAAACAAAATTATTAAAGCATCTACTTTTTCAATACAGGCTTGTGCATAAAATTCACAACATGTGAAGAGTCAGGAGACAATGAAATGAAATGTTCAATAACCATTAAAAAAAGTTTCATGGATCATAGAGATATTAGATTTAGCAGTCAAGATGACTAAAGTTTTTACATAAACTTTAAGTATTATTACATAATACTCATGATAAGTGTGAAGGGAGATTCCCAAAGTGAAGTAAACACTGCTGAGAGAGTCATTCAAAATAGGGTCTGGAGAACACTGAGGAAGGGAAGCTTGTGCATGTCTTCTGTTTCAATTTTTGGAACACCATGAACTCTGGACTTCTGTCAATTGCATCTCAACTACCTACTGAAACAAGTTTTGAAATGTTGACCTGGTGGGTTTTTACTTTAAATGTCTGCACTCCATGTTTCCAATTCTGAGCACACTTTCAGTTTTGGTCAACTCTGTGTCTCCCATACTGCAATCCATAAAATCCCAAATAACACTATTGATTGCTAGAAAGAAAAGAAAAGAAAAAAAAGAAAAGAAAAAAAAAAGAAAAAAAAAGAAAGAAAGAAAGAAAGAAAGAAAGAAAGAAAACATAAATTGAAAATAAAGACCTTTGTCAGAGATGTAAATTCCAAAAAGGGAATAAAATAAACATTCTAAAATTTGAAATAAAAGATCTGGAATTAATCATTTATTGAATGGGTATGAGAACATATACAAAGATTAACAAATTTCAAGACAGATTGGTAGAATATATAAAATAAAGCCAAAGATGAAAAAATGTGAAAACAGAGGTACCTGGGTGGCTCAGTTGGTTAAGTGTCTGACATCAGCTCAGGTCATGACCTCACAATTTATGAGTTTGAGCCCCGCATTGGGCTCTGTGCTGACAGCTTACAGCTGGGAGCCTGTATCCTGCTTCAGATTCTGTGTTTGTCTTCTGCCTCTCCCCCCCTCAAGTTCTGTCTGTCTGTCTCTCTCTTTTAAATATAAGTCAACATTTAAAAATTTATAAAAGGTGAAAACAAAACAATGTAATGAACGTGTGGATACAGTCAAAGTTCACACAATATGTTAAACAGTAGTTCTGGAAGGAAAGTCAATAAAAAAGATGAAGAAATTTTTTTTTAAATATAGCTGACAATTTTATAAAAACTAAGACATTCATTCACAGATTGAATAAAGCCAATAAAACCCATAATCAAACACAAAGAAAATCCCATCTTAGTCAAATTCCTGTAATTCAAAGAATAGAAAGTCTTAATAGCATATAGAATATAAGCACTAATTCATGACTTACAATAAGACATTCACCTGAAATTTTATCAGAAACTATGGATAGCAAAAGACAATGGAATAGTATTTCGAAAGGAAATAAGTAAACTAACAAAAAGAAAAACGTAGCAACTAAAGTGATATACTCCATGAAAATGTTCTTCAAGAAATAAGACAAAATAAAAATATTCTCTGACAAAAGTTCAAGTAATTGGATGTCATTAGCCCTCTACAAGAATTATAATAGGACTTTTAGACTGAAAGAGTTTATAGAATGAAGCCCAGTAATGGGGGAAATGGTATTTATGTGGACATATATAGAAGAATCATGATTGTTAATGTAAAAATAATAATAAGGGATGACTCATAATGTATAAAGATTATTAACAATGATAGTATGAAGGTCACAGGGAATAAATGAAACTAACCTCACATAAAATTTTTGCATTATTTGAAAAGTATTAAAGTTGGCTAATACATCAAGGATGCCTGTGGTAAAATCTATAACAACTACTAAGGCAATAACACAATAATGTACAGTAAATTTCTAATGAAAGTGATGAAGTAAAACTGAATAATACTTTGGTCTATGCAAATTCACTTCAGTATGCTAACAAAAATATTTGGAAAATGGAATTAATAAAATGATGTTATTTAAAGTAGCTATATAATTTCCCACTTACTAAAATGTCAGGATAAAAATGATAGACCTGCAAGAGTTTTTATTTAGGAATAGGTAAGATCACCTACTGTGTACATTTAGAAAAAATGATGAGAAACAAAAGTAACTGTGTGTGTGTGTGTTAAAAAACATTTAATGTTT
Source organism: Panthera onca (assembly GCF_046562875.1). Classification (NCBI taxonomy): domain Eukaryota; kingdom Metazoa; phylum Chordata; class Mammalia; order Carnivora; family Felidae; genus Panthera; species Panthera onca. Next base: position 21,758,101 of record NC_138349.1, read on the forward strand.
TGGGTCATCCTTGTTGAACATATTTGTTTCTTACAGACTGAGATTCAAATAGTTTTCTTGAATTTTAAGCAGACAGAAGAGCCAAAGATTTCATATATACAATGAAATCTGTCCCAAGTCAAGTCCATATGCAGGCATGTGCCCATATGTCTAAAGAGACATTAACTGTGATGGTACATTTTTAATAAACATTTTAACAGTTTAAGGGTTACAGAAAATTTGAAAATATAATACAGACCCTCCTATATTTCTCGTAGCCAAGAGTATATGTTAATGACTTATATTATTATGGTGTGTATCAATTAGTGGAGCTATATTGATGCATTGTTTTCAGCCAGCATTCATAATTTGTTCAGATTGTTTTAGATTCTACCATCTTTTTTTTTTTTTTCTGTTAGAGAATTCTATCTAGGAGACCACATTACCTAAAGTCCTCGTGTCACTCTAGGAGCTGCTGGATTGTGAGTTTCTCAGACTTTCCTATTTAAAAACAAAAAAAATTCTTTTTATCAGGGAAACAGAGTGAGAGAGAATCTTAAACAGGCTCCATGCTCACTCAGAGCCCAACCAATCTGGGGCTCCATCCCATGACCCTGGGATCGTGACCTGAGCCGAAATCAAGTGAGATGCTTAACCGACTAAACAGCCCAGGTGCCTTAAGACTTTCTTATTTTTTTTTTAAATAAATTGACAGTTTTGTTAAGTACTGATAAAATATTATATAAAATATCCCACATTGGAATTTGGATATTGGTTTTTCCTTCTTATTAGGCTAGTGATATGGATATTTTAGAGAAAGACCACTATAATAGAGTGCCTTTTTTATCACATCATATCAAGGGCACATAGTGTCAACATGATTTATCACTGCTGATGTTGACCTTAATCATATGGCTAGGGTAGTGGTTATTCGGATTTTCCACTGTAAAATTAATCTTCCTTTCTCCTCTTCATACTGTACTCTTTGGAAGAAAGTCAATATTTGAAGAAGACAAGAAATGGCAAATCATGCCCCCATCCTTTAGGAGAGAGTATTTGCAGAAATTATGGAGAATTTGTCTGCTTGGGAGATTCATATCTTCTTTCCTTATTTAATTATTTGTATTAGTATGGACTCTTGGATCTATAGTTTTATAATTTGGGTTATAAACCAATACTACTTTATTTTGTTGCTTCAATTTTTCCAGCTTTGACAGTAACTCCTGTGTCCATCTAACCTACTCCCATTGTTGTTAATTTTTTTTTTTTTTTTTTTTTACAATTTTTGGTACTTCAAGATACTTTGACTTATCTAGTTCATTTTTTCCACAGTTCTACAATCAACCATTTTCCCAAGGATGCCTGGTTTTGTTTGTTTGTTTGTTTTAACTGGGAAACAGTGTTAGAAATCAAGATCTGCATATTAGGTGCCCTCCTTGCTACTTAGGTATTGTGTTTTTAGGCTATTTCAGCTAGCAAACCAAGAATTTGCATTTGTTCATACTTACCCTTGTATACACATATCTATAGATGTTTTTATATGTAACAATTTGTATTTATATTAAGCTAAACATGATTTCTACTAATTTCTCCCACTTGAACCTAAAATCACACCTATTATTCAAACTCTCTTCCTTACTCATTTGTAATTCTTTTCCAAAAGTGAAGAACCTGGCTCCCATTATCTGTCATCTACTTACAGAGCATTCAATTCTGGTCTGGAGGCATATAGTATCAAAATTGTTAACCATACTCCCATGAGAAACAACCTTATTTCAGAGATTACAAAGCTCACGTGAAATTTCTTTTTCCATTAGTATGATAGATCTCATTCATTTCCAACAATGACGTATACATGGTCTTATAACTGTGGTTATGTATATGGTCCTTTCCAACATTTCTATGTAGCTATATACAGACATACCTATAGATACATCTTTACATATATACATATATGTAGTAGTATCCTTAACATTATAAACATCTTTACATCCTCAATATTACAAAGTATGCAAGAAACTGCTTATGAAAAGTAAAAAGTCTACACATACTATATGAAAATTAACATAATGGTACCTTTAGCTATTTTTACACACTTGTGAATGCTAAGTAAAATATTCTTAGCTATAAATTTTTACTCAGTTTAGAAGTCTGGATTCATGGGAGCATCCAGGTGGCTCAGTTTGTTAAACATCTGACTTCAGCCTAGGACATGATCTCACAGTTCTTGAGCTTGACTCCCGCTTTGGGGTCTCTGTCAGCACAGAACCTACTTTGGATCCTCAGATCCTCTGTCACCTTCTCTATTTACTTCTCCCCAACCCCTGCTCCACACGCTCTCTCTCTCAAAAAGAAAAAAAAAAGTTTGGATTCATGTTTATTATAAACCCAACAGCAGAGGCCAAGATTATACTATAGAAATAGTAGTCTCAACCATAGCACTTTTTCATATTACCAAGGCAATGTGAAAGGACTTGGCTCCATGTTAAACATTTCTCAGGGACTTTCCTAAACTCAATTATAGTTAAACACAACAAATAGAGAATTTATTACAAGCTGAGCTAAGTACTTCAAAGGATTAGGATATAAATTAGAATATCTCCTATGGGGAATAAGCTTAGGAATTATCTGAGCATCCACCGATGGGTTAACAAGGCATAAAGAATTAGAAAGCCATAGGATCTACATACCCAAGTTTGGATAAACAAAATTGGGTAAATAAGATTAGGCAAAAGGGGCAAAGTCCCCCAGTAGAGGTAAAGGGGGCCAAGGTCTCAGTATAGGACAAATGTATAGGATTAGGGAATCATAAGATAAAAACATAAGATGAGGTAAACAAGACTAGGTATTCAGGGCAGAAATGCCTTCCAACTTAGTACAATAGCAGAAAGCTGCTTTCCTGAGAAAGAAGGACCAAATTAGGTAAACAGGTAACTGGGGCTATGGACTGCTACGGGGCAAAGTTGCCAAGGGTGGACCTAATTAACAAAAGAAAGGTGCCTTCTTGACCCTGAGGTAGCATGCTCTGTCTTGTCCCTAGACCAGTACAGGTAAACAGAGATGGTGTCCCATGTTTGCTGTAAGCAACCTTCTACCCAGCACCAGAATCTTGTTGTGTATTGACCCAAACCCCTAACACTGCATATCTCTAAAACCCCCTTCTCCCCATGCCCATGAGTTAATGATCAAGATTTCATTGTCTCTTTGTACATGTCCATCACACTTGTAAACCTTCTGATCCTAGTAAAAACAGACCAAAGATGCTTACTTGAGGTTCTTGTCTCCTCCCAGACATTAGCCTCTCTCACATTTAAAAAAAAAAATAATGTTTATTTATTTATAAGACAGAGAGAGACAGAGCATGAATGGGGGAGGGGCAGAGAGCCTCTCATATATTAATCCTGCATCTTCTTTCTTGCTGGACAAGAGAGAACTTCAGACCCAGAATCCACAACAAACTCCTGTCTGTATGGTACTTACAATCAGTTGGAAAGGCGGTTGTCATAGAAGTCAAAATATGAAAAGTTTCAAAAGAAACAAAAGAATTAAAGGATTCATTAGGGGAATCAAAGTCATAGTCATTTGAGAAATAGTAATAAATAAAAGCCCCATGGGAGGCAGACATAATTAAAATGATAAACGTGAAAAAATATGTCAATTTCAATTCTAGGAAATGATGACATAAAGCTAATGAGTTGTATCTGTATTCAATAGCAAGGTATATATGCTCAACAATTTGACCACTTCAATTTAATCTGGTATATATGAAATACAAGTAACAAGTTCAGAGACTTATTAGAATACAATAGGTATTTATAAAGTACCTATAAATAAATGGCTAGTAAAAATATTTGTCTTTTATCCATGCAATGATGATTAACATGCAAACATATAAGATTATTTCATTATATATTATAAAGCTTTCCTTCTATATCATATGACCACACAGCACAAACTATGAGTACAGTGCTCTAGTGATTTAACATTAACATTAAAAGCTCTAGAGAGGAGAGGGCCCAAGATGGCAGAAGAGCATGGAAGTTTTTTGTGTGTCTCATGTCCATGAAATACAGCCAGACCAACGCTAAACCATCCTGCACACCTAGAAAACTGATCTGAGGATTAACACAACAATCTGCACAACCTGAACCACAGAATTCAGGAGAAAGAGAAAAAACTCATTTTTATTTTCAATTTTTATTAAAAATATTTTTCTTTATGTTTTCTACTATATTTGTTCCTTCTGTGTAAATTTTTTCAAGTTCTATTTTACTTTCATCATTTCATTTTAGTCTACTTTAGTGTATTCATTTTTTCAAATTTTCAAATGATTTCCTTTTTTTTTCTTTCCCCTTTTTTTCTCTAATCTAACAAGCCCCTTTCAACTCCCAGACCAAGACACACCCAGGATCTATCACCATTTATTTGATTTGTGTGCGTGTGTGTGTCTGTGTGTGTTTATTTTTAATGTTTTAATTTCAATATATTTTTTTAATTTTAATTTTTTTTTACCTCATTATTTTCTCCCTTCAAAATGACGAAACGAAGGAATTCATCACAAAAGGAAGAGCAGGAATAAATGACAGCCAGGGACTTAACCAACACAGATACAAGCAAGATGTCAGAACCAGAATTTAGAATCGTGATAATAAGAATACTAGCTGGAGTCAAAAATAGATTAGAATCCCTTTCTGCAGAGATAAAAGAAGTAAAAGCTAGTCAGGATGAGATAAAAAATGTTGTAACTGAGCTGCATTCTCGAATGGATGCCACAGCACAAGGATGGATGAGGCAGAACAGAGAATCAGCAATGTAGAGGACAAACTTATGGAGAATAATGAAGCATAAAAAAAGAGGGAGATTAAGGCAAAAGAGCACAATTTAAGATTAGAGAAATCAGTAACTCATTAAAAAGGAACAACGTCAGAATCATAGGGGTCCCAGAAGAGGAAGAGAGAGAAATAGGGATAGAAGGGTTATGTGAGAAAATCATAGCAAAAAAACATTCCTAACCTGGGGAAAGACACAGACATCAAAATCCAGGAAGCACAGAGTACTCCCATTAGATTCAACAAAAACCGACCATCAAGGCATATCATAGTCAAATTCACAAAATACTCAGTCAAGGAGAGAATCATGAAAGCAGCAAGGGAAAAAAGTCCTTAACCCACAAGGGAAGACAGATCCGGTTTGCAGCAGACCTATCCACAGAAACTTGGCAGTCCAGGAAGGAGTGGCAGGATATATTCAATGTGATGAATCAGAAAAATATGCAGCCATGAATTCTTTATCCAGCACGGCTGTCATTCAAAATAGAAGGAGAGATAAAAAGTTTCCCAGACAAACAAAAATTAAAGGAGTTTGTGACCACTAAATGAGCCCTGCAAGAAATTTTAAGGTGGACTCTCCGAGGGCAGAAAAGATGAAAAAAAAAAAAAAAAAAGATAAATAAAGACCAAAATCAACAAAGACTAGAAAGTACCAGAGACCACCACCAGAAATTCCAACTCTACAAGCAACATAATGAATAAATTCATATGTTTCAGTACTCATTCTAAACATCAATGGACTAAATGCTCCAGTCAAAAGACATAGGGTAACAGAATGAGTAAGAAAACAAGATCCATCTATATGCGGTTTACAAAACCCACTTTAGACCTAAAGACACCTTCCGATTGAAAGTAAGGGGATGAAGAACCATCTATCATGCTAACAGTCAACAAAAGAAAGCCAGAGTAGCCATACTTATATCAGACAATCTAGACTTTCAAATAAAGGCTGGATCAAGAGATGAATAAAGGCATTATATAAAAATTAAAGGATCTATCCACCATGAAGACCTAACAATTGTAAACATTTATGGGACAAAAGTGGGAGCTCCCAAATATGTAAATCAATTAATCCCAAACATAAAGAAACTCATTGATAGTAATACCATAATTGTAGGAGATTTCAACACTCCACTCACAGCAATGGACAGACCATCTCATCAAAAAATCAACAAGGAACAATGGCTTTGAATGACACACTGGACCAGATGGCCTTAACAGATATATTCAGAACATTGCATCCTAAAGCAGCGGAATATACATTCTTCTCCAGTGCACACGGAATGTTCTCCAGAATAGATCACATACTGGGCCACAAGTCAGCCCTCAACTAGTAAAAAAAGACTGAGATCATACTGTGCATATTTTCAGACCAAAACACTATGAAACTCAAAATCAACCACAGAAAAAATTTGGAAAGGTAACAAAAACTTGGAGACTAAAGAACATCTGACTGAAGAATGAATGGGCTAACCAAGAAGTTAAAGAGGAAATTTAAAAGTTCATGGAAGACAATGAAAATGATAACACCACAACCCAAAACCTCTGGGACACAGAAAACACAGCCATAAGAGGAAAGTATATAGCAATCCAGACCTTCCTAAAGAAGGAAGAAATATCTCAGATACACAACCTAAACTTCACCTCAAAGAGCTGGAAAAAGAACAGCAAATAAAACCCAAAACCAGCAGAAGATAGGAAATAATAAAGATTAGAGCAGAAATTAATGCTACCAAAAGCAAAAAAATAGTAGAACAGATCAATGAAACCAGAAGCTGGCTCTTTGAAAGAATTAACAAAATTGATAAGCCACTAGCCAGTTTGATGAAAAAGAAAAAGGAAAGAACCCAAATAAATAAAATCAGGAATGAAAGAGGAGTGATTACAACCAACAGAGCAGAAATAAAAACAATAATGAGAGAATATAATGAACAATTATATGCCAATAAAATGGGCAATCTGGAAGAATTGGACAAATTCCTAGGAATATATACACTACCAAAACTGAAACAGGAAGGAATAGAAAATTTGAACAGACCCATAACCAGTAAAGAAATTGATTAATGAAAATTCTCCAAAAAACAAGAGTCGAAGGCCAGATGACTTTCCAGGGGAATTCTACCAAACATTTAAGGAGGAGTTAACACCTATTCTCTTGAAGCTGTTCTAAAAAATAGAAATGGAAGGAAACCTTCCAAACTCTTCCTATGAAGCCAGCATTACCTTGATTCCAAAACCAGACAGAGACCCCACTAAAAAGGAGAACTATAGAACAATTTCCCTGATGAACATGGATGGAAAAGTCCTCAATAAGATATGAGCCAACCAGATCCCACAATACATTAAAAAATTATTTACCATGACCAAGTGGGGTTTATACCTGGGATGCAGGGCTGGTTCAATATCCACAAAACAATCAATGCGATTCATCACATCAATAAAACAAAGGACAAGAACCATATGATCCTCTCAATAGATACAGAGAAAGAATTTGACAAAATACAGCATCCTTTCTTGACAAAAACCCTCAAGAAAGTAGGGATAGGAGGATCATACCTCAAGATCATAAAAGCCATATACGAAAGACCCAATGCTAACATCATCCTCAATGAGGAAAAACCGAGAGCTTTCCCTCTAAGGTCAGGAACAAGATAGGGATGTCCACTCTTGCTGTTGTTATTCAACATAGTATTGTAAGTCTTAGCCTCTGCAATCAGAAAACAAAAGGAAATAAAGGCATCCAAACTGGCCAGGAGGAGTTCAACCATTCACTCTTCACAGATGACATGAGACTCTATATGGAAAACCCAAAAGATTCCACCAAAAAACTGCTAGAACTAATTCACAAATTCAGCGAAGTTGCAGGATATAAAATCAACGCATAGAAATCAGTTGCATTCCTATTCACCAACAATGAAGCAACAGAAAGAGAAATCAAGGATTGGCCCATTTACAATTGCATCAAAAACCATAAAATACTTAGGAATCAATCTAACCAAAGAGGTGAAAAAAAAAAAAAAAACAACTAGACACTGAAAACTATAGAAAGCTTATGAAAGGAATTGAAGAAGACACACACACACAAAAAAAAAAAAAAAATGGAAAAAGATTCCATGCTCCTGTATAGGAAGAACAAATATTGTTAAAATGTTGATACTACCCAAAGCAATCTACATATTCAATGCAATCCCAGTCAAAATAACACCAGCATTCTTCACAGAGCTAGAACAAATAATCCTAAAATTTGTATAGACCCAGAAAAGATGCCAAATATTCAAAACAATCTTGAAAAAGAAAACCAAACAGGAGGAATCACAATCCCGGACTTCAAGCTACGCTACAAAGATGTAATAATCAAGACAGTATGGGACTGGCATAAAAACTGACACTCAGATCAATGGAGCAGAATAAAGAACCCAGAAATGGACCCACAAACATTTGGCCAGCGAATCTTTGACAAAGCAGGAAAGAATATCCAATGGAATAAAGACAGTGTCTTCAGCAAGTGGTGCTGGGAAAACTGGACAGCGACATGCAGAAGAATGAACCTGGACCACTTTCTTACACCATATACAAAAATAAACTCAAAATGGGTAAAGACCTAAATGTAAGCCATCAAAATCCTTGAGGACAAAGCAGGCAAAAACCTCTTTGATCTTGCCCATAGCAACTTCTTAACATGTCTCCGGAGGCAAGGGAAACAAAAGCAAAAATGAACTATTGGGACCTCATCAAAATAAAAACCTTCTGCACAGTGAAGGCAACAATCTTCAAAACTAAAAGGCAACTGATGGAATGTAAGAAGATATTTACAAACGACCTATCAGATAAAGGGTTAGTATCCAAAATCTATAAAGAACTTATGAAACTCAACACCCAAAAAACATATCATCCAGTGAAGAAATGGGCAAAAGTCATGAATAGACACTTCTATAAGGAAGACATCCATATGGCCAAATGACACATGAAAAAATGCTTAAAGTCTCTTATCATCAGGGAAATACAAATCAAAACCACAATGAGATACCACCTCACACCTGTCAGAATGGCTAACATTAACAACTCAGATGTTGGAAAGGGTGCAGTGAAAGAGGATCTCTTTTGCATTGCTGGTGGGAAAATAAACTGGTGTAGCCACTCTGGAAAACAGTATGGAGGTTCCTCAAAAGAATAAAAATAGAACTACCCTATGACCCAGCAATTTCACTACTAGGTATTTATCCAAGGGATACAGGTATTCTGTTTCAAAGGGACACATGTACCCCAATGTTTATAGCAGCACTATCAACAATAGCCAAAGTATGGAAAGAGCCCAAATGTCCACTGATGGATGAATGGATAAATAAGATGTGGTATATATATATAATGGAGTATTACTCAGCAATCAAAAAGAAGGAAATCTTGCCATTTGCATCTATGTGGATGGAACTAGAGGGTATTATGCTAAGCAAAATTAGTCAGAGAAAGACAAAAATCATGACTTCTCTCATATGAGGACTTTAAGACTCAGAACACGTGAACATAAGTCTTTAAGACTCAGAACACATGAAAAGAACACATGAACATACATACACATGAATATATATATGTGGAGGGGGACAAAACATAATAGACTCTTAAATATGGAGAACAAACAGGGTTACTGGAGGGGTTGTGGCAGGGGGATGGACTAAATGGGTAAGAGACATTAAGGAATCTACTCTTGAAATCATTGTTGCACTATATGCTAATTAATTTGGATGTAAATTAAAAAAAAATAAAATTAAAAAAAGCTCTAAAGAGGAAACAAACTGGCTTTTATTTCTTTGTCTATATAATGCTGTTGATCTAGAATCAATAAATAGGTTGTTTGGGCATTTTTATGAGCCTAAGTATCCCTGTCATAGTTATCTGGAGTGAAGATTGTAATTGGGAACTACAAAGATTATGAAAATGATAAATCCAGACATCAATAGAACTGATGATCAAGATGTCCTCTAATATGTGCATTAACCACAAAGTTACACACACAACAAACTCTCAAATGTTTGATCACTTATCAAAATTATTTTTTCCATCATATGGTATCCATTATTTGAACAGCAAAGATAATACCTTCAAGTGTCTGAGTGCTGAGTTGGGTTGCAAAGCATCAGTTTGGAGATGATTTTCAGTGGACTTAGCATAGATGGGTCAAGAAGGAGGGGCCCAAGATGGCAATGTGGGAAGACCCTCAACTCATCTCCTTTACAGACACGTGAAATCTACACCTACATATGGAGCAAACCTTCCTGACAAACAGAAAGCAGACTGAACAATTTCTGTACAACACAGAAAACCATACAGAGAATGACAGGAGGGACAGAGACATGGTAACAATGGGAACTGTCCCCTAACACTGCTAACTACAGTGAGGCATGATAAAACTGAGGGACTGAGAACAGATTTGTCCACCCTGGGACACAGAAAAGAAGTCGTTCTTTAAATTTTTTTAAATGTTTGTTTATTTTTGAGAAAGAGAGAGAGACCCACATAGGAGTGGGGAAGGGCAGAGAGAGGGAGACACAGAATCCAAAGCAGGCTCCAAGCTCTGAGCTGTCAGCACAGAGCCTGGAGCAGGGTTAGAACCCACAAACTCTGAGATCCTGACCTGAGCCGAAGTCAGACACCCAGATGACTTAGCCACCCAGGTGCCCCAAGAAGTCAAGTTTTTCAGGAGGGCAACTGGAATATAAAGGAAAAAGCTCTCTGCCAAACAGTAGGGAACTGGTTGTAATGTTCTCCAGAGTAGAAGGGACTACAAGCACTGATGTTTACATTCCCCTTCTACCTTGATAGCAAAGAAGGAAGCAATGTTCAGTCATCTTAGCCAGCCTGCCACCCCAGAAAGCTGGAGGCCCTTAGCCCATTACACCAAGGCAGCTCCCTACTCGTGTTCATCCTAGGTCCAACTGTCCCATCAAGGTGGCCGTAGCACAGCACATACGGGGACACCCCTGGATAGTACCTGCTACAGTCCCAGCCATCTTAATGAGGCTGTAGAGTTGCAAACACCCTGGAACACACAAAGCCTGCACTTGCTTCAGCTCCAACTGTTCTACTAGCTCTTTTCCCATGTGGAGCAGCACGGGACAATTCAACCCATGCCCACCCCAATTCCAGCAATCCTACCAATGTACTTTCTATATGGAGGACTCCAGAAACCTGCTAGCCTATGCCCGGTTAACCTCCAGTCATTCCACCATAAATTCTCTGTGAAGAGAACTCTAGGCCCCCAAGCCTATTTTTGCTACCTTTCTAGCGAGCAAGCCCAAACTGCCAGACACATACACTCTACCTAGAAGACAAGGCTATTTCCTCCAGGACTAGGAGAAGTAGTTGTTCTGCCTCTTTAATTAGAAAAGAAACAAAACAAAACAAAACAAAACAAAACATTGAAAGTCAAAGTAAGGAGTCAGAGAAATATACTCCAAAAGAATAAAGACAGAATTTCAGAAAAATAATTACACAAAACAGAGATAAACAATCTGCTTGATAAATAGTTTAAAGTAATAGTCATAAATAGGCTCACCAGATTTAAGAGAAAAGTGGATGAACTCAGTGAGAACTTCAACAAGAAGAAATTATAAAAAAGAACCAATGAGAGTTGAAGAATACAGTAATTAGCTTAAAAGAATCAGCAGAGGTAATCAATAGCAGATTAGAGGATTCAGCCAACTTGAAGACAAAATAACAGAAAATGCAACCTAAACAGCAAAAGAGAAAAAAGAAAAAAAAAATGAAGATAGGTTAAGGGATCTCTGGGAAATCATGAACCATGCTAACATTTACACTTTGGGGTCCCAGATGGAGAAAAGGCAGTAAGGAGGCAGAAAGCTTATATGAGCAAATAATAGCTAAATTTACCCAAACCTGGAAAAGGAAACAGACATCCAGATCCAGAAAGTACAGACAGCCTCAAACAAAATGATTCCAAAGAGGTCTATATCAAGACACATCATAAAGATGGCAAAAAATAATGATAAAGAGACATTCATTAAGCAGGGGGAGGGGGAGCAACTATTTATATATAAGGAAAACCCCATACGTCCATCAGCTAATTTTTAAGCAGAAACAGTGCTGGCCAGAAAATGTCATAATAAAATCAAAGTGCTGATAATAAAAAGACAACAAAAGACAACCAAGAACGTGGGACCCAGCAAGATTATTATATACAATTTAAGGAGAGAGAAAAAGTCCTCCAAACAGAAGTTAAAGGAGTTTATCCAAATAAACCAGCCTGACATGAATATATAAGGGTCTTTTTAATGGAAAACAAAAGGCCATAATTAGAAATATAAAAGAAAAAAATGTAAGTAAAAGCTTACGGTAAAGATAAGTCAATACAATTACCTATAAATTTTTTATGAAGGTTAAATGACAAAGTGGTAAAATTATTTATATTTAAAAATTAGTTAAGGGACTCACAAAATAAAAAGATGTAAAATATGACATCAAATACATAAAACAGAGAGGGGTGAGTAAAAGTATAATGTTTTTAGAATGTGTTCAAACCTAAGTAACCATCAACTTGATATAGACCGCTTATATACTTACAATGCTATAGAAGAGTCTCATAGTCACCACAAACCAAAAGCCTCTAATGGATATACAAAAATAAAATTTAAAAAAAAAGGAATTCATACCTAACACTAGAGAAAATCATCCATCACAAGAGAAGAGAGCAAGAGAGGAACAGAGACGACCTAAAAACAAAGCAAAGAAAAAACAAAAACAACACAATGGCAATGAGTAGATGTCTATCAATAATTATTTTAAGTGTAAATTGTATAAACAGTCCAATCCAAAGAACTTGAGTGAATGGATTAAACAAACAAACAAACAAACAACAACAACAACAAAGAGCCCTCTATATGCTGCCTCACTTCAGATTTAAAGGCACATGCAGATTTAAAGCGATGGGATGGGGCAGGATCTTCTCTGCCAATAGAATAAAAGAAAGCTGGGGTAGCATTCTTTACCTCGGACAAAATACTTTAAAACAAAACCTGTACCAAGAGACAAAGATATTACATAATGATAAAGAGATCAATTGAACAAGAAGATATAACAACTGAAATATCTAGGCACCCAACATTGGAGAACCTAATTTGTAAAAAATATTAATAGACATAAAGGGAAAAACTGACAACACAATAACAGTAGGAGACATTCACACACCATTTGTATCAATGGATAGATCATCCAGACAAAAGGAAAGAGTGAGTGGCTTTTAATGACACATGAGACCAGATGGACTAAAAAGATATACACAGATATTCCATCTAAAACCAGCAGAAACCATACTCTGTTTTTTTAATTGTTTTTGGAGAGAGAGAGAGTGAACATGCAAGTGTGAGCAGGGTAAAAAGCAGAGGGAGGGAGACAGGGACAGAGGTAGAGAGGCAGACAAGGAGAGAGGGAGAGAGGGAGAGAGAAAATCTTAAGCAGGCTCCATGCTCAGTGCAGAGCCCAAAGTGGGGCTCAATCCCACAACCCTGGAATCATGACCTGAGCTGAAATCAAGAGTCAGATGTTCAACTACTGAGCCAACCAGGTACCCCAGAAGCCATATTCCTTTTAAGTATACATAGATCATTCTCCAGGAGAGATCACATTTTATTTAGGCCATAAAACAAGTCTCAAAAAATTTAAGAAGACTGAAATTATACCAAGCATCATTTCTGTCTACAACTGTATGAAGCTAGAAATAAGTTACAAGAAAAAAAAAACAAAACTGGAAACACACATACATATATTGAGGCAAAACATGCTACTGAATAGTCAAGAGGTCAAAGTCAAATCAAAGAGGAAATAACACAACTGGAGACAAATGAAAATGGAAACCCAATGGTCCAAAATTTGTGGGATACAGTAAAAACAATTCTAACAGAGAAGTTCATAGAGATATAAGCTTACCCTAAGAAACAAGAAAAATCACAACCTAATCATACACCTAAAGGAACTAGAAAAAGAAGAACAAACAAAGCCCAAAGTTAGTAGAGCAAAGGATATAATAAAGATCAGAGCAGAAATAAATGAAATAGTGACTAAGAAAATTAATAGAAAAGATCAATGAAACCAAGACTGGGTTCTTTGAAAAGATAAAAACTTACAAACTTTTAGCTAGGCTTGACAAGGAAAAAAGAGAAGAATCAAATAAAATCAAATAAAAGTAACAACCAGCACCATAGAAAAACAAAGGATTATAAGAGAGCAGCAACCTAGAAGAAATGCACAAAACCCTAGAAACACATTATTTTTAAAACTAAATCAGGAAGAAATAGAGAATCGGAATAGACTGATTACTAAAGATGAAGTTGACTTGAATCAGTAACAAAACCTACCGACAAACAAAGGTCCAGGACCATGGGCCTCACAGGTAAACTCATCCAAATATGTAAGAATATCTATCCCTCTCAAATTATTCCGAGAAATAATAGAAGAAAAAGTTTCAAGTTCATTCTATGAGGCCAGCATGACTCTGATACCAAAACCAGACGAACACAATACAAAATAAGAAAGACAGAGAGAGAAAGAGAGAGAGAGAGAAAGAGAGAGAGAGAGAAAGAGAGAGAGAGAAAGAAAGAAAGAAAGAAAGAAAGAAAGAAAGAAAGAAAGAAAGAAAGAAGTAAACTACAGGTCAATATCCCTGATGAACACAGATGCAAAAATACTGAAAATACCAGCAAACAAAATTGAATGACACATTAAAAGGATCATTCACTATGATCAAGTGGGGTTTATTCCAAGGATTTAAGGATGATCAAATATCCCCCAAATTACTTAACAGGATACATAATGATAGGGTTTTGGGAAGATGGTAGGGTTCGGAGACAATGGTCAAGAAAGAATTCTTGAAGATATCTTTGGTGCAAAACGGTGATTTTATTAAAGCATGGGGACAGGACCTGGGTCCTGTACAGCAGGAAGAGCTGTACTGGGGTTGTACAGAGTGACTGCTTATATACTGTGGAGTTTTGGGAGAGGTAAAACCAAGAGGAAGTTTCCTTTTTTTAAAATTTTTAAATGTTTATTTTTGAGAGAAGGACAGAGTGTGAGCAGGGGAGATGCAGACAGAGAGGGAGACACAGAACCCAAAGCATGCTCCAGGCTCTGAGCTGTCAGCACAGAGCCCATGATGGAGCTTGAGATCATGACCTGAGTTGAAGTCAGTGGCCCAACCAACTGAACCACCCAGGTGCCCCCAAGAGGAAGTTTCTTAAAATGATTTCCATATGCTAAAGAGGATTTACATGTTACTGAAGACCTAGCTATTGTCAAGCTAATTTTGTTTTTCCCTCTAGCAAACCATTATCATTAAAATAGTATGGAGTTCCTGATTAGGGTATTGATAAGATCTTTGTAAACTGATGGAGACTCTCAGTTCAACCATTTGTTTTCTGTCCTTTCCTTTGTTCTTGGGCAGCCAGGAGTGCCTGAGAAATATCACACATATCCCACCTGGATGGGGGGTATGATTTTGCTAACTTGTGCTTGGCCCTCAGCTTGCCTTAGGTCCCTCATCACATAATATTAACTAAATGAAGAATAAAAAAAATATGATTATCTCAATAGATGTAGGAAAACCATTTAATAAAATTGAACATTTATTCATGAAAAAAAAAAACTCAACAAAATTGGTTTAGAGGGAATATTTCTCAAAATAATAAGGGCCATAAATGACAAACCCACTACTATCTTCATATTCAATGGTGAAACACAGCTTTTTCTCTAAGATCAGGAGCAAGACAAGGGCATTCAGTCTTCTTTTTTTTTTAAGTTTTTTATTTATTTTGAGAGAGAGGGCACGTGTGTGTCCATGAGTGGGAAGGGCATAGAGAGAATCCGAAGCAGTCTCTGTGCTGTAAGTGTGGAATCTGACATGGGGTTCAATCCCACAAACCATGAGATCATGACCTGAGCCAAAATCAAGAGTTCGATGCTTAAAGGATTAAGCCTCCCAAGCACTCCAAGGATATTCACTCTCATCATTTTTGAGCACATCAACACAGTGCTCAAAGTCCTAGCCAGAGCAATAAGTACACATTAAAGAAACAAACAAGTCATTCATATGGTAACTGGCATGATACTATATACAGAAAAACTTAAAGACTTCACCAAAAAACTATTAGACCAAATGAATTCAGTAAAGGCACAGGATACAAAACTGATACATAGAAATCATTTGTTTTTCCATATATAGTAAAATTTTTTTTAACATTTATTTATTTTTGAGACAGAGACAGAGTGAAAGTGGGGGAGGGGCAGAGAGAGAGGGAGACACAGAATGCAAAACAGGCTCCAGGCTCTGAGCTGTCAGCACAGAGCCCGATGCGGGGCTCGAACCCACGAACCACGAGATCATGACCTGAGCCGAAGTTGGAAGCTCAACCAACAGAGCCACCCAGGCGCCCCTGTTTTTCTATATATTAATAACAAAATGACTGAAAGAGAAATTAAGAAAGCAATTCCATTTACAACTGCGCCATAAAAAACAAACTATCTAGGAATAAATTTAACCAAGAAAGTGAAAGACCTATACTCAGAAGACTATAAGGCACTGATGACAGAAAGTGAAGAAAACACAAACCAATGTAGAGATTTATCATGTTCACAAACTGGAACTATGTTAAAATGTTCATACTACCCAAAGTAATCTACAGATTTGATGCAATCCCTGTCAAAATACCAATAGTCAGGGTAACTAGGTGGCTCAGTCAGTTAAGCTTCCAACTCCTGATTTCAGCTAAGGTCATGATCTCACCATTCATGAGTCTGAGCCCCGCATTGGGCTCCACACTGATAGCCTGGAGTGTACTTGGGTTTTCTCCCTCTTTCTCTGCCCCTCCTCTCCTCCCACTTTCTCTCTCAAAATAAATAAATAAATAAACAACAAGAACACAGCAGTGTTTTTCACAAAACTAGAATAACCCTAAGATTTCTATGGAGCCACAAAGACTCTAAAAACAACCAAAACAGGGGCGCCTGGGTGGCTCAGTCGGTTAAGCGTCCGACTTCGGCTCAGGTCACGATCTCGCGGTCCGAGAGTTCGAGCCCCGCGTCAGGCTCTGGGCAGATGGCTCAGAGCCTGGAGCCTGTTTCCGATTCTGTGTCTCCCTCTCTCTCTGCCCCTCCCCCGTTCATGCTCTGTCTCTCTCTGTCGCAAAAATAAAAAAAAAAAAAAAAAAAAAAAAATTAAAAACAACCAAAACAGTCCTGAAAAGGAAAAACAAAGTCAGAAGTAACACAATCTCAGATTTTGAGACATACTAGAGATCTGTAATAATCAAAACATAAGGTACTGGCACAGAAACAGACACACTGATCAATGGAACAGAATAAAGAAATAAATCCAAGCTTTTATGGTCAATTAATTTCAACAAAGGAGACACCAATATACGATGGGAAAAGGCATTCTTTAGTAAGTGATTTTGGGAAAACTGGATAGTTAACATACAAAGGGATGAAAATGATCACTTTCTTACACTATAACTCAAAACGGGTTAAAGATGCAAATATGAAGCCTGAAACCATAAAACACCTGAAAGAAAAGACAGACAGTAATCTCTCAGACATTGGCCTTAGCAACATTTTTCTTGATGTTTCTTGCCAGGCAAGGGAAACAAAATAAAAAATAAACTTCTGGGACTTTACCAAAATAAAAAGTTTTTGCACAGTGAAGGAAACTATCCACAAAACGAAATGGCAAACTACAGAATTGGAGAAGATATTTGTTAGTGATATATCTGATAACAGGTTAATACCCAAAATATATATTAAAAAACTCATACAACTCAACACACACAAATAATGATCCACTAGTTTAAAAATGGGCAGATGACCTGAATAGACACTTTCAAAAAAAAGATATACAGATGGGTAGCAGGTATGTGAAAAGATACCAACCATCATGAATCATCAGGGAATTGCAAATTAAAACTGCAGTGAGATGTCAACTCACACCAGTTAGAATTGTTAGTACCAAAAAGACAAGAAATAACAAGTATTGGTGATGATGTGGAGAAAGGGAACTATTGGTGGGAATATAAGTTAGTGCAATTACTATTTAAAAAAACACTAAAAAGGTTCTTCAAAAAAAATTAATAGAAATACCATACAATCCAGTAATTTCACTACTGGGTATTCACACATATAAAATGAAAACACTAATTCAAAAAGATAGATGCATCGCTATTTTACTGCAACCTTGTTTATAATAGACAAGATATGGAAGCTACCCAAGTGTCCATCAATAAATGAATGGATAAAGATGGGATGTGTTTGTGTATGCACACTTACACACAATGGATTATTACTCAGTCATAAAAAAGAACAAGAACATGCCATGTGCAGCAACATGGATAGATCTAGAGAGTACTAGGCTAAGAGAAATAAGTCAGAGAGAGAAAGACAAATACTCTATGATTTCACTTATATGTGGAATCTAAGGAAAAAAAAATAACAGACTCAAATACAAAGGACAAAGTGGTAGTTGCCACATGGGAGGTGGATGATGGCCATATTAAGTAAAAGGAATGTAAAGGTACAAACCTTTAATTATAAAATAAATAAATCATGGAGATAAAACCTATATAGCAAAAGGAATATAGCCAATAATATTGTAATAAGGTTGTATGGTGACAGATGGTAACTACACTTTTTGTGGCGAGGATCGTGTATAGAATTGTCAAGTCACTATGTTGTACACCTGAAACTAACATGACACTGTATAACTAGATTAAAGAAAAAAAAAAGATGTGTCAATATCGCCAAGGAAGTGATCAGTAAATGAAAACTTAACACTACCCTCTTTCACTCCTCTTAGGAGAAATCATGATGCAGTTTTTTGTTTGTTTGTTTGTTTGTTTTGGTTTTGTTTTTTACTTACATCAAGGAGTTAGAAAACACAGCCATGAGCCAATGTGTCCTGTGTCTGTTTTTGTAAACAAAGTTTTCTTATAACGCAGCCATATCCATTGATTCATCATGGCTGTTTTCATATTGTATGGCTTGCAAAGCCATGTTTGCTATTCACCATTTTACAGTTAAAATTTACTGACTTCTGCCTTATATCATAGTGTTCAATAATTTTCCACGGATTTTGCTTGATAATTTGAGTAAGAGTTGTTACTTCCACGATATCATGAACCACATGGTGCCAATTTTTTTTTTTCCAACTCCCCTTCCTCATCTCTACTACCCAAAACTGGATCTGGAATACAACTGGAAAGTAGAAATCTTTTTCAATAAACAATAAAAATATATAAATACTTTGATAACCATGGATATTGTGACAAAGAAAAAAAATTTAGAATAACAAAAAAGGAGTGGAGACAGTTAAGATTTAACGAGAAAAGGAATATAAAAATAAGTAAACACACTTTCAGTATTCTACCAAAAAAATGTTCTTAACCTGTTCCAATTTAAGCAATGTTTACAACTATATACTTGTTATTTCCCAGGGACTAAGAATTTATTGACATAGCTAGCTCTTTCACTGAGACACCAAAACAGTAGAGGAATTACTCAAACTTTATGAAATCCACCTTAAAAATATTTTATTCATTTAGCAAATAGGTTCTTCAACATATCCTTTTATGAGGTAGCCATATTCCATAAAGAACAGCAGGAATTCAGAAAAATGATACAACCAAGAAACAGAATATGTTCAAATGGCTATCAGAAAGTGTTACAGCCTAGATTTATTTCTGCCTTCTAAAAGGTGTGTATAAAACAACACCTTTCAGAATAAAAATAAAAAAAAAACTCCAGATAAAGGACTGTTAAAGAAAGATTTGATTGCACTGATGTGATTGCTTGAAAGCATCAATTCCAGAGTCAGTATCTATAATTTACTAAACTGTTAAGTAATGTACTATACGTCATCTGTCTTATACATGATATTGTAAGTATTTCATGGCTTTAAATGATGGGAAGTATTTATGTTTGTATACAGCTTAATAATGTTCCAAAGCAGAAAAAGGAAAAAAAGAAAAGAAAGAAAAAGTGTTTAATTCACTTAATAGCTCGTTCTCTTTTTTCATACAATAGAACCAAGATTAAACTCTCCTCGTGACACTAGAATATCCAGCGTCTTGGTTCCCTGACCTCTCAGTGCCATAAAAAATGGCATAAAATTCTCAGGTTATAGGACAAATTAGTTTTGTGCTTCTGATAATAAAAATCCACTACTCCATATTATAAATAGGTTAGTAAGTTGTAAAAACATTGGACACATGGTCCAATAAACAATTACATTTAACAAATCACATCCAAACTAATTCAAATGAATGTTTGTTCTCTTACTAACAGGACTTTTATTTCACAACCATGCCTAATTCTTCAGAATGTCATTGGGGTCTCCTGGCCTTACCACAATCCACGTAATATTGGTACAGCACGTGATACATCAAGAGGAGTATTGAGGATTACGTTGGAAGGATTAAAGAAGGCCAGTTGATGGATGGCCCTGAAAGCCAAAATAAATATCTGCCTTTTTCCCGTGGTCCAAAGAGAAATTAGCCAGATACAGTGTCACATCAAGTCTTCGCCTTATTCCCAGAAACCAAAGCTAATGCAAACACTTTGTTCTGGAGGAGGAGCTAAAAGGGAGATAAAATTCTAGGGCTTTCCAAGCCCTTTTACAACATATCTCAGTTGGTAAGAAACAATTTAAGTGACTAGGAGATCAGAATCCATAATTGTGTAAAGGTGAGGAATCACACACATATTGTGACTGTCTGGAGATATGAAAATGTGTGAGAGACAGGTTCTTTTTCATCGCTTGGCTCTTCATACCACCCTTGACAAGAAATAGCATGGAGGAGTTTACAGGTATGAACTTTGTAACCAGAACCCCACTGCCCCTTGTGTAGATCCCATCCCTTCACTTACTGTGTTTAACCTCTCTGGAACTCAGTTTCTCTCTTTTTTGTAAGAGCATTTCATAACAAATGGATGGGATTCAGGAAGATTACCCTTGCATCAATCCTAGCCAATTAGCTCAGATTTCTATACATAATAAATTTAATTGTTATCAAGAATGTACAATGCTAGTTAACATTTCAGTAATAACAGTTTTCACTGATTCTTGGGAGTAACAACCAAAAGCATCCTTCAAAATTGCAAAGTCTGTAGAGTGGGTAGAGCTATTGGGCTAATGATACATTTCTGTAGGCCAGAAGGTTCTACCCTCAAAGTTACTTCTGAACTGCTTATGGCAGCACAGTGCTTCATGACTCTTCGGATACCAGGAACTCTGCTTTTCCAGGCAGGGGTATCTGTACTCGCTTTCCATACATTTATAAACTACATCTGGTATGGAGGAGTTTATGATCTTTCTGTCATCTTTAACTTAATGACTAAAAGTCTGTATGCATCAAAATACTAGGTTACATTCACTTGAACACAGCCACCTTAGGAAAAGTTATAGCCAGTTTCTTCTTGGAAATGACTCTATTTTGCCTAAAAGATTTTGATCTTTCGTTTCAGAGAATGTCGACATGAGGCCCCCACTGGGCTGTGTTCATGGCACCGGGAACCATCCCAGAGATCCAAGCGTGAGTGACTCAGCAACTTGCAGGATAAAGATGGAGAGAACACATCACAGACAGGTCAGTCAGGCAACTGAGGCCGGGATAGATGAGGTCAGTGAATTGCCACACTTAAACTCAAAACAGGGGGATTTAAATAGGATACATGGCACACACACAAAAAAAGGCATCCAAATATGTGATGGCTCAAACAGAATTAACATTTCATGTTCCTATGTTCCCATAACATGCATATGTTATGCAGGATACGAGGATATCCATAACATATCCTCATCTTTACACAATGGGCAACAAAATAGCTTGGTGGTGAGAACCTTCTCCACAGTCACTGAAGGGCCCAGGATGATAAAGGTGCTGCCATTTTCAACAACATGGGGCTTTCAAAATTCCCCTAGTGGTTGTCTGGATTCCCGCCAGCCACAGAATGATAAGGTTATGGAGGACCATGCTTCAGAGGCTACTTTATTTCAGAAGCTAGTTCTGAAAAGTCTTTCACATTACTTTGCTCACATTCCACTCTCCAGAGTGAAAATGGCCACAGCCCATTAAAAGAGGATTTGAAATAGAGTTATGTGATCAAGGAGATAAATAGAACTTGGATTATGGTAACAGTTTCTCATCAAGTAAGCAAACAATGGTCTTTTCCAGTAAGGCATTTCTCCATTTGGAAAGGCAGACACTATAGCTGGAGCTTGCCTTTAAACTAATCACCATTATGTGACTTAAAATGAGTCACTTAATCTTCCTGGGCCTCTGTTTTCTCACCTACAGAATGGTAACAAATACAAGCCTGAGCACTAATGTTACTGCAACACATAAATGAGATCCAGTACTTGGTGCTTAAGACTCTTAATAAATAACATCTATTATTAGAGGCCCATGGGCACAGAACCCATGCCTGAATCTTGTTTCAGTCTTGGGAAAAGAAGTACTCATAATCTGCTCAAAAAGTTATATCACTTTACCCTCTCCACAAGCTAAACACATATGTCCTGGATGGAATGAATTCTTACACATAATTCACTTTAAATACCATTTTCTCCGTTCTCAAGGAAAAATTACCTCTACCGAAGAACTGCTATGTATGTGCATTCATCTGTCCTCTGCAATTCAAAAGAAACTGACCTTTTGTAAATACTAAATCAGATGTAAGTGTACCAATGTCTACATTCAGGGTTGCCCTATTGTATTAACAGAAAAGGATATTACACTTTGGTCTGCTTTTAGAAAAGCAATTAACTGGCCCAAAGTTTATGAAAGATTCTTACAAACCCCAAAAATTCAGGAAAAAGCAATGTACTTGCTTCATTTTTCCATGATTTTAAGTCAAAGAAACTTCACAATTAGTGGTTACCGAAAAATGTGTAATCATTAGCACTGTATTAGTCGAGGATCTTCAGAGAAATGGGAAAAATAATATATTGATTTAGGGACAGATTTAACAAATTGGATCATGCAATTATAGGGGCTGGCAAGTCCCAGGATTTTCAGGATGAGTTGGCAAGGTAGGGTTCCAAGAGAACTGATTTTATAGAGACAGAGAATGTGAGAGAAAGGGAGAAAGCATGTCAAGCAGGCTCCACGCTCAGTACGGATCCCAACTTGGGGCTCGAGCCCATAACCCTGGGGTCATGACCTGAGCCGAAGTCAAGAGTCAGAGACTTAGCCAACTGAGCCACTCAGGTGCCTCCAAAGTGAATTATTAAAATTGCCACCACCATCATTATGACAATAATAGAATACTGTTATAACATACCTATCATGATACACTATTACTGGTAATATCCATAATTTATCGATTTAGTGACGAGGCATTGTTACTACTTTCTCATTTATGACTATAGGACTTTTTTAAAATTTTTTTGAAACATTCTGTGTGTATGGCTTAAAAGTCAGTGTTGTGTAAACTTCACCTGGTTTGTTTAGATAGAGGGCTTAGGGAGCTCAAATGCATGCTGCTGCCAGCCTCTCTCTTAAAAACAATGTTGACACCAGGGAAAGAAAAGAAACCATGTATCATTTTTTTCTTTACAATTTTTTTTTTAATTTTTATTTATTTTTGAGACAGAGAAAGACAGAGCATGAATGGGGGAGGGTCAGAGAGAGGGAGACACAGAATCTGAAACAGGCTCCAGGCTCTGAGCTGTCAGCACAGAGCCTGACGCAGGGCTTGAACTCATGGACTGTGAGATCATGACCTGAGCCTGACCTGAGCCGAAGTCGGATTCTTAACCGACTGAGCCACCCAGGCCCCCCCTTTTATTTTTCTCAAATGTCAATTTACACTTACCTTAGTCGGTCCTGTTTCATTTATTGGACTAATTACTCCACCTTGTAACAAACATTACATTCCTATGATTTTGCAGAAGGCCAACGGCCTACCCTGGTTGCCATTACTCTATTTGAAAATGTGACGGGAGACAAATTAAGCAAGTTGCTATTTTCCATGCACTTATTTCTATTTTTCCTGAAGTTAATATTGAGGGTCTATTATATGACAAGCCCTTCTCTAATGCTGAGGTTGCAAGAAGAAACAGGACAGATGAAAGTCCTGTTTTCACACAACTTACATTATAATCAAACAGATGTGGTATTTTTTTTTTTTTTTTTTTTTTACTCATCAATGTTTTGTGGACATACTCCTGTCCTGAGTTCTGTGTGTGCACGTGTTTCACAACCATTCTTGAAAAGTTCAATTCAAATACCATTTATGTATTAGAATCCTTGGGATGACCTAACAATCAACAGAGACTTCTGGAGGACACAAACTCCAAGATAATAATGACAGCAAGGAAGGTTATACCCTGAGGCCTCTTTTCTTGGTTTATAAGGTGGCTATTACCATGCTGTGAGTTCACACAGTCTCCTTTTTGTGAATGTGCTAGGAGAACAAACTGTCTAGTGTCTCTCCTTATAAGGGCACTAATCTCGTGAGTGAGGGTTCCCTTTCATAAATTTATCTAATCCTAATTACTTTCTAAAGGCCCCAGCTCCAAATACCATCCCATTTTGGAATAGAGATTTAATATTTGAATGGAGGGTGGGGCATAACATTCAGGCAGTAAGAACTTACTTCATAAAGTATTTCCTGATGTCCCTGGAAAGAAGGTAAGGTCCCTCTGCAAAACACCTTTCTTATGTTCATCGCTAACCCTTACCAGAAAGATTGGACATTTCTTGTAGATAAGACTATTAAATTATTATTTCTGATTACAATACAGACCCAGTAGGGACTCACACATATTAGGTATTCTATCAATACTTATTAAATAAATGAGTTCAAAAAAGTATCTCAGTAGGCCCATCATTAGGGATTCCAGGTCTTCCATCCAGAATCATAGAAAAAGTACCACCAGACTGGCATGATCATCGCACGCACTTTTTCAATACAAGCAGGCTTATATTCAAATTGCATTTTTTATTGTCTTCCAAGTTATGAAAGATACTAGGTAGGAAGAAGTGGAGAAGAGACCAGTGTATCTTATACGAAGACTCTTCGACCTAAAATCTTTAAGCCATCCTTCTCAGTAGTTCTGAAACCTAGTTATCTATGACCAGACACCATCCTCCAGAGCTTCTGGTTCAATTATTTCACTACAATCCAGGCATTACTCCTTTGAAAACACTTAGCAGGTGATTCTAATATATGCCATGTTTGAGAATCAAGAATCTAGAGCAACTTTCTCATATTATACATAGGAGAAAACACATTATCTGTTACACTGAAGAAATTCAAGCCCGGAAGTGTCAACTGATTTATAGACTGTCATCCAGATGATATAAGGGTAGGTGACCAAGTTTCCTGCTTCATACTACCACTTTTTTGGCCATTTCATGCATTCTCTCTTCTCACATTACCAAGCTGTGGCATGCTCCGTCAATACTTTCTGAAAGCCCTACCACAGAGATATTCACCACGTCCCAAGAGAACAAATGCATGTTCTCCTTAACTTGCTGTATGGTTTTCATTAAACACAAACATGCTCTGATTTGGTTTGAGGAGAGTAGTTGTTTCCATGACAAAACTTAACCCCATCTCACCGCACAGACGTAGCCACTGGTCCTGCCTCTAAACAAGCTGGCCGTAATTCCAATCCCAGAGTAACCATATGGAGAATCTTTATAAAAACAAACCTGTACGTATTCCTGAAAATCTAAGTGCCTTTATTTCTTTTGAGAGAAAGAGTGAAAGCAGGGGAGGGGCACAGAGAGGCAGAGAGAGAATCTCAAGTAGGCTCTGCTTTGTCAGCACAAAGCCCAATGCAGGGCAATCTCATGAACGGTGAGATCATGACCTGACCCAAAATCTAGAGTCCAACACCCAAATGACTGAGCCACTCAGGCTGAAAAATCTCTTAAGTGAGGGGAATATAACAGAACAAAAGACTGAAAGACATATCACAGAGCTGGTAGGGCCTTAGAAGGAACTTGTACCACCATCTGGAAGATGTCAGGAACCATGTTTCAGCTCATCTCCATGGAAACAATCTCTGCATATCTGGTTTCAGTGGTATTGAACTTTTCAGGGATGATAGGGGACAGGCTACCATTAAATAAGGATGATTGAACCAGGCTTTTTAAATTTATCAAGCCTAGCTCATCTAGGTAATTTTCTTGTGACCACCACACTGACATATGTACATATATGCCGTTTATTTTCATTGTTTCATGGCTGTGAATTCTGTGTGGCAAAACTGCCAAATAAAAAGTTAATATTTCAAGTTTTAAAATCCAAGTTGAAGTAAATACACCTAAAAGCAATCATTTCTGTGGTTGTCTGGAAGCTTCTTTGTTCTTCTAAAGTAAACTACAAAGAGGTCTCTTTATATAGACAGGCCACTGGCTAAACTGAAGGAAAGAGAGAGGTGAGGGAAAGAGGCATTCCTGAGAGAAATATGGCACATTTTCTCCCCACCCCATTTCACAAGTTTTTATTGAATTTCTATTATATATGGGAAGGCACTGTGCCAAACACTTTGTGGGATGCAGAGAGATCAATGACACAGAGTCCTAAGAACTCACAGTGTAATACAGAAAAGATACATGAGCCTTAGGAATCCTAATTCATGGCAGGCTGTTAAGTGTGCCTGGATGCAGGGAAGAAGGCCAGACTAACCTTACAGACAAAGATAGTCTTGCTACTTAGGGAAGGAGAAAGACTCCTCACCAGACACTGAGGAACAAACAATTAATGATAATCTTGAAATGGAAAGTACCTTTTTTTTCTCTCTCAAAGCAAGTCTACTAAAGGTCTCATGTGATAAGGTTGTACACTCATCACATGTCATATAAACACTTTTATTAAGTGCTTATTTGAAATTTTATTATATACTCATTTATAATAGCAGGTACAGTATTTCATTAATGTTCTTAAGGCATTTCACTAATGACAAATAGGAGTAAAAAATGAAATTATATATATGTGTGTGTGTATGTATCTGTGTATATGTGTGTATATGTATACACACACACACACATACACACACACACACACGTATGTGGGGGGTATGTTCCAGAATTTATATATTTAGGTTATGACTTTTGTTACTTCACCCATAAAATGGGAATGTAATTATTGCTGTTCAGAGGCTATGTACTATGTAAAGCCCTTGGATTTTTGTCTGGTTAAATAAAAGGGTCTTAGTAAAATATACTTGTAAATATACTATCTTTATAGAGTGCTATATTCCTGGGACCTAATGACCGATATGACTTAAGAAGTTTCCCTAACAGGGGCACCAGGGTGCCTCAGTGTGTTGAGCATCCAACTTTTGACTTTGGCTAAGGTCAACATCCCAGGGTCATGGGATCCAGCCTGGCATCCGGCTCCCTGCTAAGCATAGGGCCTGCTTAGGATTCTCTCTTTCTTCCTACCTCTTCCCTATCCATGCTCTCACTAAAAATAAAATAATAAATTCATTAAATTAAAAATTTCACTAAAAAAATACAAAGCACATTTGTGTTACTTTCCTTTATGCTTTTGCCTGGAAACCCCAGAGTATCCCATCCATGTCATGGAAACTTCCCCATCAACCATCTTCTAACTTCTTTCAATATAGTTTATATAGTTTACCCCCTTTCCAAATTTTATCAACTCCTTTTCAAAATAGTTTGTGGGTTTGAATTTTTAATGTATTTTATTGTTGCTGTGTTTTTTTGTTTGTTTGTTTGTTTGTTTTTGCTTTTTGTTTTTTGCCCGTAGGACTGGCCCTGCCCTCTGGGTTAAACAAAATATTTCTTAGCATTTAATTGAAAATTGCAAACCCTAGCTCTAACTGAAACTCACAACTTGGTGTCTATCATTTGTCTATTCCAGTATCAAACCCTTTGCATACCATGTGTTAGACAGACTCTAAATTGAGAAACATCTGGATGAAGAAAACATAAATATGTCTGTCATGGCTGAAGCATGATTACTGAGAACTGTATAAGCTGACAAGGGTCAGAGGATGCAGGGAGTGAGTGTGGGCCCCTGCAGAGGAACAGCTAATGTCACTTTGGAATTTATTTTCAGCTGTAGTAATAAGTCAGACTCCAGCCTATACTAAAAAACCAGAAACAAACAAACAAAAAAACAAAAAGACTTCAAAATTTCTACCCAAAAGACATCTCTCCAGTTTTTTTTTCCCCATGTAAATTGGTATCAGAAACTTTTTTTTTAATTTTTAAAAATTTCTAACATAGGCTATTAACTTCAAATCTGTAAACACCCATTAGCTATTGTATGTGATGTACTTTTTTCTATAGTCTTTAAATAAAAGATGGTTACTTTTTATCCCTCTTATTGACACCACCGTCATTCCTTATTTTGAAGAAAGGTTATTATTTATTTAAATGTCCTTAATTTTAGATTGGCCCTACTTTAGATTGGTCCCAGTGACAAGACCAAGATACAGAGGACAAGTTATCAGGACACTTGAAAGTTGTCAGTATAAGGGCAGGAGAAAATCTTTTGTCCTTTCTTTTCTTAAAATTCTCTAATTAGGAAGCATAGAAGAACTATAGGCCCAGAAATAGCCCTGCTATTACTGGATAGGAGGTTAAGAGGGGGAGTACGAAAAAAGGGATCAATCTGTGTGCTGCGCTCTTAAGTAGTTTCATTTTTTTCCGTAGGTCTTAAGTAGTATTTACTTGTTGGGGAAATGGATAATCAAGAAATCAGTTACTGTGACAGGCTTACCATTTTGGAAATGTTCACTGGGTCTAGTGTGGAAAGGGAAAATTTGAAAGATTCTAGTATTTTTTATAGACAGGCAAACTACTAAAAATGAATGAGAAACTAGGAAGAGTTGAGTCCCAGTTTGCTGGGATAATGCCATTGAACTGATGAATGCTGCTTCTCACGGGGTCATTGGAAGGATGTGTATAACAGTAATAAGCAATTGGTTGCTGCTAGCTGTTCCCAGGGTGCGAGAGGGGCAAACCTGGTCTTCCAACAGTTCTGCCAAGACAAGCTCTCTGGGAGACCAACTGTGCCAATCCAAACCCATCAGTCCCTACCACTCTACAACCATCTTAAATAAATCCACAATCCAAGCAGAAGCAATGTCATTTATATTCAAAACCAGTTTCAAAACAAGTTTTTTAAGGTTCCATTTACAAATAGATTGTCCCCATATAGAAAATCAATGATATTCACTGTTTCTAACCACAATCATAAAAATTATTAGAGCATTCAAAGTAAGACTATTGACTCTAAACAAGAGACTTTACCCTCTAACCAGCCTTAGAAACATGTTAAAAAGTTTCCTGTGATGAGTTATTGGTCAAACGTAACTCTCATAAATTTACACTAAATCAATCTGGGCCCAACAGTTATAATAGTTTGCTTCCAAATTGACCATCCTTTGTTATTTTAGCTCTTGCTTAGCTTGCATATGATCAGAGCAAGTTGACTGGTTTTCCTTTCAAATTGGAAATGAGAACAGAGATAAATTACCAAACAAAACCAGATTTTAGTGTCATCTATTACCACTTCCCAGGAATCATAAAATTCATCAAGCATAAATACCCAAGTCAATAGTCAAAACCCATGGTAAGTTTGTGTATTTTGCTTAATTACATTTGATTATTCTTGTGATATTAATGCCATAATAACAACTGTTGCAAATGCTATCAAAGGGACATTCCTCCCCCTAAAACATGTGACTTGGAATTAAGAATATCAAATATGATCTGTTCTGAGCTCACATTAGAAAGAGGCATAATTGGTTTGGATCCCCTCTACTAAAGAAGCTCAAAGCTTTGTGATAGAATCCAGACATTTGCAACTAGAGAGAAGGAATCCTATGGAAAGACCATTGAACATGACCCCAAGGTCTATGGTGAAATTATCACATGATCTTGGAAATTGAAGTTACATAAAAACATAATACTACAAACTATAGAATGCTACCATGTTTCTGCACTGTTTTTTTGCCCTGAGAATTCCCTTCTCTTTCACCCGATTTTCCTAGTAAAGTTGTCTTTCTCTTTTAAACTTCAGCTCAAACATTACCTCCGAGGTATACACTCCTGATTTCCCCTTATAGAGTTGGCCATAAACATCCTCCATAATAATGACAACCTCTAACATTCATTTATACTCTGAATGCAAAATGGTATGATGTTAGTGGAAACAGTAGATCACATTTGAATTTAGTTATCTGTCCACATGTCTCAATGTCCTATTACATGCAAGTTTCTTACATACAAGAAGTTGCTCAAATTTATGTATGCAATATACAGTACAGTGATTACACATAGTATTTAATATTATATAAACAGATTTCTATCAGGTTAAAAGGAGTGTAGCAGTGTTTGTGTCCTTTATTTCACAAAAATATTGTGAGCCCTTAATAAAATGATATGTGTGAAAGTTCTGTGTTAATTCTAACATACTATACAAATGTCAGAAGTTATCATAATCTCCCAACTGGAAAAATTAAATATATATGAAAAATCACATGGCTTCTTTATCAAATCTTTGTGGAATCTATGTGCAAGAGAGCTCCTGCTTTCTGATCTTGTCTCTACTATATCATAAGATACAACAACAAAGGTGAATGCAGCATGTTTCTTGTTCCTTCACAACAATACAGAAAAGCATAAAGCAGCAAGAAAACCAGAGAAAAAACAATTCAGTTGTTAAGGGAGGGGAGCAGAGGGAAAAAAAATTCTTGCCACTGAAGGCCCAGAGCCAGGACACCCATTAGTCATTATGTCTTACTATAATTTCAAACCTCAGAGGCGTGGGACCAGCCTTAATCTTTACTATGTTCCACATGGACACAGAGACGAAGAAAACAAGAGGATACATGGTCAAAAGAGACAAAATCCTCAAGACATAAAGAGATAAAGAATCCAATCTCAACACTGATCTTCCAGGGACTGAGGACTGTCAATGGCATCCACCAAATATTTACCAAAACAACTCATTTCTAGAGTTTTACTTCTATCATAGAAATAGAACCTTTTTTTTTTTTTTTTTTTTTTTTTTTTTTTTTTTTTATGAGTACAAGCTCCCTGAGAGGAAAGATGACAGGGTTATTTACTTATACAATTAAGTTCTATATCCCAGACTAGAACCTGGCACATATTAGGCAATTGATACGTATGTGTTGAATAGAAATGAGTGAACACCATTATAAGTAGCACATTTGATAAGAGACCCAACTCCATATTTTTAGAGTTTGGGGAGAAGTATTGTAGGAGGTGAGGAAAGGGGGAAGGAGGGAGGAGATCTCTGACTCTTAGAGGAGAACCAGACATCAGTGATTCAGAGACCAGTTTATTGCAATGAAGAACTGGAGCAGGCAGGACCTGGCAGGTTCCTCTCTCCAGGTTCTGTCCAGTAACTGTGGTCTTGATCTTCAACAGAAGCACCAGTAATTACAGGAGGTAGAATTTTGTTCTGGCTCTGTCATTACTTATGAAGATCACCTAACTTTCTAGAGTTCTAGATCCCTAGTCTCAGAATCTATGAGGCAGAAAGAAGCTCATTCAGTGATTATCAAACATTACTCCCTGGTGCATGGTTTATGGCAAGAAAGAACCAAAGTAAGTGTCTGTGGGTTTATGACACAGATTTAAGATAACTGTGGCAGAGAACAGAGTTCTTTTGACATATTGACTTTTATTTATCCAATTATGACACACTGTTTCTTGTTTCTTGGTCACTGTAATAAATCAGGGTTTAGTTTAAAATAATTCCTACATACAACATGTCTAAAAACACACACAGCCTCCTGGAGGCTGAGAGGTAGAAGGCCTCCTCACTTCCTAGTTTATATCGAGTATGTGCAGAAGTTCAGGGCTACCAGCTTCTCTCAAGGTCTCTTCTGGACCCTAAATTTCATGAGTTTTCTTTGTTTGAATTAGATAACCCCTATTTTCCCCTCAATCTCAGTTTTTCTTCTTCTGTCTCGATACTCTACTCTAAACATTGTTATTTGCCTATAGTTAGGTTAATGATACACTAGAATTATCCCAATTACTTTAGTAATTCCAAATGCAGTAATTTTCCTGTATTAATAAATCATTTCCTTTCTGTCCACCCCCTCATCCACCTCCAAATGCTTCACTGGAAGAACATTACTCTTAAATGTTAAATAAAAAAATGTTTTCTCCACATGTTTTTTTTTTTAAAAGGATAGCATTATTTTATCTCAGTATTCATAGCAGCTAGTCTATTTGTTCTCTACAATAAGCTGTTGGGAGGAAAAAGTGTACATAGAATTGTTATTCATTATTTTAATTCTTTGTCATGTTAATTATAGTAATATAATAACGAATATATTTTTCCAGTAAAACTTTTTTTTTCATTGTTTAAGCAACCATTGATAGCTAAGGATTAAATAGTGTTTTACAATAGACATTATGCTGATATTGTCAAGTTTTAGTATTATGTAGAGCCAATAGTGTGTTCTAGGATTGGAGTTGCTAGAATTAGCATTCTTTAATCCATCCTCCCAATTTAAGAGTGGCTTAGTTTACTTCTAGAGGTCAAGGGAAAAGACTTCTTCATTTGAAGCCATTGAGGCAACTCTCACCATAGAAGTCAGAGGTGGGATGCCTGGGTGTCTCTTGCAGTTGAGTGTCAGCGCAGTTGAGTTTGGCTCAGGTCATGCTTTCATCTTTGGTGAGTTCGAGCCCCGTGCTGATGGTGTGGAGCCTGCTCGGGAGTCTCTCTCTCCCTCTCTGTCCCTTCTGTGCTTTCTCTCAAAAAAAAAAAATAAATGAACTTAAAAAAAAGTTAAAAAAAATAAGTCACAGAGGACTTGAAATCAGAATAACTGTGTGATGATGACTCCTTGGACAGAAAGTTACGAGATACAGCCTCAGAAAATTGAATTCACCCAGCCATTGTTAAAAGAAAAAGTGAAGCCCCAGGTGGAATGGCCATCTAAGGATGTGTCTTTTAGGTATTACATATGACAACTCAAATTTACAGAAAAAGAATTGCTAATAACATACTGCTCCCCTCATCAACATGTTGCCTTCTAGCAGAATAATTACACAGCAGATATGGCAATTAATCTGAAAGGGAACCTATATCTTCGTCCTTAAAACTTAGCTATGTATATATTTTCATCATTACATATCAAGACATGTTGAAACAAGACCCCCAAGCAACTTTTATTAATGTAATATTAGTTCATATTGATAAATCAGTGGTTATCTACTGCCTCCAACTACCCATTAGAAACTGCCTTGATGGAAACAATGAAGGAACATAATTTTTTGATATAATAGTAAATATGAAAACAGGAAAACTTCACATACCCTTGTTCCTGAAACCAGTAGAACACTGTGGTTAAAAATGGTTAGAAGGAAGTAGAGAAACACTTCCAGAATGAGGCAGTGAGAACACAGAAAACTTTTATCCCTTAGAAAAGCAATGACAACACCGGAAAAAGTAGAAAAAAAAATAAGCTTTTCTGAAACTCTGAATATCAACCAATAGCTTTCAACAATCTGAGGAGCCTTTATCCAAGAATAACAACTTAGTTGCATTTTCAACAAAAAGTTACAATACAAGACATATAAAGAAATGAGAAACACAGAATACCATTTATTTTTTGTAGGGATTAAAACAAATTTATAGTAACTATTTCTGAGGTTGTTCATAATTTGGATTTACTACACAAAAACTTTAAACTATCCGAAGGATTAAATGAAGACATGTCTGAAGAACTAAAGCATGAAAATGAGGTTTCACTAAATAGAAAATTTTAATAAAGAACATTATTTTTAAAATCTAATAAATTCCAGAGTTTAAAATATAATAACTAAGATTTTAGAAAATAGAGCAAATTTGAGATGGCAGATTGAAAAACAAAGAGAAAAAAATGATGAGAAACAAACAGGCTTAGACCTGTAGAACACCATCAGACATCCCAACATTTGCATCATGGGAGTATTAGAAGGAGAAAAGAGACAAAAGGGAATAAGGAATATTTGAAGAAATAATTGCTGAAAACCTTCCAACTTTGAAGAAAACATTAATCTTCAAAACCAAGAAGCTGAACAGACTTCAAGCAGGAAAACTCAAATGTCATCACACCTAGAGATACCATCATCAAATGGTCAGAAGAAAAAGACAAGAAGAATACTGAGAGCAACAATATATACATACATTGATTCATTCTGTGCTAGAGATTTTCAATGAGATTAACATTTGACTTGTTAGAAATCATAGAGGTATAAAGGCAGTGGGAGGACATATTCTAAGGACTGAAAGAAAATCACTATGAACTAGGAATTTTATACCCAAGATTTTTTTTAAATGAGTGAGAATTGGAGATAGTCTCAGATAAATAAAAACTGAATAAATTTGTTCACAGCAGACGTTATCCAGAAAAAAAAAGTCCTTTTGAATGAAACAAAGTACACTAGATAGCCATTCATTCTCACATGGAAAAATAAAGACCATTGGTTAAAGTAAGTAAATGCCAGTAAATACAAGAAACATCGTGAGTGTATCTGTTTGTTTCTTCTGTTACTTAAAATAGAGCCAAATACAGAAAAATTCCTAATATTGTATTGATATAATTTAGAGTTGCAATTTGTGGGACAATTATAGCACAAAAGAGGGAAGGAATCAAGTTATAACGAACAAAAGTTTTTGTATACAACTGAAATCAAATTGGTAGTATTCTAAATAAATTGTTTTAAAGAGATAATTGCAATTTGTAAGACAAATGTTAGTTTAAAATGAATGTGGTAAAGACTATATAAGGATTGAAATGGCACACTAGAAAGTATGTACTTAATGTAAACAAAGCCATAGAAGGAATGGGGCAAAAAGATGTAAGATGCTTAGAAAACAAAAAGCAAAATGGCAGAAATAACTAATTTGAATGATTAAATATTCCAATCAAAAAGCAGACATCAATTTTTTAAATTCCAAAATATGATGAATAGGAGAGACTCGCTTTAGATTCAGAGACAAAAATGCATTAAATAATGACAAAAATGTATGCATGTATGTGTGTGTGTGTGTGTATATATATATATATATATATATATGAAAAATATATGTATATACTTGCATCTATACACACACACACACACACGCACGCACACACAAAATGTAAACAGCAACTTTGAAAGACCTGGAAGTAGCTAAAATAATGCCAATGTAAGGGCGCCTGGGTGTCTCAGTCATTAAAGTGTCCGACTTCGGCTCAGGTCATGATCTCACGGTCCCTGAGTTCGAGGCCCACGTTGGGCTCTGTGCTGTCAGTTCAGAGCCTGGAGCTTGCTTGGGATTCTGTGTCTCCCTCTCTCTCTGCCCCCCTCCCCCATTCACGCTTTGTCTCTATCAAAAAAATTAATAAATGTTAAATTTTTAAAAAAAAATAATGTCAAAATATACTGTAGGGGAAAAAAGTTTCTAGAATCAAGGAAAATATTTTATAATGATAAAAAAGAGACCATCTATCAGTTAGACAGCAAATATAAGCAGGTATATACCTAAAAGAGCCTTAAAATACACAAAGCAAACACTTACTGACTTTAATTAAGAAATGAAAATTTAGCAATAATGGTTAGAGATATCAATACCTACTTCCTGTAATTGGCAAAATATCTAATCATAAGAAAAACAAGAATAAGGAGACTTGAACATCACTGTAAACCATTAAGACGAAACAAATGTATAGAGAAACCATCCAATCATAGCAGAATGACTATTTTTCTCAATGGTACATAAGACATTACTCAGAATAGAGAATATGCTAGGCCATAAAACAAATGTCAATAAATTTAAAATATTCAATTCATACAGTATAGATTTTCTGACCACAATCAAGTCAGAAATCAGTAACTACATTTGGAATAGCCACAAATCTGTGGAAATTACATACACTTCACATAACCAGTGGGTCAAGGAAGAAATTAAAAGGAAATTTTAAAATACTTCAAGATTTATTTATACTTCATTTTCAAGGAAAATGAAGATACAATCAACTAAAAGTTTTGAGATGTTTTGACATCAGTGCTTAGAGGAAAACTGGTAACTATAAATGCCTATTTTTTTAAAAAAGGTAGCTTTTGAGAGAACATTCTATCTTCGAAAATGAGGAAGAGAAAATTAATCCCAGAGAAAGCAAAAGCATTATGACTAGAACAAAAATAAATGAAATGCAGTATTCTCTTGCACACACATTTAGAGACAGAAGCTTTCCAAGTGATTCTAGCAAATATCCAGCATAAAGAACAATTGACTATATAAGAACTATTTCATGAATAAGATCAACACTATATACTATTCAAAGTCCATAGGCTGAGAGAAAGGAAAGTTTAACCCAAAAGGACTACTATACTACTATTTTACCACATTAAGGATTGATCAACAAAGTAAAAATGAGGTATATTTACTGCTTCAAGGTGAACAGATTTGGACCCCTTCCTCCTCTTGGTATTTTTCCATATTCCACTCTGTGAGGGGCCTTATGCCTCCTCTTATGAAGAATAAAATCTCCAGTGGACTCCAATTAAATGATTCATAAAGTCAAATAGAGAGTTGGGAGTTTGAACTCAGAACAAGTTTGTTGGTCATCTTCCACTTGCTCTCAAGAAGTTATAATCTCTACACTAAACATTAGAAGATAAAAGGAGGGCTTAATTCTAGCATATGCCTTGATAACTTATCTTCTCTCACAGATTTCCTTGTCTGTAAATTCACACTGACCTCCCGTACTCTTGAATTAAAATGCATTTTTAATGTCAACTGTTTTTTTTTCCCTGAAGCAAAAATACATTCCCAGCTTCATGACTATGCACATTGGTACATTAACTCCATGTCTGTGGGCCGGTCTCATGCCTAAGCAGAAGAATATGTCATAGCAAAATAAAATACCAAGAAACAAAATTTAAAAAGTTTAGCTTTAAAATAACACCCAGAGATGTGCCTACATATTTCAGGAAGGAAGGAATATTGCAGAGACCCACACCATGGATAAGCAAAGATATTTTTTACTTTTGAGCAAGGATACAGCTTTATTTTAAGTCATAATTAATTTAACCAATCCTAACAGGCAGCTCAGCACAAGTGAAGAACTCTCTGAACTTATTCTCAGGGCAAGGGGGTGATAAGGAACTTTCAAATCCACACAATGACTTACTTATCCCTTCTTTCTTCCTGACTGTGCTTTGACCTCTTTACCAAAGGAGGTCAAAAGGAGAAACGGAATGTTACCAAAGGGATCCCTAATGAGGTACTTATAGTCTATAAAAACCCATGGAACCAAGCACACAGTAGATGCTTAACGCTTAAGATACTAGAATTATAGAACATTTCAGGGTGAGGTCACAACAGAAATTATTTAAATCAAACGATTTTACTGGTGAAGAATTTTTAAAACATAATAAATGAAGGTAGTGTAACACAGACTCCAAGCATTGCCATTAGTCTGATTAGTTTGTGGAAACAATGGGCTTTCTCCCGTACTCTGTGTTAGCACAAATTGAGAATGCTGACCCTGGGGAATATCCTACACCTAAACATTTGACAAAGAAACCAAAACAAATTCTCTAATTATAACTGAAAGATAAAAAGGAATTCATTAGATTACACCTTTGTCAGCCCCCATACTTTGGCTCCAACGGTGACTATTAATGGTTCTATGTTTAGGACTAGAGAACAATGATGCCCAAGCTGAGAATTATGGGAGATGCATAATCCTCAAGAGCCAAGGTTAATGTTTGAGAAAGAAGTTCAAGCAATTTATCTAAGGCATAGTGGTCACAGATCTCGAGACTTGTCACTTGAAAGAATAGATTCCTACAAGAATTAGCAGCCAGGGAACTGGGAGCTGTGTAGCCCTCAGGTCTTCACAAATTGGTGTTTGTATGTTAGATTAGGAAGTGAAATTAGTATTATCTCAAATGAAACCTGTACAAGGATATTGGCATAACAGAATATTCTACCATATACACGGAATAGTGTTTTTTGCCATAAATACAAGAAAATAATAAGATAATTGTCAAATAGTAATACTTATCAATAAATATCCCAAGTTTGGACTATCCCTCTGTTCCCTCCCTCCCCAATCTAATGCTTATTTCTTTTTTTTTTTAAATGTTTATTTAGTTTTGAGAGAAAGCAAGGGAGCACTAATGGGGGAAGGGCAGAGAGAGAGGGAGACAGATCTGAAGTGAGCTCTGCACTGACAGCAGAGAGCTCAATCTGGGGCTCAAACTCATGTACCACAAGATCATGACCTGAGCCAAAGGCAGACACTTAACCACTGAGACACCCAGGCACCCTGATGATTATTTCTTGTGTGGTATTGACAGGTCTAAAAATATTAGGCTAGATAGGACACAACGCTGAATCTTTTCAGTTTTCTGATTTATAAGACAGCTGAATCAGATGGAGATGCTTATTCAACTTAGTCTTGGTCAAGAAGAAATTTACTTGGTAAAGAAACAAATACTGATCTTGCAGAAAGGGCTGATTTCAAACCCAAAGTAACAAAAAATTTGGTTGTGTTAGTGCCTGCTCTGATTTATATGTGCCATTTTACACTCTCTTCATGAAAATCTATTGAAGGGATATTCTTATTTCATTTTTTTGACACTTAAACTGAAATTATAATGGTAAAATCACTTCAGCAGTGTAATTTCAACTACATTTGAGCCTAAACTTGATCACTGCCTTTCTGATTTGCCATTGCACCATGTGCTCTTCCATTGCACCATGAAAGCCAAGATTTTGCTATTCAGGTCAATTAATGACCTATTTCCAACAAAGTAAGTTTTTGATTAAAAGGAATAGAAAGTTTACCTCTTTCCCCCTTTTGTTTCCATCTAGTACCTTATTAGTATTATTATCAAGAAGACTGCTTCATCCATATTTATAATCACATTTCCCAAATTCAAAAAGTATTTTAGGACTGCCTTCATAATTGTTGACATATCCATTTATCACCTCAACGTGGCTTATTATGGCTTTTAATGTTCTATCCAGGAAGTAATGCGTTTGATGTTCTATTAATGCTTTCTATTTTTTCTAATTATTCAAAAATTCTCACTTCCCAAAAAAGATATCTGTATCAGTCAAAATCCACCAGTGATTCACTCTCAACACTGGGAAACTAGCCATCTCTTACCCATTGTATGTTGTATTTTAAAGATCTAATATAATTTTCCTAATACAAACATTTTCTAACATAGTGTTGATTAACTTTGTGAATTCCTCCAAGCTCTGCCATTCATCCTTGCTTTGACCTGGACTCTGCTTGGTCAGGCCAATTTCCATCTCACTGAATTTGTATTCAAGCTTTTGCTCTCTGCCTCTCCCCTACAAGCTGATGACTCTATTGGACAGTTTGCCTTATTTTTTATTTGCATCTCCTCTTGATTTATGAGTTATATCCATTTCATTTTATTCCTAGGCCTTGCTCATCATGGTGGTAAAAATAAAAATCAGATGCATGACTCACAGAATACCACAAACTATGAAAGTCAGCAAGGCACTCACACCCGTCTGAAAGCCATGGTTAGGGCTTGGGCATCAGGCTTAGTGCATCAAAGTCATTTTAAGATATTGAAGTCACCTAACGATCGTAATTATTATGTGAAAAAAATAAAGGCCTCAGTACATGCTTGATGGCACGGATATGAGAAGTAACTGAAGAAATGTGCTAATGTTCATATTATAGTACTACTCAAAAATAAAATTATGTACTGTTATTAAGATGTATTACTCTATTATTACCTTTACAACTAGAACAGAGTCAACAATTAAATCAATCCCAAACACTCTTCATCTTGCCTCCTTCTGGAGTACATAAAGGTGGTATTCACTGGCTTGCTCTGTCCTGCCCTCTGATCTCACCTAGGATCTGAGTCTGTTGGCTGGGGCTAGAGACCGTTGTTTATATGTTTATATTAATAGAAAAGCAGCTCTTCTAAAATGATGAGAGCTAAATAAACATCTTAAACAAGGACGGTTTTTTTGGAAATTTTTTATCTAAGCTGAACTTTGTTACAGGGACCTGCAATTCAAGAAATGTGCCCCATAAGACACAAAGCAGTATGTAGCTTAAGAGATACCAAGCAAACCAGACACATAGATCCTACTGACAAAGGCTTTGGAGGTGACAAAGAGGATTGGGTCCGTCAGAGTAGAATGTGGAGTGCATGCAGAGAAACTCAGTCTTGAAGGCTTCCAAAATAAGACTTCCTAAGGTCTTTTCAGAAGCACTTGTCTTCTCCTGTGTTGTTATCCGTGTAACTCATAGAATTCATCCCTTGTTCACTGATTTGTATCTGTCACTACTTATTCCTTATTGATATCCTTTTGAGGTCTTGATGATTCTCTGCTTTGAGGTCTCATTTTCTCTTTGTTTTATACCTACCAAATAACAAGTTGTTTTTATTCCCATATCCTGCTTTCTCAGAGAATATGCATACCCTTGGGGGTCCTGAGCTGAAAGAGTAGTAGATAAAAGCAGGGTCAGAGGGCCTTACAAACTGAATAAGCAGGATGGATAAGAATCTTGACTGAGCAGGTAAAGGGTTAAATTTTTTCAACCCAAAAGCATAAAGTACAGGAGAATTTGCATGAAGACTTTATGAATCAAACCTTGCTTAAAAGAAGACAGAATTGTGTGTTGTCTGTGTGTGGTCATTGGCCTGGCATAGATGGAGACAGGGTATAGACCAGTACTCAGGGGGTGTTTAGTTACCAAAGAAAATTCATCATCTAGAGTTTATTAGAGGCTGAAGCCCAATAAAAAGCTTCACAAGAGCAAGGTAGCATATTAAAAAGTATGGGGATTTGTAATCAATAAATCTAGTTTGAGTTAGAGTTGGCCACTTACCAGCTTTATGAAAAGAAGCACATGTATATCTCCTTTCTGGGCTACAGTTTCTTCATTAGTAAAATGCAATTAATATTAATACCAAAATTAAAGATTTAAGTGGAGATATTGATCAAAGTGCTTCATCAACTGTAAGTATTCAGTAGACAGTATACTGGTTTGTAAAAGAACAGTGTATGTGGAAATGTTAGAGCTTACCTTTTTGATAGTGTCAGTGAAGGAGGCCTTTTTTTTTTTTAATTTTTTTTTTAACGTTTATTTATTTTTGAGACAGAGAGAGACAGAGCATGAACGGGGGAGGGGCAGAGAGAGAGGGAGACACAGAATCGGAAGCAGGCTCCAGGCTCTGAGCCATCAGCCCAGAGGCCGACGCGGGGCTCGAACTCACGGACCGCGAGATCGTGACCTGAGCTGAAGTCGGACGCTTAACCGACTGAGCCACCCAGGCGCCCCGTGAAGGAGGCCTTAACACTGGTCCTCAGGCCTTAGAGTCCCATCCCAATGTAGCGATGTGTATGTTTCACACTTTTTAGGTTAAGCAAGTGTTCTGTAATACTCTATAAGGCTGGTATATAAATAAAAACACAAGAAAACAAACCAACATCAGAAGAGTTTCCTTAAATTTATAATGGCCAGTTTATCTGGAGAGGGAAGCTTTGATTTTTGGCAAACTGAAAAGATGCTCAGACATTTTAGGGTATGATAAATCAACAGGCCATTCATCATGAAATGTTACCAAGATCTGCCCCATTTTAGACAATTTTTCTTTTGTTCACAGAATAAGAGGTAGACCTAGAAGACAAGACTGCTTATTCTCCCGCAATGAATTCTGCTTTTACCCGAACAGACCAGTTTTGGTTTTTCTTTTCAGAGGTTGCCTTGTCTCCCTTTCTCCTGTTTTGTTCTAATTTCTGATAAATTTGGCCACAGAACAGCAGTGATGTTTGTGGACTATAGATATAGCTGATTTCACCAGAAGTTAATTTCATCACAGAGAGAAATTGAGAAGGATAACAAAGTTTTGGCTTAAAAAAAAAAAAAAGGATTATTCTCTTCATTGTTGTTTAATTGAAGTTGGTGAATTCCTAGAAGCCCATCATAGAGGAGTATGGCCAGTTAAATTTCTAAATTTCAGGTGACTGGCCTCCTACAATTCCTCCTGGGAATTCATTCAACCATAGAAAGGAGCTAAATGTTAGCAAGTCTTCCTGTTACAATATTTCTTTGTTCTATTTAGTTGTTAAGCATTTATCTTAATTGCACTAAGAAAACCACTTAATTTTAAGGTGTAACAAAAAAAATTAAGAGGTGAGGTTGTTTGCCACTGGGAGGCAAGTGTAGGAGTAAGTGGTGACAGAATACACCAAAGGAAAAAACGAACAACTAAAGGAGGAATATAGGAGGCAAAAGTGACAATGACGATGATTAAGAACTAATGTGAAAAGGCTGCAGTCGTACAAATCAGTACCAAACTTCTTCCCTTTTACTGGGCTCTCCCTGAGCTGCAATATGCCTGGAGACGTTCATTTTAGTGTTCTCTATAGAGTTGATTAATTCTCAGGCAGGTGGCTTCAAATTTATATTTAATCCATTAAAAATATTCACTGTTATCCCTTTTATTTATGTAACAAGGGCTTGAATAAAGGCCTGGTTGGAGAGCATTTGAGGCAAGTGAACCAGGCAAGCAGTTTGACCTTGCTCCACATTGTAAGACAGCTGTTGCTTTCCTGAAGACACCCATATATTCTCTCCCCACTTCTGCCTCCCTCTATGACTATCAGTTATTGAAATCTGTATACTCAAACAGGTTTCTGAAACTAGTAACAAGAAGGCAGACAGGTAGACCACAAGGATACACACAGCACAGTCTCCAAAGCCAAAAGAGAACCAGATTTTTCCTCATCCTGTAGATCAAGGGGGTCAACAGCAGGAATTCTAAACCAATGTTATACATTTAAAAGCATTAAATGAATTTTTGGAGGTACTTTGAGAGATGGATTATTAGACATTATAAGTATGACTTGCTTAATGTCATAGAGCCTTCATAGCCCTTATTCTGTTTATAGCAGTTAGATTTAGACACATTCACACAGGCAAGTGTGTCATTCCAACCAAGTTGTAAACTCTGAGAGTAGAAATTTTCTATTGTGCATCTCCGGCAGCTAGACCAGTATTTGATACATAGTAGCTATGTTATTGTAATGCTCGGGTGCATAGTGGCTATGCTATACATTTTTGTTGGATAAATGACAGTGAATATTGTTGGAAATAGACTAATTATGACATTTGACTAGGCATTAGAAATGACCAAATGGAAATGGCTCAAATTCAGTGGTCTATAGATAGTTTTTAAGAATGATTAGAACTATCACCACCTACTTGCTCCAAGGTAAACTTCAAATATACATGCAGAATGCACATATCAATTTAAGATATTCTGTGTTGATGGACTGGAAGATTTATTAAGATATCCATACCACCCAAAGGAGAAAGTAGACCAATGCAATCCCTATCAAAATTCCAATGTCATTTTCCGCAAATATAGAACAAATGATCCTAAAGTTTATATGAAACCAGATAAACCCTGAGTATCCAAAGCAATCTTGAAAAAGAACAAAGTTGGAGAAAACACACTCCCTGATTTCAAACTGTATTACAAAGCTATAGTAATGAAGATAGTGTGGCATTGGCATAAAAAACATATACATAGATCAATGGGAGGATAGAAAGCCCTGAAATAAACCTACATACATATGGTCTATTAACTCATGACAAAGGAGCCAAAAGTATAATATGGGGAAAGAGCCATTTCTTCAATAAGTAGTATTGGGAAGGCTGGTCAGTCACACACTAAAGACTGAAGCTAGACCACTATCTTACACCATACACACAAATTAACTCAAAATTGATTAAAGACTTGAACATAAGACCTGAAACCATAAAAAATCCCTACACAAAAATAGGGAGCAAGTTTCTTAACATTGGTCTTGGTGACTTTTTGAATCTGACTGCAAATCAACAAGAATAAAACAAAACAAAAACAGTGGGACTTACATCCAACTAAAAATATTTTTCACAGCCAAAGAAAGTATCAACAAAATGAAAAGTCAACCTACTGAATGGGAGAAAACGTTTGCAAATCATGTATCTGATAAGGAGCTAATATCCAAAGTATACAACTCAGTAGAAAAAAAGTAAAGACATAAACAATCTGGTTAAAATATAAGCAGAATATCTGAATAAACACATTTTTCAAAAAATACATATAGGGGAAAGAAGACATACAGATGACAACCGGGTACACAAAGAGATGTTCTATATCATTCATCATCAGGAAAATGCAATCGAAACCGCATTTGTTAGAATGGCTATAATCAAAAACACTAACGCTTGTTAGTGAGATGTGGCAAAGAGAAACTCACTACTGGGGAGAATGTGAATTGGTGCAGCCACTCTGGAAAACAGTGTGGAGTTACCTTAAAAGATTAAAAAACAACAGGGCGCCTGGGTGGCTCAGTCGGTTGAGCGTCCGACTTTGGCTCAGGTCATGATCTCACAGTTTGTGGGTTCGAGTCCCAAATCAGGCTCTATGCTGGCTGCTCAGAGCCTGGAGCCTGCTTCAGATTCTGTGTCTCCCTCTCTCTCTGCCCTTCCCTCACTTGCACTCTGTTTCTCTCAAAAATAAACATTAAAAAAAAAATTTTTAATTAAAAAGCAAAGTACCATATGACCTAGCAATTTCACTATGGGTATTTATCCAACGAAAGCAATAATATCAATTCAAAAATATATAAATGTCCCATATTCACTTTAGCATTTTTTACAATAGCCAAGACATGGAAACAACCTTCAATGTCCATCAGTGATTAAAAATTGTGCCATATATATATATATATATATATATATATATATATGAATATAT
Organism: Panthera onca; assembly: GCF_046562875.1. Lineage (NCBI taxonomy): Eukaryota > Metazoa > Chordata > Mammalia > Carnivora > Felidae > Panthera > Panthera onca. The sequence continues at coordinate 21,802,718 of NC_138349.1, forward strand.
TCATCCATAAAAAACAATTAATTCATGGATGGTCTTTGAGAGCATTATGCTAAATGAAAGAAGTCAGAGAAAGACAAATACCATATGACCACTCTAATGTATGAAATGTACAAAAAACCCAACATTTAGGTATATAAATAAAAATATGTGTAAGTAAAATAAGATATAGATCTTTAGCTCTAACTATCTATCTATATGTATAAATGTATATATATAACAAGTTCATAGAAATAGAGTACAGATTCACTGATGCCAGAGGTGGGGCAAGGGAAGAGTGGGAGAAGTTGATCAATGTTTTATTTAATTTTTTAAAATATTCTTTAAATGCTATTTTGAGAGCGAGCGAGCGTGCACACACATAAATGGGGGAGCAGTAGAGAGAGAGGGAGAAAGAGAACCCCAGACAGTCTTTGCACTGTTCACACAGAGCCTGATGTGGGGCTCAATCTCATGAACAGTGAGATCATCACCTGACCCAGAAATCAAGAATTGGAGGCTGAACTGACTGAGGCATCCAGGCACCATTTTTTAAATATTTTTGATTCAAATCAAATTTTTTTAAATCAATTTTTTAAAAATTGAAATACTTAAAAAATTTCCAAGTGAAAGCTAGTTTGTTAAATTTCTTTATCCAAAAGCAGGTTTTAAGAGTCTTACAAGTGCTTTCCAATGGGTTCTGTATTTTGTAATCATATTTGTTTAGAAACATCTCTAAATACATCCCCAAGTAATAATCTACTAATGACTTTTTTTCCAGGTCATTCTTCCCATTTTCTCCTTCGGCTTTTCCTGGCTTCTCAGTGTGTATATGTGTATAAACAGATGTACACATATAGGTATAGATGTATATTTTGAGATATATACTCATTGCTTCAAAATATAAACTCCCTAAGCAGTAATGCACATCTTTGTTTACAGGTCTTTCCCTGCAGCCAGCACACTATTAAATAGTGCTTATATCAGTGCTTAAATATAACAATTTAGTAAATTAGGGGGTCTTCAGATTATATTTTGTCCTTACAGAGATTTTTCTAATACTTAAAGTCAAGTTTACTTCTGAATTACCAGAACGAAGAGTTCCCTGGTATCATGTAGAAATTATTTATCAGGATAATTTGGAAGACGTATTCAAAGTTATCAATAAATGGAACTAGTGAATAGAATCTAACGGTTGTAGGTGTCATTGGAATGAACTAACGCTATGACTCCATTTGAGTGAAAGGAGATTGTTTTTCACCTATGGTGCCTCAGGAATACTGGGATGAAAAAAGTACATTTATTGCAATGATGCCCTTAGAAGAATACATAGAAGCTGGGAAAATAAGCAGGACTGCGTCTTCATTGTGGTAGATTAAGTTGATGAAGTTTCTCATACGGACTAAAGCAGAAAGGAAGCAGAATCAGAAATAACTTATGTTCACATCTTTTCTAAATAGTCTGACTTGAACATGAATTTCAACAGCATAGAACATCATGGCTCAAATTGAATGACCAATTTCAAGATTCCATAGGCCCAAGAGGAAATGATGTGAAGAAGGGAGAGCATCAGGCTAGGTCCAGGTAGGGTGGGTGAACTGAACCATGTCTCACCTCCTACATGAATCCCTTCCTTCACCATTTCTTCCCCAAATACTCACAATCTCCTCTCTTGAAGTCTAAATGCTCTGTCAGTTTCATTCACAAGGCCCTGAGGGTTTATAGCTTTGCATAACTGCACTAGTGGACAAAACAGTCTTACCGGGAACTAATGAAGCTGAAACTTGTGCTCCTAAGTTTGTATTTATAATGCTTAAAATAGGGGTACCCAAATCACACAAGCTTTAGGCTCACCAAGCTAGGTTCCCTCTGTCCTACTCACGCATATCCAAGCTTTTCTCATAGCAAAAGTAGGAAATACAAATCTGCACCAAAGTGCCTTCTTGCCTTCTTTCTCTACTTCCAGAGTCCCAACTCTCTTTGAATGCCCTTGGAAAGGACACAAGGAGAACAGTAGATGGCAGAGTCCTCATCTTCTCAGAATGGCTTTGCCTATCTGAATAGGAGACTTAGAAGCACAAGTATTAGACTCTTTGGAGACCATGTAAAGGATTAATAATTCTGCGGTTCCTTAAATCAAGATAGGACCACAGAATCCTATTCTTTGGGAGGAGAAGTTAGGCAGAAAATTTTGATGAAGAAATTTTAAAAGCCTGCAGAAGAGTCAACAGAAGATTTACCAGCCAAGGTTACTTGGATGTTTTAAATGGGTAGTAGAGCAAAACAGACTCAATTACTGGCCTTGGCCCTTAGCAGTCAGCAAAAACTAAAATAGGAGTTGGTTTTCTCGTTTGATTGGTGGTTTGATTTGTTTAAAATAAATCATTTATAAAAAGAGCTAACAAAATGTGTGAAGCCATGGAGAGGGCCAATAGAGTAAACTGAAGGTAAAAGCCATAATTTTAAGTGGAGAGATTAAAACAAACAGCTTCCTGGCTGCCCAGGGAGAGGTCGTGATCATTAATGCTGGCAGAATATTTTCAAAACTCTTCAACTTGTCGAACATTGTGGTTGTGAATTCAAAAGAGGTGCCCATTGCAGACCAGTTTTGAGTTCTGAAATTATGAGTCTGTCACCCAACCCCCCCACATTCACCCTTGGTCACCTCAGTCTGAGATGCTCACTTATCAAATGCAGAATTACTAAATAGTAATTTATAGAATGGTAAATATTTGGCTGAAAAAAGCAACTTTTATCTCCTCTCTTTCCACAACATGCATGCATTTATTTTCTCCATGTTTTTGCAGGCTTCTTCCAAATTCACTTAGCATCTCTTATGAATTTGTGTTTCTTGTAAATGTGGAAGGTTGGTACCTCAAGAACTAGCATTCTATTTATTTTAATGCCTCCCAAATATTCATTCAGTTCAACAAATATCAAACATGAATTATCTTGAGCTCCATTTAGTATTATTCTATAAGTGTGACAAGTTTCTCTTGTAATATCTAATTGATAATATCTAATTATTATAATATCCAGTTGATCAATCTAATATCAATTGTAATATCTAATTGATATATTTATGCTTTATCCTCCTACAAAGAGGAATCTTCCAAAAAGAACTACTCTGTGCATGTGACAGTCAGGCACTACAGAAATGTTGAGAAGGTCTCCTTCAATGTCCTCAGACAGGCTACCAGTAAAGTATCCATGACCCAGATGTTAGTAACAAATCACAACTTACTTGCATTTTCATCCCCTTATTCTCAGAGGCAAATCTGAGACTGCATATACAAATAGAAAAGAGTTGTATTTTTCCTATCTTTATTTATCTAGCATCAAAACAGAGCTTACTGCCTGATACAGAATCAGTGAGGCATTTTGTCTTTTATTTTTATTTTTGTGGGAGGGATATTAATAGGGCCAACTCAATATCCATAAAGAATTCAGGGACACATCTAAACATATACAGGTCATAAAGCAAAACCTAATAAAGGTAAGGATCTACTCATAAATGATAATAAAAGACACCTGACAGATAAGAGTCTTAACATTGTTGGTTGAATTTCTGCCTGTTTATTTGCTGCTTAGAGATTTATTAAAGGAACAATTTTCCATACAATCTTCAAGGAGTACTGTTGGAGTTCCCGGGGTTAGCACCTGTAGGATCTGAGTTTGTCAAGGTTATGACCTTTTCAGGTAGCTTCCAGTCAGGGCCTGGTCATATAAGACTCCTCTACCAGCAAATCTTTGCCCTGGCAACCCTGCTTAAAGAAAGTTTCTTTGTTGGCTTTTTTGGTCAACCAGGCTTTCGATAAATTTTTAAAACTTAATACCAAACCTATCACCATTTTGATTTTCTCTTATATTCTCTCCAAGTTTTTTATTTCTAGACTCTTTGTTCCATTGGCCCGTTTATCAGTTTTGTCTTTTACCTTGAGGTGAACACTGAAAGTTCCAGACCTACTTATTCCTCTTTTAATTAGTTTTATGAAGTTAACTCTAGAAATCAGCCATCAGAGGTAATCACCATTCTGCATTTCTTTATCATTTGTCCTTTCTGTTGCTGTTGTAGACTTTACAGAAGTCTCAAGGTCGTAGAAAACTTAAAAGGGAGCTAGATTTCCCATTGCTCCCTGCCCCCACAAAAGCTTAATATTCCTGTTGTCAACGTACCTCACCAGAATGGCACATAAGTTACAACTGATGAAACTTTGACACATCATAATCATTTAAATCCATAGTTTACATGAGGTTCAATCTTGATGTTGGACATTTTAGGTTTAGACAAATGTCTAGTGACATGTATCCATCATCAAAATACCAGTATTTTTACTGCCCTAAATATCCTGTGCTCTGCCTATTCATCCCTTCTCCCCTTACCCCACAATCAACTGTTTTTGATTCCTCTTAAATTATGCAAATTTTTATTTATTTTGAAAACATTGTTGGATGGGTACACATTTTGGCTTTTTACACCCTCCTGATAAACCAATTTAAGTGCATGTCTTTTTAAAACTTCACTTTCAGCAGTTTGTGATGTGCTAGGTTTTCCTTTTATTTATCCTATTTTTAAGATTTTTGAATCTGGGTTAATGTCTTTCATCACATATGGAATATTCTTAGTCATTGTCTCTTGATAGATCTTAAAAAATTTTTTTAACGTTTATTTATTTTTTTTTGAGAGAGAGACAGAGCGCCAGCAGGGGAGGGGCAGAGACAGAGGGGCAGACACAGAATCTGAAGCAGGCTCCAGGCTCTGAGCTGTCAGCACAGAGCCTGACGCGGGGCTCGAACCCACAAGCTGTGAGATCATGACCTGAGCCATCAGACGCTTAAGTGACTGAGCCACCATTGATAGGTTTTTTTCTGTGTGTTTCATTCTCTCTCTTCTGCTTTTGGGACTACAATTCTGTGTACAGATGAAGGTTTGAAGGTTTTCTCTCGTCATTTTTTTTTTATGTTTCAAGTTTTTATTTACACTTTAGTTAACATATAGTGTAGTATTAGTTTGAGAAGTAGACTTTAGTGATTCATCACTTCCATACAACAGCCAGTGCTCATGACAAGTGCCCTCCTTAATCCCCTTCATCTTGGGGCGCCTGGGTGGCGCAGTCGGTTAAGCGTCCGACTTCAGCCAGGTCACGATCTCCCGGTCCGTGAGTTCGAGCCCCGCGTCAGGCTCTGTGCTGACGGCTCGGAGCCTGGAGCCTGTTTCCGATTCTGTGTCTCCCTCTCTCTCTGCCCCTCCCCCGTTCATGCTTTGTCTCTCTCTGTCCCAAAAATAAATAAAAAAAAACGTTGAAAAAAAAAAAAAAAAAAAACTTAATCCCCTTCATCTATTTCACCTAGCCCTCCATCCACCTCCCCTCTGGTAACCATCAGTCTTTTATGGTTTGCCTCTCTCTCTTTTTTTCTTCCCCCTATGTTCATATGTTTTGTTTCTTAGGCTCCACTTATGAATGAAATCCTATGGCATTTATCTTTCTGTGACTTACTTTGCTTAGCATAATACTGCCTTCTACTCCATCCCCATCTTGACTTTCGCTGGGTACAATCTTTTATGTGCATTGAATGGATTTACTTTCTTTTTAATTTTAAAATTCCCATTTAATTCTAAGTTGACATTCATCTAGTTATACCTTTCTCTAAATCTCACGTTTTTATTAAAATTTGTTTTAAGTTTATTCATTTATTCTGAGATAGAGAGTGTATGTGAGTGGGGAAGGGACAGAGACTGGGTGGGGGTGGGAAGAATCCCAAGCAGGCTCTCACTGACACCGAGTAGCCTGATGCGGTGCTTGAAACCACAAACCATGAGATCATGACCTGAACTGAGATCAATAGTCAGACACTGAACCAACCGAGCCGCCCAGGCACCCCTAAATTTAACATTTTTAAATATATGTATGCTAATTCCAATGTCTGGGTCATAGATCTATCTGTAGCTATTCCTTATTATGGATTATATTTTCCCATTTCTGTCTTTTTTTGTGAAATAAGATAGTGTAGGATACCTTAAACATTTTCTTATATAGTATATATACACACATACTGAATAAATATCTAAAATCTGTGTGTGTATATTTATGTGTGCGTGAATTTTTTTAAGGCAGAGTTAAACTAGCAGATCATTTTGATCTTGTCAAGGCTTTGTTAGGAAAGACTATATTCATTTTCTCCTTTCTACTAAGACACAGCCTCTACTAACCGGTTATGGGACTTATTCCTAGGATGATGCCATTCAAGGATCTCAACTGAATTCTAATGTTATTCTTCTCATTATTTTTACTTTAGTTAGTTTAAAATTCCAAAATATTCCCACACAGTCTCTGCAATGTCTGAAATCTTTGTTCAGCTCTCCACTCCTCCTTACTTTTTGCTAGACCTTGTGCAATCTCATCCTGCCCATATGCCACCTAGAAGTAACCCCATGAAAACTCTTTTCTACTAGCCTTGCTAACTATATTTATCTTAACAGCTCTGAATTCTCTTGTTTTTTTCCCATGCTGTGAAGCTTTAGCTTTGGCAGGACTCTAACTTCTTACATATCTCGGCAATTTCTCTGGGCAAAAACCTGGTTTGAATATGGAACTCACCAAGGTTGCTTTTTCTTTTTTTGTTTTGTTTTGTTTGGATCACCATCCCACTCTATTTCCTGATGACTTAAAACCCTTGATTTATGATCTTGGCCCAAGTTCTAGAGTAGTTTAGGATGTGAAGGCAAGTCTAATACCAGCTATTGTAATCAGAATTATAAGTCACATATTAGTAAAATGTTTGTAGGATGTTGAGCTTCTAAGAACATCTCCACTATCTATTTCCTAGTTTATGGGGAAAATATGACATACATTTGATTAAAAATGAACAAACTAATGAAGGTCTTATTAAATGGGAAAAAAAAAAACAGACTCATTTCATATTAGGAATCATCAAATGTCCTCTGATATTTGAAATGCTCTCAACAAAACAGAATATCATAAATTTCAAAAGTACTCAGTGTCAAAAATCCAGAGTGATTATGTTCAAATTCTCATTCTTTTACTGGCAAGTCCATAATTTTGCTAAATTTATATAGTCTTCCTGAGCTCCAGTTTCAAAGCAAGAAAAGGACATGTACAACTAGCCGGTGGTAAGGCTTCTGTAGAAAGTAGCTGCTTGCAATGCCTGCCTCTCATACAGCAGTTAGCTCACTTTGTTTCTTTATCTCGGTTACAAGTAACGATTGTGTAAATAGAATCATCTGAACATATTTTAAGCATTTAGCATAAAATTTAGCCAGAGCATACATGGTGTGGTCTGGGAATTGGTATTTACTCATTAAAATGTCCCCAATTCTAATTACAGCCAAAGTGGTGAATAAGTGTTGAATAAGTATCAACTGCTACTTGTTGATAACTAGACTTTTAAATGGTGACTTTCTCAGTTAGAGAAAGACAGACATAATGTTTTCCCTCATATGTGGATCTTGAGAAACTTAATAGAAGACCATGGGGGAAGGGAAGGGGAAAAAAAAAAGTAGTTACAAACAGAGGGAGGGAAGCAAACCATAAGAGACCCTTAGATAAAGAGAACAAACTGAGGGTTGATAGGGGGTAGGGGAGAGGGGAAAGTGGGTGATGGGCATTGAGGAGGGCACTTGTTGCGATGAGCACTGGGTGTTGTATGGAGGCCAGTTTGACAATAAATTATATTTAAAAAAATAAATGCTGACTTTATGTCAATGGAGATATACCTATTTGAACAGACATATTCAATCTTGTTGGAGTTGTATTTTAAGAAAATAAACAATGCTTGTTTTCATACTATAACTACAGATAGTTTAGTAACACTGATAAGTAATACAGACTTTATCATTAAAGATCAGTGGATCTAGGGGAAAGTAGGAAACATACACCGGAATGTTAGAAGATTTGGTCATTTAGAGAACACTTTCTATGGAAAGAGTTTCAGGGAAGCTGTGGGTATCTACACAAGCCTCTTGTGCTTGAGGAAATTTTGAGGGTTCAAGAGTATTGAGAGTTGAATGGGGCAAAGGAAGGAGGTGGAAAAATGCCTGTCATTTAGGAGAAGACAAAGTGGGAGGCAGATTCCCAAATGGGTAAGCAGAGATAAGGTAGGAAAATATGAGCTGAGCAAGACCCAAGAGATCAGTAAATATTTAATAAACCAATTTGGTGCATTCAAAATGTTCCTTTATGGGGTGATAGAAATGCAATTCACAGCAATGGTAGTTGGTTTAAGTTTTCAGCATTAGATCTAACCATCATGGGTTGATGGAGATCTAGGAGAAGGAAAGTGTTCTGAATCATGAGAACAAAATGAGTATCACAGAGGTTGGAGTTAGGGTTAAGTGCTACAAGTAAGTATGAAATGAAGGGGTCTCTCAAAGATTGTCATTACTGAGACACCAGTTAAATTGGTTAAGTTAGAGAGGAGATATTCTACAACTCAGTCCAAGCAAAGACTGGAAAGCAATCCCTTTGGAGATTATTGAAAATATCTCCCAATTATTTATATTCAAGAGTCCTTCTCTTATCCAAGGGTCAAGAAACTGACTTGTTAAGACCGGTGGGCCAGATAAGCTGAGATGCCAAAGCTGTCTCAGTAAGGTCAGAGGGAGCTAAAGCCAGCATGACCCAGAATGTCTGTCAATCTGTCATAATGTCCAAGATTTCTATTTTCATAAATTGGAGGAGACTGAGTAGATACATTTTGATAGCTCTGAAACAATTCAAAAGTAATAGCGACATCATATTTGGTCCATGGTAGTAGACAACTGGTCAATTATGGAAACAGTATGATTTCAGATTTCAATTCCCTATATATATTTTCAGAAGTATGATTTTTCCTTTCTTCTTTTATTCATTCTATCTTTCTTACCATTTGGAGATTTTTTTTAATCAATCTACCACCTGCTCTTTTATCTTGCATAAAAAATAGAGGTTTGAGGAGCACCTTGGTGGCTCACTCAGTTAAGCATTTGACTTGGGCTCAGGTCATGGTCTCGTGATTCATGAGTTTGAACCCTGCATTGGTGCTGGCATCTCAGAGCCTGGAGCCTGCTTCGGACTCTGTGGCTCCCTCTCTCTCTGCCCCTCCCAGCTCACACTCTGTCTCTCTGTCTTAAGATTAAATCAACACTGAAAAAAAAAAGTTTGAGGGGCTCCGGGGTAGCTTAGTTGGTTAAGCATCTGACTTTCACTCAGGTCATGATCTCACTACTTATGGGTTTGAGCCCCATGTTGGGCCCTGTGCTGGCAGTCAGAGCCTGGAGCCTACTTCAGATTCTGTGTCTCCCCCTTTCCTTCCCCACTTGCTCTCTCTCAAAAATAAACAAATATTAAAAAAAAGAAAAAAAAGAATAGATTTTTGATAGCCAAAGCCTTCTTATGTGTTCTAAAGACTCCTGGATATTCAACTTCAAATGTTCAAAACTTCCAGATGAATACCTGTCCACAGGAGGACGGCTCATGAACTTACATTTCTTCAATATTTAAATAAACATAGAGCTTCTGTGAGCCTTATGCCAGAAGAATCACCTTTCCCTTTATATCACATACACACACAATCATCTCCTTTCTTTAATTCCAGGTTAGAGCCTCTGAGACATTGATAGAATTCTAAGTCTAGAATTAGACTCAGTCTAGAATTAAATGGTCTAGACCATTTACCAGGAGGGGCTGGGCAAAAGACCAATGGCTCACTTTTATATGTATTTCTTTTTTATTTTTGTAAGTTTATTTATTTTGAGAGAGCATGAGTGGGGGAGGGACAGAGAGAGAATGAGACTGAGAATTCCAAGCGGGCTCTGCAATGTCAGTGCAGAGCTACATGTGGGGCTTGAGGTCACAAAATTGTGAGATCGTAACCTAAGCCAAAACCAAGAGTCGAGTGCTTAACCGACTGAGCCAACCAGGCACTTCAATACATATTTTCTAGTGATTCATCACTTAAATAAGAGAAACATTTCTGCTGAGGCTAAGGATTAATATGCCTTTTAAGCAGTAAACCTCCTCTCTTTCCATTCTCTGATTAGTCATGACAAAGCTCAGGTCTCAGAGAGATGAAAGGTTGCTATTTACAGAGGTGATACTTTTCCAAAAGCAGCTACATTTGCTAAAGCTACAGTAGAAGGCTTTGCAAAGGGCCAGCAACCTCAGTTTTATTTTGAAGTCATGACTCTGTCCTCTCTAATGGAGCAGAGTGGCCTAAATGAATAGGGTGGAATACAGGGACAGAGCAGTTGCTTTTTTTTTAAGTAGTTCTACATCCAATATGGGGTTCAAATTTATGACCCCTGAAATCAAGAGCCACATGCTCTACTGACTGAGCCAGCCAGGCACTCTGAGAAATGCCTCTTTAGAGTAACCAGGTCGGTTATTAAATTTTTACCTGTCAACTCAAACCCATCCTTCTTTGTCTCGTTTGGTGATGACAAAGCTGAATTTTTCAGACTGTTATTATTATTTTTTAAACAAAGACAAATTGTATAACACTTCAACCAGCTTCTCCAAATGCTTAATATCTTATGCAACTAAAGATAGTTATAAAAACCAAGGGATTAACATTCATGAAATCCTCTTAAATATTCTGCATATCTTGTTCACATTTTGCACAGAGGTAAAGACTCAAAGTGAAATGGAGAAATGGTGAAGGTCACTTTTTCTCTACCATCATTTCCCCCTTTGGCATTCAACTCCTGTATAAAAAGCAAATAAGAAAGATCACATTTATGATTAGGAGTAACACCTCCAGCTGCTATGATTTCATTTATTTCTCACAGCAGCAATCAACATTTAGTTACTACTGTGTACGGAGACTAACATGTGTCACAGCATGGCGATGAGCATTTATTTTGATCATTAATAATTCTTAAACCATTCATCATAGTAGCTTTAATGCATTTGGCTCCTTTGAGTCAAGGTACCCAGAAGTAATATGTCACTCTCAGGAATTCCACTGCTATTTTTCGTGTCAAAAGAAATGTATTACTAAGCTTAAAAATGAAGTATTACCTGATATTTTTTAATGTGTCAAAGATTACTAAATTATAAAAGAAGAATTGTTTTGACTGTAGTAGGCTACTCTCTAGGATACTGAAGTTCAGGATACTAAGAAGAGATTTTTAATTTTTATTTCAAATGGCAAAATATTTAAGTCATGCAACATTTATTGCATAACAGATGGTGCTCGAACTTTTCCGAGTTTGTTGTTTTGTGAAATTATGTGCCTTTTTTAAAGCACAAAATTGACACATTTCCTCAAAATGTGTGAGCATTTACATTTTGATTGAATTTGTGAGAAAGATTGTTTCAACATCATAATATGTGGCTTGACCACTGTGACACTATAGAAAACAAAATTTATCTTGAGGCTTACAAACTAACCTTTACTTTATCAGGAAACAATTAACCATTTTTCTAGAATCACATAATTGGCACATGTATTCTAGATGTCCAATTCAATACATAAGGAGTGATGGGGAAAGAAGTAGGGGAGCATTTTCTCATTTTTAAAAAACATTTAGAAAACTTATGAAAGAAATTGCAGAAGACACAAAGAAATGAAAAAAAAAAACATTCCATGCTCATGGATTGGAAGAACAAATATTGTTAAAATGTTGATACTACCCAAAGCAATCTACACATTCAATTCAATCCCAGTTAAAAATAGTAAAGCATTCCTCGCAGAGCTAGAACAAACAATACTAAAAGCTGTATGGAACCACAAAAAACCCCACATAGCCAAAGTAATGCTGAAAAAGAAAACCAAAGCTGGAGGCATCAGAATCTCAGACTTTAGCCCATACTACAAGGCTCTAATCATCAAGACAGTATGGTATTGGCACAAAAACAGACACATAGACCAATGGAATAAAATTAGAGAACCCAGAAATGGACCCACAAATGTATGGCCAACTAATATTCAACAAAGCAGGAAAGAGTATCCAATGGAAAAAAGACAGTCTCTGTGCCAAATGGTCTGGGAGAACTGGACAGCAACATGGAGAAGAATTAAACTGGACCACTTTCTTACATCATACACAAAAATAAATTCAAAATGGATTAAAGACCTAAATGTGATACAGGAAATCATCAAAATCCCAGAGGAGAAAACAGGCAGCAGCCGCAGCAACTTCTTACTTGACATGTCTCCAAACGCAAGGGAAATAAAAGCAAAAGTGAACTATTGGGACCTCATCAAGATAAAAAGCTTCTGCAAAGCAAATAAAACAACCAACAAACTAATAGGCAACCAATGGAATGGGAGAAGATGTTTGTCAATGACATATTAGATAAAGGATTAGTATCCAAAATCTATAAAGAAAGAACTTACCAAACCAACACCCCAAAAACAAATAACCTGAAGAAATGGGCAGAAGACATGAATAGACACTTTCCGAAGAAAACATTCAGATCATTAACAGACACATGAAAAAATGTTCAAAATCACGCATCATGGAAATACAAGTAAAAACTACACTGAGATACCACCTCACACCAGTCAGAGTGGGTCAAATTAACAACTCAGGCAACAACAGATGTAGGTGAGGATGTGGAGAAACAGGAACCCTCTTGCACTGTTGGTTGGAATGCAAACTGGTGCAGCCTCTCTGGAAAATAGTATGGAGGTTCCTCAAAAAATTAAAAATAGGATACCCTATGACCCAGAAACAGCACTAACTAGGAATTTATCCAAAGGATATAGGAGTGCTGATTCATAGGGGCACATGGACCCCAATGTTTACAGAAACACTATCAAAAATAGTCAAATTATGGAAAAAGCCCAAATATCCATCATATGATGAATGGATAAAGAAGTGGTGTGTGTGTGTGTGTGTATGACACACACACACACAATGCAATACTACTCAGCAATGAAAAAGAATGAAATCTTGCCATTTGCAACAACATGGATGGAACTGGAAGGTGTTATGCTAAGTGAAGTAAGTCAGTCAGAAAAAGACAGATATCATATGTTTTCACTCATATGTGGAATTTGAGAAACTTAACAGAAGACCATAGGGGAAGGGAAGGAAATAGAAGTTAAAAACAGAGATGGAGGCAAACCATAAGAGACTCTTAAATACAGAGAATTGAGAGTTTAAGGGCATCAGGAATTGGGGGGGTGGGGAAAATGAGAGATGGGCATTGAAGAAGGCATTTATTGGGATGAGTATTGGGTGTTGTATGTTAGTGATGAATCAAGGGAATCTACTCCAAAAGCCAAGGCTATACTGTATACATTGGATGTTACCTAATGTGGCAATAAGTTATTAAAAAAATGTTAATACTAAAAGCTTATACTTTAAAGGCACTAATTATCTCAGATTTTCGTGAATTTTATTTATTGATAAACTTAAGCTTTTTTCACTATGTTCTTTATTTGCTCAATGGTGAGCCCTAATTTGGTACACAGAGTATCACATATCATATTTGTAGGTTCCTTGAAAATCATCTAGTTGAGCAATCTAATTCTATTGGGTACAAATTCATCCAGAGTAGCTTAAGATCATACAGTTAATTGAAGGCAGAGTGGAAATGAGTATGAAATTTTCTAGTCTATTTCTTTTCATTAATTGTTGATAAAGATATTTAAGCACAGGGTAGGTGATCAATTATTTATATTAAAAATATTAAGGACCTACTATATGTTAGGCATTTGAAACACAATCATTTATAAGACAGGTATAATCCTTCATTTCACTTTTTAAAAAATAATATAAAGACATTAAAATTTCTCCTGCAATTAGAATCTACTGCATTGTCTTTAGCAGGGATTTTAAAGGATCATGTTGGATATTAGTATGATTGCTTTAGCTACTATGTGGAAAATGTACTAGAAGACCAAGAGTAGAATAAGAGAAATAAGCAAGAGAGCAGAGTGGGGTAAACATGTAAAGTGACTGATTAGTTTCATGACAAAACCAATTATGATAAAGAGAATAATATTCCAAGTGTCTTATTGGAGAACTTGGTTGAGGGAAGCAGCCTTGAGAAAAGGGAGGACATGAACTATAATCCTGCTAAAATAGGTGTCTCAACTATTCTCAAAGGGAATTCTGAAGTTGAAAGTGGCTCATCAGAGAAATTTCAAGGTTGAAGCAAGAATGTTGTGCCTTTGTATCACACATTGACCAGATATAAAATATGGGGTGTGCCTGGGGATGAATTTAACATTGGATGAGATTGCACCCCTTAACTGAGTGCAATTGCTAGAGAGATCACATGGGAGGTGGCATCAAGCAAAACTTCTAGAAGCTAGGGAATAGTGATTAATTTCTGAGGACGAGACTCGGATGGTGCCCAGATGTCACTTGAGTGGGAAAGGAGAAGAAAGGAAGATACTCACAAAGTTGGGACCTTGGGTTTTCTTTTTCTTTTTTTTTTTTTTTTTTTTTTATTTTTTTTTTTCAACGTTTATTTTATTTTTGGGACAGAGAGAGACAGAGCATGAACGGGGGAGGGACAGAGAGAGAGGGAGACACAGAATCGGAAACAGGCTCCAGGCTCCGAGCCATCAGCCCAGAGCCCGACGCGGGGCTCGAACTCACGGACCGTGAGATCGTGACCTGGCTGAAGTCGGACGCTTAACCGACTGCGCCACCCAGGAGCCCCAACCTTGGGTTTTCTTGGATGTACAAAATGAATGGGAAGGAGAAGTCAAGGATGACCTCTCATTTTCTAACTTACACACCTCTGTTGATGACATTGACATTCACTGTGGGGGAAGAATAGTAATTTCATCTGTGGTATCACAGATCAAAATGGAGATATTTGAGTATTTCTATGTTTATTTTTTTTAATTTTGAAAGAGACAGAGAGAGTGTGAGCGGAGGAGGGGCAGAGGGAAAGGGAGATAGAGAATTCCCAGCCAGCTCCACACGGTCAGTGCTCAGAGGCCAACATGGGGCTGGAAACCCACAAAACCATGAGATCATGACCTGAGCTGAAAACAAGAGTTGGATGCTTAACTGAGATATTCAGGCAACCTGATATAAGTTTAGATTGAAACAGAATATGGAACCATCAGAATACAAATAGCCAGAGAAGCCAAGGTGGAACAGGTGATTCCAATGAGTGTAAAGAGTAAAGAAAAAAAATAAGGAGTTAGAATTAATAATAATAATAATAATAATAATAATAATAATAATAATAATAAACAAACATGAGCACACCAATAATAAATTCCTTTAAAAAAGAATGAGTGGGAAATAAAGTTGGGAAAGATCCTAGGGATTTCAAGAAAGAGAACATATTCAGGTATGTTAAATTCTTTCCAGAGTTTAAGATAATGATTATGCCAATTGGAATTCCACAATAGAACTATTATTTGTGACCACAGGTTGGAATAATGAGATGATAAATACAAATACGAAATGATTAATGGGGACCACAAGTATTAATGGGGACCATTCAAGTATTTTCACTAGGAAGGGGACTGAAAAACAAGGAAGGGGCTGATTGAACTATGATACCCAGGGAGGTTTCATTATTAATTTTTTAAAAGAGAATTTAAAGATACCTGGGAGACTGAGGTATAACCAAGGAAGCAAAGTTTCTGATTAGTTTGAAGTGAGGTGCAATACATGGGAGAATGGGTAGATTTGGGAGAGAGGGGGAGGGTGATTTTTTTTCATTTTGTTAAATGAATAAAATTTTTTATTATATAAAATTTATTATCAACCTCAATAGAGGTCAATTCATAGGTAATACATTGGTACAAGTAATGGGCCATAGACTCTAAAATTGGTATAGAAGCCAGATGAAGTTTGGGAACTTACAAAAAAAGACTCAAAGTCTCTAATGCAGTCGTTCTACCCCTCTACCCTACATGTAGGGGTGTTGGTATCTTTTTCCAAAACCAACTTTTTGCAGGATTTTTTCCCCCTTGGGAGAGAGAAGGAACATCTGTGCATATGTGTACGTGGGACAGGGGCAGAGAGAGAGGGAAGGAGAATCTCAAGCAGGATCCTTGTTCACTACTAAGCCCCATGTAGAGTTCAATCTCATGACCCTGAGATCATGACCTTAGCTGAAATCAAGAGTCAGATACTTAACCATCTGAGCCACCCAGGTACCCCTAAGATGCTCAATTTAAAACTACTGACTTTGGAAAACCATCCAAACCCATAATTGTCAAATACAAGGTAAGGAGCCAATAATGGATAGTACATATGTCCTTATTTGCCTCATTCCTCCATACCTTTCCTCGTTCACTGCCTGCAGTTTAACATGCCCAACCATAACTCTGTACATCAGTGGCATCTGAATTAAATCCCTGTGCCATCCATTAACTTGGTATAAAAAGTAAAAAAAAAAAAAAAAGATTAATACAAACCCCATACACTGTAGGTGTCATCACTTTCTTCTACATAATTTTCTATGCTTCAGAATTGAAGGAAGATACTCAATTTACTAGTTCTAGGATTTCATATAAGTTACTTACATGTCCTGAGTTTCTGGCTTTTCATTTAAATTTTTTTAAATGTTCCTTTAGTTTTAAGAGGCAGAGAGAGACAGAGCATGAGTGGGGGAGGGGCAGAGAGAGAGGGAGACACAGAATCAAAGCAGGCTCCAGGCTCTGAGCCATCAGCACAGAGCTGATGCGGGCCCAAATTCACGAACCATGAGATCATGACCTGAGCTGAAGTCGGGCCGCCCAGGCACCCCATCTGGGTTTTCATTTCAAAGTTAGGACAATAATGCCTTTTTATATAAGCCTATTTTAGAATTCAATTAAATAGTACATGGGGAAATGCTAGTAGTACACTTTCGGTTACAATAAAGTTAACTGAAACTACCTTAGCCAAAAGGGATGAATCAATGATATTAACAGTGTGTCTTACGTAATTCAGGGATAGGAAGACTTCAAAAATGCATTGAATCAGTGATTGAAAACACAGGAGCAGTACTTTATCACTTGTGTATGGCCCCCTGTCTATATATATATACTTACTCCATTCCTATTTTGTGCACAATTCCCACATGGTAGGAAGGAACAGGAAAGAATTCCATAATTTTGTCTTTTATCCTTCAGCAATTGGAGAAAAAGAATCCAGCTCCACTTTTATTCAGTGACATGTATGTTGATTGGAAGGGGTAACAGTTTGGGTCAGGGAAACAACTGATCAGGCTATAGGTTCTTAGAATTCAAAATGGCTACTTTCCTATTGATACCCATACAGATGGTGATAGGAATAAGTGTGGTGTGGCAATTAGGAGATATTTTCCACAAAACTAGGGTTTAAAATATAAGCAAGGGGTGCCTGGGTGGCTTAGGTGAAGCATCCAACTTCAGCTCACATTATGATCTCACAGTTTGTGGGTTCGAGCCCCACATCTGGCTCTGTGCTGAGAGCTCAGAGTCTGGAACCTGCTTTGGATTCTGTGTCTCCTTCTCTCTTGGTCCCTCTCCCACACGTTTGCACATGCTCTCTCTATCTCTGTCTCTCAAAAATAAACATTAAAATTTTTTAAAATAAAAAATATATAAACAAGATATCTAACACAAACTCTAAAGAACATATCAATTCCTAGCATACTAGGTCACTGACTTGTTAACTTGCAGGAGAGAGAAAAAATTTTCCAATTGTTTGGTACAAAACCAAGTATAATGCAAAAGATACAAATAAGATTTGCTAAGGGAATAATTTGCAAACCATTTCTACATCCATGGTCTCAACTCAACATATTGTTTCTGGAACAATCTAAAATCTTTCCCAGGTCATGGGCTCTAAATGTATTTTTCCTTAACCCGGAGAGCTTTTTCCGTAGACCTTAGCATGGCTCCCTGTCTCCCTTTACTCAATTTCTGTTCCAATATCACTTCTTCAAACCATCTCCTTTTTCTTAAAACATTCTTCATATTCCTTACATTTAAATTTTATTTGCTGTTTTGTTTATAAATCACCCTCCGTTGGAATTATAGAGTGGTTCCCCTGTCTTTCTAGTTCAATTTTTCCTTATCTACAAAGGTGTCTGGTGCATGAAGGGAATCCAACAATTTTATTGAATAAATGTGAAGTGAGTAAACAAGTAAATCTCAGTTTCAAAGAAACATGATAAACTGCAGCAGGAACTTCATTTTGCAAAAGGATTACCCAAGACTCAGAGATGTTTCTCTAATATCACACAGGTAATAAGTCATAGTGTGAAGACATGAATAAAATCACATCCTGATTCACATTTAACACTATCACCATATGTTATAGGACTCATGTACCACCAGAACTCTAGAAGGAAACAGAAAGGCAGAGTGGTTAAAATAGGGCCTTTATACTTGAAGAAACCTGGGTGTAAATGGTATCTCCACTTCTTGCGACCATTAGTTACCTAATTTAAGTCTCACTGTCCCCTCTGTAAAATAATTCAAAAATTCACCTTATGAAGTTTTCATTAGTGCTAAATGCTCAAATGGATGTCAAGTGATTAGCTTTGAGTGGGGACCATGGCCCAAACTGGTAAAAGTTACTTATTATTGTAATCCTATTGTACACATAAGAGAAGTCACAGCTGTCTTCTTACTCATATCTCCACAACTTCTAACAGACCATGAGTAATATGGAAGCCAAAATTTTTAGAGACCTAGCTTTTGGGGGCACATACAGAGGCCAGACAATGCCCCTTCAAAAGAGGAGAAAATTGCAAAACCAGCCCCCAAAATGAAATATGAAAATATCTATCTCTACATATCTATACATATACAGATATATATATAGATATATTTCCACCTATCGCACTGGGTACAATTAAAGACAGGGCCACAGTAGCCTATATAGGGATTCTGTGAAAACTAGGAGGCTTTTCCTCTGTGTTAACAATTAGAAAATGTGTTCCCACTGGGAAGAAGACCTTGGGTAAACATGAAACATCCTGGGAAGCAAGATAAAATGGGCAAAGTATAGGACAAATGGTTATTTAAGTTTTAGCTCCTTCTAACCTCTACTTAGCCCCATCTCAACCCCAACTACACCAGTTTCCCACAAACATCACAGCAGCTATGCTGATGGGAACAAAAATGTAAATATTCTGAGTAGTGCATTCATTTCAGAGAGGCACAAGAAATATTATCATAGTTTTCCTCTATTGAATGAGTTTTTGTAGAAATAGCTACTGTGAATGGTGTGGAAACATAGACCGAAAACAGGCTGATTCACTACAAACGAGTCAAGATTCCAGGCCTATAAAATAGGCAAGAATTGCCCCACCCAATCAAAGACAAAATAAAAACCAAAACAAACAAAAGTGGATAAATGCTAAAGAAAACTATGAGAAAGCAAAGGTTCAGACTTAGAAGAAAATATAATTCAAGAAACAATTTCTCACAAGTGTTTATGTAAAGGCAAATGCACATTAAAAAAGAGATTTAATGGCCTCCTGAGAATAAGAGACTTCCCCTCTTTCTCAGAGCATTTACTTTATTATTTTTTTTTTTAATTTTTATTTATTTTTTATTTATTTATTTATTTTTTTATTTTATTTTTTAATATATGAAATTTACTGTCAAATTGGTTTCCATACAACACCCAGTGCTCATCCCAAAAGGTGCCCTCCTCAATACCCATCACCCACCCTGCCCTCCCTCCCACCCCCCATCAACCCTCAGTTTGTTCTCAGTTTTTAACAGTCTCTAATGCTTTGGCTCTCTCCCACTCTAACCTCTTTTTTTTTCCTTCCCCTCCCCCATGGGTTTCTGTTACGTTTCTCAGGATCCACATAAGAGTGAAACCATATGGTATCTGTCTTTCTCAGAGCATTTACTTTAGAAAACATGTAAGTTTCTTTCTGTCTTTGCAATGTATGTCAATATTTTAAGTCAGTGAATCCGACTTTTTCAAAATAAGCCCCTTACCCAGGTTTAAGAGAAAGGAATAACTTTCTCAAGTATCTGTAACTGTCTTCTCTGTAATGTAACCATCACAGAAAATAGCATCCCCTTTTTCTCAATTCCTGTAGGAAGATAGGAGCCTAAAGTCAGCAGATGCCTCACCCTAAGTTGCAAAACTATCCCCTATCATAAATATAGGACAAGTTTATTTTTCCTTTGGACAAAGCCAATTAGCAAACAGATGGCTGTCTCAATTACAGGTGAACTATGTGTGACAAATGAGGTCTCTTGAGGATTAGCTATTTTTTGTCTTGTGATGAGTTATGTAACAGATTTTATCTGCTTGGCTAACTGCAAAGGTAAGATTTGTTCTGTCTTTGCAACCTCTTAGGATATTGCTTATGAAGCTCATCACATTCTGGTTTAATGCTTATTAATAATAAAATTGTGGGAAAGTGGGTGATGGGCATTGAGGAGGGCACCTGTTGGGATGAGCACTGGATGTTGTATGGAAACCAATTTAACAGTAAATTTCATATTTTAAAAAAAATTGTGTTTTGTTGTATTGTTGTTTTCTTTTGTACTGTTTAGGAGAAGTTTTGTGCCAGGAGAAGACTTTTTTTTTTATCCCCCCATTAGATCTCAACACCTACCACTATAGACAGACCAACCTTCAATTTAATGAAAAAGGACTTTTTTTTTAATATATGAAATTTATTGTCAAATTTGTTTCCATACAACACCCAGTGCTCATCCCAAAAGGTGCCCTCCTCAATACCCATCACCCACCCTCCCCTCCCTCCCACCCCCCATCAACCCTCAGTTTGTTCTCAGTTTTTAACAGTCTCTTATGCTTTAGTTCTCTCCCACTCTAACCTATTTTTTTTTCCTTCCCCTCCTCCATGGGTTTCTGTTAAGTTTGTCAGTATCCACATAAGAGTGAAAACATATGGTATCTGTCTTTCTCTGTATGGCTTATTTCACTTAGCATCACACTCTCCAGTTCCATCCACATTGCTACAAAGGGCCATATTTCGTTCTTTCTCATTGCCATGTAGTACTCCATTGTGTATATGAACCACAATTTCTTTATCCATTCATCAGTTGATGGACATTTAGGCTCTTTCCATAATTTGGCTATTGTTGAGAGTGCTGCTATAAACATTGGGGTACAAGTGCCCCTATGCATCAGTACTCCTGTATCCCTTGGGTAAATTCCTAGCAGTGCTATTGCTGGGTCATAGGGTAGGTCTATTTTTAATTTTCTGAGGAACCTCCACACTGCTTAATGAAAAAGGACTTTAGAAGCCAGAGGAAAGGACAACACAAGGAGATAAACAGAAACAGTACAAACTTAAGTCCCACACTAGAATTGATCAGTGAGTTAGAAAAAGGCATATAGATTTACTTCTTAAAAAACAGCATAGAATTAAAAATAAAGTATACAAATAGAAAATATAAAATTAGAGAGAAATAAAAAAATTATCTCAAATAAGAAAATTTGGTGTCAGATATAAAAAATTTGAAGAAGCAGACTGTAAAAGAATTATTAAAACATTTTTAAAGCCTGGATATTGAAGAGATTTAGTATACCATAAAAATTTGATGTTACAGAATTTAATCCTAACTCAATTAAGCTACTGAACTGCACTAACAACCACCCAAGTTTCTGTTATGCATGCAGAAAAGGAAAGTTTTCTACAGACTTATGTTAAATAAGGTTTCTCAAACTTCCCTACATCAAAATTCAATGCCAAAAATTAAAAACATGTATCTACAATGTCCTGAAAATTTTGACAACAGCACCATGGATACCCAATAGACTCAAATATGAATGGTCTCAGTGAATAAAATGCCCACAAACCCATTTCAGAAAAAACAAAAACAAAATACTACAAAATTGTCATTTGTCAATCCAAAAAAAAAAAAAAAAAAAGAACTCCGGAATAGAGAAATGGATTTTAAAAAAGAAATGAAAGGTGAGAAGCGAATCCATTCAAATTTAGATTCAAGATTAAACTGCAAGTTACAGAACAAAATATTAAAAAATGTTACTGTAAAAATATTAGCATAATTAGCAAAAATCAGGAGGTAGAAGGAAATGATTATAAGAGCTAATGAGAAAAGCCTGACATTTTTATTGTGCAAAGCAGGAAATCAATGAAAATTATCTTAAAACATGAGGTTAAAGCAACACATAATTGTTCTATACTTTTAATAACTTTTTCTTAATCTTGAACGAATATATAACAAAATGGTACATCTTGTGATGAGGAAACATGCATATGAAATTCAGTAATTGCTCCACTGTCTTCTTTTTATGGTTTCTGTGAACTTGCATTTAATGCATTTAATTACATTTTTTTTGTATAAAATGTTATCTCAGATCTTTTTGATTATGTATCTATCTATACACTTAGACATTTACAGATTTGCCTGAAATCATGCTTACCTAATATAGGGATTAGTTTTAATTTGTAATTTCACTTTGATATTTTTCATCATTATTTGAATTCTTTATAATGAGCATGAAATTTTTAACTAAAAAAGTAAACAAATAGATGAGATGTTACATTGGCTAATTCTTGGAGTTGACATATGGATTATTATTTTCTTTGAGTTATTTTTATGTATCATAACAATCTAATTCACCTTTATGTCTTTATCCACTCAATTCTAGTATCTCCTCAGTGGTATTCATCATTTTGATCATCATCCTTCCAGGTTCATTTCTATACATATAGATGCATGTATTTATGTATACAGTATTACTTAAGAGTTTAGTAGATGGTTTCAGATTGCTCATATTTTTCCATAACTTTCCATTTTTACTTATTATTAATCTTTTACATAGCTCAACTTCATGCTTTTAACAGTTGTACAATATTTTATCTTATTGATATACCATCACTTGGCTATTCTTTTATTTTGGGTAATTTTAGTCATCTCCTGTTTCCTCTTATAAGGAATGCTACAAATTAGCAAAACTGTAAGCATTTTCCTGGAAAATTTTTCAGATTTTAAAGTATGATGAACTGGCCATTTCAAGCTCCTCTAATCCTCCCCCTACATGTGCACACTGAAGATGCAGTGGGACAGAGAATGTCATGATCAGTAAGAACTAATCCAAAGAGAGTGACATCACCAAGATGGAGATATAGGTCAGTATTGACTTTGGTCCTCCTCACAAGAACATTTAGTCAAAACAACACCTAGAAAAATCCTAGAACATGGGGATGAAGCTGATGCACATCCTGCACCAGAGTCCAAGACAAATTGCCTAGATGTTTATGATAAGTATCTATACAATGGCCACATTTCCTCTCCCCCAAGCCCGTACAGAACCATGTGGAGGGGACTGAGCTTCATTTCCCCAGTGGGAAAATACCCAGGAGGGGAAGCTCCCAAATTAGCAGTGTGGGTGGCTTTATGAAAGCCCTCACTCTGACCTCACCCCAAAGGGACCTCAGGGGAAAGTATAGGGCTCAACCACTGGAAATCTGACTGTAAAAGACAAGGGGGAAAGACCTGCAATAACTAGCACACAGGTCTTCCTAGATCAAATTTATACATGTAATGCCCAAGCAGTAATCACAACCAGTGGCTTTCCTCACTGAAGAACCAAGTCATGATGCACTCTTCCCAGTGAACTCATAGGGGTCCAAATCTGCCTGGTATCAATCATCAAATGAGGAATTTTACTGTCCCTAAAGCCTAGTTTGTCCACACCCATGTAAGTAGTTGAGTCATGGCCCACCTACTGTGGAGTGTCACCTGCTACAATCTGATCAGAAGGGCTGCTTAGAATACCTGGAAGCTATATTAAACCAGCAGCATTGGAAATAAGAGAAGGGCAGGCAAACCAGTGAACCTACTCAGCCATGGAATTTAGGGTGCAGGTCAGCCTGAGTTAAGACAACAAACCAAACTTTATGAGCTTTCGAGTCACTTCTCCCAATTTTCCCCAAGCAGATAGACTAATTGGTAGCCCCAATCATTGCTGAATATAGCCTCCAGCCTGCTTGAACAGGGAACCTAACCAGAGCACATGGAAAGCAGCATGCCCATCCAACAGCCATGCATACAGTGGCACTTGAACAGAGAGAATAGCCCATGGCTTTCCCCGTTGGCAGAGCAACACTGATGGACTCACCTGACCAGGAAATTCAGTGTACACTCTTGCCTAATTCAGGTCCCTAAACAATAAGCTGTATAAGCCCTGGCTCCTGTCCTGATGCCATGCCAGGTCAGAGAAACTAATTCATAGCTCCATAGATTACTGAATGGGATACCAAGTCCTGACTATTAGTAAGGCTGGCCAGAGAATCCAGTCAATTATGAAGCCTCATTTGGCTAAGGAGCCAAGCCAGCACCACTGCCATGCCTGACCTCAGAACTCTGTTGTATCACCTCCAAGTAGACAATTGTAGGCCCTATACACCCAAGGACTTCATCAGCAAACACAACCAGAAACCCAAAGTGAGAAGACTGGTGAAGATCTACCTCTTCCAAAGCCAAGTCTGGAAAAGCAACCCAATTACTCAAATGCATAGATACAATGTAAGGAATCAAAGATTTCACACACATATATATGCAATAAATGAAATTAATAATGATCTTGCAGTGGAGATCTACAACTGTCAAAGAATTGAGAATAATCCTCTTGATGAACTAAGAGAACACAGACAACTATACTAAATTAAGAAAATGATGCATTAACAAAACAAGTTAGTCAAAGCAATAGAAACCATCCAAAACAAAAACAAAACAAAAATAAACAACCACAAAAAAACCCACAACATTCTAAAGTTGAAAAATGTGATGATTGAAGAATTCAGTAGTTTCAAAAGTAGACTCGACTCTGCAAAAAAGAGAATCAGCAACCTGGAGGAGAGGATATTAGAAATCATCCAGTTAGAGGAACAAAAAGAGAAGAATGTAAGAGTGAAGCAAGCCAACTAGACTTATAGGACACAATAAAAACAAACTTTCATATGGTGATAATTCCAGAAAAAGACAGGGACAGAAAGTAGATATAAAGCAGTGACAGCTGACAACTTCCTGAACCAGGAGAGAGAAATCAACATCCCAATCCATGAGGCCCCAAAGACCCCAAGTAGGGTGAATCTGAATAAGGCTGCACTAAGACACATTATAATTAAATTGTTAAAAAATAAAGTCCAAGAACCTTAAAAACTTCAAAAGAGAGAAACTATATACAGGGAACCCCCATAAAACTAGTGGCAAATTTCTCAAAAGACACATTTCATGCCAGCAGAGAATATAAGGACATTTTCAAAATACTGAAAGAAAGAAAAAATAAATCATGGGTAAGAATCCTCTAACAGTGAAGCTGTCCCTCACAAATGGAGAGAGAAAATCTCAAAAAAATTGTTGAAGGAATACATTATCACTAGACCTGCCTTACAAGAAATGTCAAAGATAGTTCTTTGAGTAGAAGTAAAAGAATGCAGGGGCACCTAAGTGTCTCAGTCAATTAAGTGTCTGACTTCTGCTCAGATCATGATCTCACGGTCCGTGAGTTCGAGCCCCCCATGGGACTCTGTGCTGACACCTCAGAGCCTGGAGGCTGCTTCAGATTCTGTGTCTCCTCTTTCTTGGCCCCTCCCCTTCCCTCTCTCTCTGAAAAATAAATAAACGTTAAAAAAAAAGAATTAAAAGAATGCTAAGTATCATGAAAACACAAAAAGGTAGTGTAAAATGTCTTGGTATTAGTAAATATATAGTCATAGTTTGATTCTGTAATTTGGTAATGGTTATGCATAACTAAAACTCTAATTAAACTCAAGAATTTTTTTAAAGAATGCAGTAAAAAAACACATAACCACAAAACTTATTAGTTATACAATATAAAAAAACACGAACTATAACAGTAAAACCTAAAATGTGAGGAGGAGGGGAAATAAAAGTATAAAGCTTAGGAATTCTATTTACCAGCTTAAAATAGAGTATTGTAATTTAAACCTATTTTATATAAGCTTCATGGTAACAACAAAGGAAAAGCCTTTAGCAACTATGCAAAAGAACATGATAAAGAAGTCAAGGCATACTAATACCAGAAACATCAAAATATGGGGGAATAAAAAAGAAAAAAAAATGTAGAATAAGATACAAAGAATTGATCTACAAAACAAATGGAAACAACTAACAATAGTAAATAGTAAATCCTTACCTACTAACAATGACTTCAAATGTAATCCATTTAAATTTTCCCAAAGACAAAAAAAAAAAAAAAACAAAAAAACAAAAAAACAAAAACCGAATGAATTTTAAAGAACAACAACAGCAAAAAACAAAATCCAATAATCTGTTACTTACATTGACTGATACTGATGGGACCATAGTCACCTCAAGAAAATGGAAAACAGAAGGGTTAGCTATACTTATACAAATGTCAATGAAAAATGGTAAAAACAAATGAAAGGTCATTATATAATGATAAAGGAATCAATCCATCAAGAAGATATAATAATTGCAACTATTTATATGCCCAACATTACAGCACCTAAATATGTAAACTGAAAAGAATTAAAAGGAAAAATAAACAGGAATGTAACAACACAATAGTAGATGAGGATTTTAGTACCCAATTTACATCAATGAATAGATCACCTAGAGAGATAATCAATTGGAAATGTATTTGAACAACACTATAGAACAAATAGGCCAAATATATATAGAATTTTCGATCCAATGACAGTAGATTACACACTCTTCTCAAGTATGCATGGAACATTTTCTAGGATAAATCATGTTAGGCCTCAAAACAAGGCTTAGGGAATTCAAGAATGAAATCATATCCATGATTTTCTCTGACTACAATGGCATGAAGCTAGAAATCAAATAGACGGAAACTAGAAAATTCATCAACACATAGAAATTAAATAATGATCTTCTGAACAACCAATGGATCAAAGGATAAAAGAAATGTGGTTTCTTAAAACAAATGAATATTCAAACATGCTGTAACTGTTGAGATGCAACGGAAGCAGTTGTAAAAGGGAAGTTGATAGCAATAAACGCTCACATTAAAAAGAAACATCCTAAATAAGTATCCCTACACCTTAAACTACATAAATAATCTTAGCACAAATTTAGAAGAAAAAGGAAATAGTAAACATTAGATCAGAAATGAAATGGAGAGAAAAACAACAAATTAACTGAGAGTTGGTTCTTTGAAAAGTTTAAGGAAGTTGACAAACCATTAGCTAGACTAACCAAAGGAAAAAATGGAACCTAAATCAGCAATGTTATACCCAAGAAAGGAAACATTACAACCAATACCACCAAGATACAACAGATAAGAAGCTATTATGAACAACTAAATGCCACCAAACTGAAAGATCTAGAATAAGTGAAAAAATTCTTGGAATCATTCAACTTACCAAGACTAAATAGGGCAGAAATATATCATCTAAATAGACCAATTAAGGAGATTGAATCAATCATTAAAAATCTCCCAATGAAGCCAAACTGTGGACTGGATGGTTTTACTGGCAAATTTTTACCAAACGTTAAAAGAATTAATACCAATCCCCCTTAAACTCTTCCAAAATTATTGAAGAGGTAGGAACACTTTCAAACACATTTTATGAGGCCAATAATTATCCTGATATTTACATCAGAAAGGGACAATACTAGAAAACTAAAGCCCAATATTCCTATGAATATAGATGCACAATTCTCAATATTACCAGATTGAATTTGGCCATACATTAAAAGGATTATTTGCCATAATCAAGTGAGATTTATTGCTGGGATGCAAGAATGGTTCCAAGTCAATGTGAGACATTACATTAGTAGAATGAAAGAAAAGAATCATACTGTAATCTCAATAGATGAAGAAAAAAAATCTGATAAAGTTCACCATTTATTTATGATTCATAACTATTAGACAAAAAAACCACACCTCAACATAATTAAGGCAATATATCACAATCCCTCAGGCTTATATCCTACTCAACTGTGAAGCTGAAAATTTTTCCTCTAAGATCAGTAACAGCACAAAGGTGCTCATTCTTATCATTCCTATACAATAAAGCAGTAGAAGTCCTAGACAGATCATTTCAGGAAAGAAAAAGGAAAAGACACCAGAATTGGAAAGGAAAAAATAAAATTGTTTCCCGCTTGCAAATGACATGATCGTATATAGAAAACCCTAAGACTGATAGATATAATCAACAAATTCAGTAAAGTTGCACAACACAAAGCTTACAAAAATTGGTGTTCCTATCATTAATAGTGAATTTTTCTGAAAAAAGAAATTAATCTTATTTATAATAGCATCAAGAAACAATAAAATTCTTAGGAATATATTTAACCAGGGAGGTAAAACATCTCTACTCTGAAAACTGCAACATTGATGAAATAAATTCAAGAAGACACAAATGAAAAGGTATAAAGTTATCCTAAAAAAAAAAAAGAAAAGAAAAGAAAAGGTATCCTATGTTCATAGATTAGAAAAAGTCATATTAAGATGTCAATACTTCAAAATACCAGTTATAGTTTCAATGTAATCTCTACTAAGATTTCATTTTTTTTTAACCACGGTAATATTTACATGAAACCAAAAAGGGCCCCAAGTAGCCAAAGAAATCTTGAGAAAGAACAAAGCAGGAGGCATCACACTTTTGGATTTCAAGCTCTACTATGAAGCTATAGTAAGATAGTATGATAGTAATAAAAATACATAGACCAATGAAACAGGCTCTAGGGCCCAGATATAAATTCAATGCTATATGGGCTATTAATATTTGGCAGGGGAGACAAGAATACTCAATAGAGAAAAAAAGTAATTTCATAAATAGTACTGGAATAACTGGATATTCACTTGTAAAGTAATGAACCTGGACTCCTAGATTATACTCTTCACAAAAAAATCAATTCAAAATGATTAACTATTTAAATGTAAAATCTGAAACCATTAAATTCCTAGAATAAAGGAATAAAGCTCCTTGATATGAGTCTTGGTAACAATATTTTGGTTATTACGTCTAAAACACAACCAAAAATATAAAAAACAAATAAGTAGAACTACAGCAAACTATAAAGCTTCTGTACAGCAAAAAAAAAAAATAATAATAAATAAATAAATAAATAAATAAATAAATAAATACCTATGGAATGGGAAAATATTTGCACATATAAAGGATTATTATAAAAATACTTAAAGAATTCCTGCAACTTAGTATAAAACACACACACACACACACACACACGCACACACACACACACCTCAATTAAAACACAGGCAAAGAACTTGAATAGAAATTTCTCCAAAGAATATATATGAAAATATATGAAAAGACAGTCTACAAAGAAAAATATTTCTCCACAAGTACATGAAAAATGTTTAATATCACTAGTCATGAGGGAAATACAAATTAAAGCCACAATAAGCTATCACTTCATGCCTGTTAGAACTTCCATAATCAAAAAGACAAGGGGTGCCTAGGTGGCTCAGTCGGTTAAGCCTCCGACTTCAGCTCAGGTCATGATCTCACGGTCCGTGAGTTCGAGTCCCACATAGGGCTCTGTGCTGACAGTTCAGAGCCTGGAGCCTGCTTAAGATTCTGTGTCTCCCTCTCTCTCTGCCCTTCCCCTGCTCATGCTCTGTCTCTTTCTGTCTAAAAGAAATTTAAAAAAACATCAAAAAATTAAAAACAAAACAAAAAAACAAAAACCCAAAAAGACAAGAGAAATTCTGGCTTGAATGTGGATGAAAGGGAATTCTGTGCACTGTTATAAATTGAGCACTGTGTAAATTAGTAAAGACTATGGAAACAGTTTGGAAAATCCATGAAAAGTTAACAATAAAAATACCATATGATTCAGTAATTCTACTTATGGGACTATATCTAAATGAAATGAAAACACTAACTCGAAATGAGTATCTGTGCCCCCATGTTAATAGCAGCATTATTTATAATAGCCAAGACATGGAAATTATCTAAGTGTTCACTGATGGATACATGAATGAAAAAGTTGTGGTGGGCATGCATGCGTGCGCACACACACACACGATTATTTAGCCAAAAAAAATGAGGAAATCCCACTGTTTGTAAGAACATGAATGGACTGTGAAGGCATTATGCGATGTGAAATGTATCAGACTTATAAGTGAAATCATTTAATATTTGTCTTCATATGTAGAATGTAAAAAAACGAACTCCTAGAAAAAGATCAGAACTGTGATTAGCAGAGGCAGATGGAGAGGAAGAATTGAAGGAAAATGGTGGACAACTTTCGGTTATGAAAAAAATTAGGAATCTAGTGCACAACATCATAACCATAGCTGACACTGCTGTGTGATCCATTGGAATACGAGAGTTAATCCTTAGAATTCTCATCACAAGGTGAATGGTTTTTCTTTCCTTCTCTTTATGTATCTAAAGATGACGGAACGTTAGCAGGATATGTTGTAATTATTTCACAATAAATGTAAATCAAACAATCATGCTATATGCCTTAAGTTTCTACAGTGATAAATGTTAATTATTTCACAATAAAACTGGGGGAAAAAAGCACTAATTCAACTCCTTTGAGTTCTAAATGCAACAATCACCATAGTACCTAAGCATAAATATATTTATTATGTATTTCAAAATGATTTTGGATAGAGCCCCTTCCAAGGAGAATAAAAGTTAAAGCACTGAAGAAGAAAATTTCAGTTCCACAGAAGACACTGGAATGGTTGAAGACAAGCAACGTATTAGAATTCTGATTTGTTAATTTTTCAAGGAAAAAATCTCAAACATATTCAAACTGTAGAAAAAAATTAATGGACTTTGATCTACTGTGGGATCATAGTATGGGATTTTTAAAGGGAATTTCTCTCCCAACCAGGAAGTCACATCTAAGCTAATTTAACTGATGAGAGTCCCAGAATGCTTGGAAAGCCTCACAAAAAGTTTATTTGCTCCAGGCAAAGTGGAGCCACCACCTTGAAATATCTTCAGAGGAGACCTCCAGTCACTGTCCACTCTCTAGTCAGAAGGTCAATTTCATGCCCTTTTCAACACAGTAACTTCCTGTGTTTTTTGTTGCAGAAGGCTCTACCACTCTAGCTGCTCATTTCACCTTCCTTTGTTTCCCCTGTGGTCTCTATAAGAGGTTTCTATTTGGGACTTGTGAGAGCATATCAAGAAATACGATGCCTGTATTTTTTATAAATGAATCTTTGTTTTCGTTGTGTCCAGTGTCATTGGAAAAGTGAGTATTTTTTATTTAGATCAGGAAAGTAAGAAAAGTACCAAGTGGCTTAGGAAGCCACACTGAAAGCCTCTCATTGAGAGGCTATTACCGGAGCCTTACATTCATTTCTAGGGGGAAAAAAAGTTAAAAATCATAATTCACGACCCAAAGTTATTTGTAATTTGGCTAACATCACATAAATCAATCTAAAAATTTAAAATTTATCAACACATGGAGAAGTGAGAGGTGGTTTAAGGCTCAGGTAACTAGAGCAGATGTTTATGTGCATATCCTGATTGAGCCAAGATGGGCTCCACACATAGAATATTTTTTCTTGGACATGAGAATTTTACTCAGGCTCTTATTCCTCTTTCACTTGTCTTCATGTACCCAAGTTCTTCATATTTCTCAAGGCTCAATTCCTTACTAAACCCTTCTCCAATTAGTCTAAACAAGGATGATGTACAATAATTGCAGTTTTTGTTTACATGCTGCTTTTTATATATACAAATCTCACAAATTTTTAAAGTATATAATTTTCCTTTATAGAAATAATTATTTCAATTCTACATATATAGCAGGGGTAAAGGAATAAAACAGTGCCCAGTGATTCGTCTGATCAAAATGGTGTATCAAATATCTTGCCTGTGATGGTCTCTAAGTATGTCAAGTGCAAGGGACTGTGGAAAACTAAGGCAGTGGCCTAGTAGTTCTCTTTTCTACATGGTTGAGAAGCCTGTCCATTTTCTGAAATAGTCACTAGGCTAATCCCTTTCATTTCCCTTACCATGTCAATTGCTCCGTGCCAGTTCAAATCACCAACACAAGAAAGATGTACAGAAGCCTAAATCTAGTGTTTTTTGTTTGTTTGTTTGTTTGTTTTGTTTTAGAATCCAGGCTTGGATAAGAGATCAGTTTTTCCCAGGCTTTGTATGTGCTTTCCCATTTCTCAGTATATGAAAAATGTCAGCTTCCCTTTCATTTATACCATTTCATCTCTGCAGAAGATAGTCTCTCTTTACTTCTTCTGTCCATATCTTCTGTCCTCATTTTTAAAAATCTTGGTAAATGATATACTCTCATTGTTCTCTGCTTATCCTTTCCCCCTTTTCATATTTTCATATCCTTTACCTATTTTCATATTAATACCTTCTCCTCTGTGTTGTTTCCCTCTCCATAGGAAAAGTAGTATCCACACAAAATGTATCTTCAAACTATCCAAATAAAACCCACCGTATTAGTAAGGATATCCAGACAAGCACAGATGGTCTCCAGGACAGAGGATTAATTTCCCTCTTAATCATGGTCTCTTCCTGGGAGCTTGAGGGAAATGAAGGCCTGAGCCACCAGTTCTCGGTCCTAGATGTTACTTTCAAGGAACACATTCTAGGAAGACTGTTTAAGATTGAGGACAGGTATGGCTCCTAGTCCCCACCTCCATTGCTCTGCTGCCATTTCTCACCAACCAGACTCCCTTGGGACAGATGAAAGGCATCCAGTATGCTTTCTTGTGCACCAATATAGTCATACTCAAAGGAAGATACATCTAACTTGCATTACCCCTGCCTGTGCAATGAACCTCAGCCAAAATATTCAACTGTGTAATCTTCAAATGCCCTAGATGACATTGCACTGAGTATTATTTAAAATCTTGCTTCAGGGAGAAGAAAGCTTAATAATTTATGTCTTCTTGGCTTTTTAAATTTTCTCCTTATTGCATTTTGGCAAGGCACACCAAGTATAAATTGAATAAAGTGAGACATCACACATTGAGTATTAATTACCACAATATTAAGAGAACCTGCAGTTTTGCCTTCTGAGCTGAACAATGGCAAACTGTGAGGAAATAGAATTTTAAAGATTGCTTGTTAATCTGCCTCTACTCAAGATGTGATTTATGTGCATGTTTCTTAGCTTTTGTATTTTACCTGAATTCTATTAATAAGTCCAACTGTTGGTCTGAATGAGCAAAAACTGGACCTGGAGATGTTATATAGTTGAGGAGATGTTTCTAGGACAGAATCTGTTCAAGGGCTCAAAGGCAAAGTTATAGGACTTGAAGATATGGATTCCTTCAGGTACCAAAGAAGCCAGGG
Source organism: Panthera onca (assembly GCF_046562875.1). Lineage (NCBI taxonomy): Eukaryota > Metazoa > Chordata > Mammalia > Carnivora > Felidae > Panthera > Panthera onca. Next base: position 21,835,837 of record NC_138349.1, read on the forward strand.
AGATACAGAGGTCACTCCTACTTGAAAGGCAAAAACACAATCCTGAAAGCACTGAGCTGAGAATTTTACACAAATTTACACCAAGTGGAGAAAAAGAGGACCCCAGGAGTCCCAAACCAGTGGGCATAGAACTGGGTATCTACATAGAACTGGGTATCTAATACATCTCACTGGGGTGAGATGTATTAGTCTTGTGGACCCTGGGATGGGCAGTACAAACCTAAGGAAAGCATATATTGTGTCTTGAGTGTCAATTTTTCTAGGAAAAAATATTTTAAGCCCATCATGCGTTCTTTGTACTGAGTGTACATCATTTGGAAGCAAATACCTGCCTCATGGAATCTCTCCATGACACTTAGATAGAGGACTTAATTGCAGAGAATAAGAATCACAGATATACCCATAACGAGAGTGCTCACGGCACACCCAGAGTGGTTGGTTAAAGGGAAAAAGTTAAACAATAGGAAAGACATAGGTTTCTACCCCACACTAACAACTAGACTTGGGTGCTGCCACTTTGCACATAATCCATCATCACATTGAAATATCGAAAGGTTTTCCTCTTGAGAGTAGGCAACAACAACAAAAAATCTATTATTGCTTTTTTGTTTATTATACTTAGAGTATTAGCAAGTAAAACAAAAACTAATATCCTATGAAGTTGAAAAGAACTGAGTTATAATGTCTAGAAGTCTACTTATATAGGAAATCCTAACTAATATTCAGGCAAAGCATTAATATTAATTGGTCTATGTCATAAAGTCACAAGAATACATGGTTCATTCAATGGTCTATTATCAATTTTGTTCACATATACTATGTGTATATAACAATTACATACAGATAAAAGTTATCCTCGATTGGTATATTCAGTGCATCCCAGTTAAAATCTCAGCAGTTTATGGACATGTGTTAGTCATTATAGAAATTATTAGGCTAATTCTAAGTTCAAATGGAAATTCAAAGACCCAGTATTACCAAAGTAAATGTTAAAGAAAACTAGCAAATAGACAGTAATAAATACTTATTTCAAAGGTCATAGGTCATGTTCCTAGTAAAGGACACATAGATACACAACAAAATATAATGAATCTAGAAAGCACCCAAACCTGTAAATGTATCTAGTATCACCGCAATGTTAACTGTATTACAGTGGGGAAAAGATGGTCTTCTCAATTAGATAGGTTAGGATTTTAAGAATTATATCTAGATCCTTACTTCACCTGCCTAAATATAAGTTCCAAATAGATGCCAGGTCTAAAATGTATGGAAAGTAATAAAAATATTTTTGAAGAAAAATTATGGACATCATTTTGATTGTAGAAGTAAATCTAACAAAAACTACAAAACAAATTGATAAATTCAAATTTAGTATAACAAAAACTTACATTCTTTAAAAGATATTAATAAGAGTAGAAGGGTAACTAGACTAGCAGAACATGCTGACATTAATGTATCTGAAGAAGGTGTTTTACTTAGAATATCTGTGGAACATCTGCAAATCAGTAAGTCCTACAACCTAATAGAAAAACATACAAAGAGCTTTATCTCTTTATGAAAAAAGGACACCAAAATTACCATTAAGTTAGTGAAGAGATATTTTAGATATCATGGAAGTGTAGGTTAAAACATGAAAGGCTTACCTGAAAAGGCAAACAACTTTTGACTGTGAAACACTACTAAGACTGTGAATAAACTGGAACACTAAATATACACAATTGGTGAGTTAAATTGGCACACAACTCAAGATTATCAAATCAAGTTTAACAACAGCACATAGAAGGCCAGGTAAATCCACACTTAGGCATAAGCACATCAGAAATATCAAGGAAAATGCCAGCATTGGAATATAGCAGTATTTTTCATAGTGTACACACAGATACACAGAACTGAGAAACATCTATCCACACATCCATTAGCATTAGAACAATCAGATATTCCTACAAGAACATTATTTTACACAAACACAATTACTAGATGACTATGATAAATGCAATTCAGGAAACAAGTCTGGGCATCCTGGATGGCTCAGCCAGTTGAGTGACTGATTCTCAGTTTCAGCTCAGGTCTCACAGTTCTCGGAACAATCTCACAGTTCCAGGGATTAAGCCTCACCTCCAGCTCTGTGATGACAACACAGAGACTGCTTGGCATTCCCTCTCTTCCTCTCTCTCTGCCCCTCCACTGCTCATGCATGCTCTCTCTCAAAATAAACAAACTTAAAAAAACGAACAAAAAAAAAAGCTAAGTAGATACATGAGATTTCCATTTTTATAAAGTACAAACACAGACAAAGCTATTCTTTACTGTTAAAAAACAGGACAATGGTTAACCATAAGGCATGGTAGGGACTAAAGGAGAGAGAAACAAAACTTCTAAGAAGCTGGTAATATTCTAGGCGCTAGTTGCACAGGTTATTGTTTACAAATATTCATTAAGTCATTAACTTATGATGCATGTGCTTTTCTTTGCTTACAGTATGTATCAATAGAATTAAAATAAGTATTTGACAGTGGTGTATGTCTTCCGCCCTGAAGATGTTACTTGCGTCTCACCCTAACTCTTCTACTCATGATTTACTAGCTGTGGAACCTTGGATAAATTTCTTAGTACCTTAATTTTATCATCTATAAAGTGGGAATCAGGAATGACACACATGTATCTTTAATAAATTCCTATTAAGGAATTCTATTATCACAGCAACAGAACAAGAACAAGTCGTACATGTGCTTCTATCTAAGTATTAAGCCTGGAAAGTTTTCACTTGTGTGAAATGAAGAATAAATGGGAAGAACTTAGTGCCATTGCAAAAAAATGCAGGTTAGGATCAAGAAGAATATTGGAAAAACTACTAAAATATTGTCCCTAGGAAATTTCAGGGATTAGTGGTACATTTGGCTGAAAAAGAAATCCAAAGGGAAAGAAAAAGATATACAATAAAAAAATGGATGAGAAATAAAAGCATGTAAGTAAGGTGACAAAAGACCACTAAGAAACCTAACAATTAGCACTGAAAACATCAAAGAACGACAATTAAGCTGCAGAATATTAGCAATAAAAAAGGATATAATTTTAGTTCAATACAGGAAAAGAAAAAATGGTAAAAAAATGAAGTCAGAGATACAAAACCTATCAAAAAGACAATACATTGTTTAAGGGCCTTGGACAAAGGAACAAGTAACACAGACAACTACAGAGAGCAAACTAAATGTAAAATAACACCTTCTTAACTGAAAACCAAAATGAATGGTCTTACAACAAATTTCACAAGTGTTTAAAAAAGTTTAAAGAAAAGGTCATGAATATCTGGAAAGAGTCATTTAACTTAGCTCAGTACAGTGCTAACCATATTAGAAGTTATTTAATAGGTTTCTCTTGAATAGATTAACTGAATATCATACAAAGATAACTAAAAAGTCTTTTCCAAGATTTAAAACTGGCTGAAACAGGTGCACAAATACACAGTGTGCAAAGTGCTTGTGTGCAAAGCTCTGCACGTAAAAAAAAAAAAAAAAAAAAAAAAAAAAAAAAAAAAGCAAAATTCTGTGGTCATAATTACACAGGAGTTTTAAAAATTTTTTATTGTAGTAAAATATACATAAAATTTACAATCTTAACCATTTTAAGGTACACAGCTCAGTGACATCAAGTTCATTCATATGCTGTGCAACTATCACCACCATCCCTCTCTAAAACTCTTTTCTCTATGCAAAACTTAATCTTTATACCCATTGAACAGTAACTACTCGTTCCACCTTTCAGCTCCTGGAAACCACCATTCTGTTTTCTTTCTCTAGGGTTTTGGCTATCCTGAATACTCCCTGTAAGCAAAGGTATACAATATATATCTTTCTGTGGCTTATTTAACATAATGTCCCCAAGGTTCATTCATAGTGTAGAGTATCAGAGTGGTTTTCCTTTTTAAGGCTAAAAATATTCCAGTGAGTGGATGTATGTGCACACACACACATTTTGCCTATCCATTCATATGTTAAAGGCCACTTATGTTGCTTCATGTTTTAGCTCTTGCAAATGCTGCTATGAACATAGGGGTACAAGTATCTCTTTAAGACTCTGCCTCAATTCCTTTGGGTCTGTACTAGAAACAGAATCACTGGCTAATACGGAAACTTTATTTTTACTATTTTGAGGAACAGACATACTGTTTTCCATAGTAGCTGTACTGTTTAACTTTACTACCAACAGTACACGAGTTCAAATTTTTCCACATCCTTACAAACACTTTGTGTGTGGGGGGGTGGGGGGGCAGTGATGGTGGTAAGGGAAGAAGAACCATCCTAAAGGGTGTGAGTAGTGGGATTTCTTGCTAGGTTTTTATTTATACTTCTCTAACAATTATTGATATTCAATGTATTTTCATGTTTATTGTTAATATGTATATGTTCTTTAAAGATGTTCATGTCCATTTCCAATTTTGAACCAGGCTGTTTTATTGAGTTTCAATTCTATGTTCTAAGTATTAACCCCTTATTAGATACGTAATTTTTATGTATCTTCTCCCATCTGAGCCGAGGGGCAGGAGTTACATTTTTATTCTGGATATAGCATCTTTATGAAAATATTTAACTGTATTAAAGTCAATTTGTCTTTTTTTGCTTTGTTGTTATACCCAAGAAAGCATTGTCGAATTGCATGCTGTGAAGCTTTTGTCCTAGGTTTCCTTCTAAGATTTATAGTTTCAGACCTTGGATCCATTTTAATTTTTTTTTAAATTTTAGATAGAGAGCACACAAGTGGGGGACAAGGGAAGAGGAAGAGAGAATCTTAAGCAGGCTCCATGCTAAGGATGGATGTGGGGCTCAATCTGCAACCCTGGGATCATGACCTGAGCTGAAATCGATAGTCAGTCAACTGAGAAACCCATGTGCCCCATTTTAATTCTGTATATTAGGGAAGAGCCTAATTTAATTCACTTGCATTTGTATATCCACTTTTTCAGCACTTGTTGTCCTTCCTCCCAAAGAAAGGTCTTGGACCCCTTGTCAAAATTTTGGTATGGTTTACTTCTAGACTCTATTTCAATAACAATAACACACAATTTTCATTACTCTATATTTGCAATACATTCTGAGGTCAAAACTTTTTTCTCAAGATAGTTTGATTTTTTTGGGCTTTGAAATTCCATATAAATTTTAGGATGGATTTTTCTTTTCAATACTTTTCCAACTTTAACTTTCAATCTACTTGTATCTTTGGATAAAGTGATTCACTATAATCATATATTTGGTTTTTTAATCCATTCCACCAATCTGTGTCCTTAAAAAAAGTTTAATCCATTTACATGTAAATATTTATTGGTAGGGACTTTTACTTGTTTTTATTTTAAATTCTTTACAACTTTTTCTTATACCCTGCATCATGGTGTTTTGTGTTTAGTTCATTTTTGGTAAGGAAATATGTTTTTGTTGTTGTTGTTTTGTTGGTTTTTTTTTTTTTTTTTTTTTGGTGTGTGTATATTCTATTAACTGTTTTCTTTGTATTGTCCATTTGGATTACATTAAATATCTTGAAAGTACAAAATTTAAATTTAAATTTAAATTTCTATCATCTTAACTTCAATAACCTACAACAGTGCTGCTCCTTCACATCTTTATCCCTACCTCTCTGTCGAAGTATTTCATCTTCATATATCGAATGTCCAAAAATTTTTGGAATACATCAGTCTTTTAAATTGGGTAGAAAAACAAAATGTAGGTTAATAAACCAGAGTTACAGTACTCCTAGCTTTTATAGCAGCCCATGTATTCCCCTTACTTAAAACAATGTGCACTGACTGGTGTCTTCATTCCAACATGCAAGACTGTCTAGCATCTCTCACTAGGCAATTCTAACATTAACCAACTCTCAGCTTCTGTTTGAGAGTGTCCCATTCCTACCTAATTTTTCAAGCACAATTTTGCCAAATATATGATAATTTGCATTGTTTCTTTTAGTACATTAAACGTGTAAGTCTACTGTCATCTGGCCTCCAAGGTTTCTGAATGAGAAATCTGCTGAGATTCTTATTTGGGATCCCTTTGATGTGATGAGTCACACTTTTCTTGCTGCTTTTGAAATTACCCTTGTCTTTTGGTAGTTTGAGTTTATAGAATCCAGTGTGGCCATCTTTGAGTTCATCCTACATGTAGTTTGTTGAATTTCTTGGATGTTTGGATCTCTCGAACTCATGAAGTGATCAGTCACTATTGCTTCAAATATTTCCTCTGCCTCTTCCTCTCTTTTTGAACAACTACAACGTGTGTGTCTACTTGGTGTCCCACAGGTCGTGTAGGCTCTCATCACTTCTCAAAGTTTCCATCTTCCTCTTCTTCAAATTGAAAATTTCCATTGTTCTATATTCATGTTCACCAACTCTTCTGCTTGAATCTACCTTTGAACCCCTCTTGTAAACCTCTCATTTCACCTGCTGTACTTTTCAGCTCCATCATTTCCTATTGGTTTTATATTTGATGTGTTCATCTTATTCCTACGTAATTTTACATTCTCCATGTTTACCTTTTGTTCTTTGAGTTTTTAAGAAAACTGTTTTAAAGTCCTTGTTTAGTAGATCTGCCATACGTATTTCTCTGGGACAGTTTCCCTCCACCCCCCTTAGAATCGGCAATACTGTGCTATTTCTTTGTCAAGTGTTTTTGTTGTTGAAACCTAACATATGTTTTATGTTTTTAATCTAACATATATACAGTATATTCTATCAGCAGGTAATATCCCAAATATTGTGCTTCCCTTATAATTTTGTTTCTCTTTTCTTTACATGTATATGTATATTCACATATTTTTAGGACAAGTCCCTTTATATAGGTCTTATTTCAATTTTAGCAAAAATGTTAAAATTGAGTCTTATGTGAAATTTGTAGGAATTATCCCAAAGCTACCTGGATTTCACAGACCCGATTAACACTGTCACTTCTGTAAGTGAAAGTTTTAGAAAATATATTTAAAGAACCTTTTTTCTCATCACACTCAGGCTAGGCACCTGGGCCTGAAGTGTTCTTGTCTTTCGTGGGGGACTTGGGTGGGGAAATTGTTTCACATCTGCAGGAGAAGGCTGGTTCTATTCTAATTCATGTAACCAGCTACAAGTGAAGAGGCAGCTACTTTGGAAATGATACTTATTCAAATATGTTTTTCCAATAATCTTAGATGCCTTAAAATTATGTTGACAGAAAACAACTTCAACAGCTTTTGAACTGATGACAGGATCCTGTGAATGATTTCCTCTCAATAGCTCAGAGAGGTTAGCTTGCTGTAATGATAGGATATAGCTACTATTTCCCTCAATGAATTCTACCTGCTGGAATCTTACTGCTTCACAGATCAGATGAAAGCTTTCAATTAAAATAAGATAAACTGGCTCTGGATTAAAAACTAAAACCTGAAGGTGACACAGCTGTAAACAGAGTTTTCTACTTTCTAGGACCTTATGTGTTTCACTTGTCTGTATTTTGCACATAGCAACTTACTTTGTTTAAAAAAACAGTGATTTAAGTATATTTAAGTATTTTTATAAATTCCATCATGCAATCAAGTTTATTCCTCCTCCTTCACAGTGATTTTTCTGAGGTCCAATGTATAACAAAAATGTAGGTATTTGATAGAAAAAAAAAATTGAACTATCAGTTCTTGGGAAGCTGTAATAGAAAGTGAAGGCATATACCCTAGCTCTTAAAAGTGTTACCATTTTTTGTTATTTCTAAATTTAAAGAAAACAATTGTAAGGACTGTCTTCACTATATCTACTAAAATAGGACAAAATTTCATTAGGCAATCCTCTTCTGTATTTGCCTAGCTGTCCTCTTGGTTTCACTTAGTTCCAATCTCACAAGTAAGCACAGACCTCCTAAGACACACTTGAATTTTATCAAGTCAATTTTATCATTACTTGGTACCTAGAGAATCGGGTTCTAATAAAGGTCTAACATTCTTTTCTTGGGTTGTAGGTTCAAGTCTGCATCAGGGTTTATGCTGATTTTGGCATGAGTGTTACCTTTTGCAGACAGACAAGAGGTTTATTCCACTTCAGGGTCAATCCTGTCTCTTGGCTCAGAACTCAGCACACTAATGTTTGATCTGCAGCAAAATGGCTTTGTTCAATTCTGGCTCGTGACAGGTAGAAGCATTAACTGGTGATAGAGTTGTCTTACACTGCTCAATTTAGGGGACTTGAAGCATGTAATGGACATAGTCTGTAGCGGTGGAATCATAGCCAGGGAATGATGTATTTTCTTGTGTTTGCGTGTGGTTTTTGTTTTCCAGGATTGTTCCCTATCCTACAAAATTAAATGGAAATTTAACCAAAAATACGATCTTGTAACCATTGGCAATGATTCAACATGGTAATGCCAATCACGGGTTTGGAAGACCTGTGTTGCCAGAATAAAGAGGAACAGATTCCTGGTTTAGCTCGGGCACAAAAATTAAATAAAATTGTGAGATCTTTCTGTTTAAGATGGTTCTGTATTGAACGCCGTCATATGAAAAAAAAAAAGTTTGGATTAACAGTCTAAACTTTATTTTATAGGTCCCAGACTATTAATACACATGTGTAAGTTATTATAACATTTCTATCCAGGGGAATAAAGGTCCAGGTAAAGTGTATACTGTATTCTAGAGCTCAAATAGAAATTTAATGCAAGAGCCACATCATTTGTGTCCTAAACAATGGTTGAGTTTTATGTATGGTCTGTAATGTAATGAGGGGAATCTTTAAAAGTATGAAATAAAAATGTGCATGCAACTTCCTGTTTTTTTTTATATTTTTTTTAACGTTTATTTATTTTTGAGACAGAGAGAGACTGAGCATGAACGGGGGAGGGGCAGAGAGAGAGGGAGACACAGAATCGGAAGCAGGCTCCAGGCTCTGAGCCATCAGCCCAGAGCCCGACGCGGGGCTCGAACTCACGGACCGGGAGATCGTGACCTGAGCTGTAGTCGGACGCTTAACCGACTGAGCCACCCAGGCGCCCCCAAAGCTTCCTGTTTTGATTTATACTCCAGTACCTTTGTTATTATGTGAGCTAAAAAATATGGTAACATATTACGCTGAGTAAAATTCTACTTGCCAAGTTCCTTCCTTTACTCAGTTTCTGTTATCATGAACTGACTAGCTATTTTCTTCCAATACTGCTAGGACTCTCCCTCGGTTCTCTCTTCAGTAAAATTAAGTTTCTATTAGACTTGTAGTTTCCAGAACAAAACTTGTTTGCAAAGGAACAGAGTGACCAATAGGGCTCTGTGGGGGGAAGAAATGTTGGAAGTGCTGTAAACTCCATCTGTTCTCACATTTACAATCACATTCTAAATGCTAAGAATTCTGCAGAACAGAAACATGATTTTTGTTATTAACCTAATATGTCCCAGTCACATCTATTCACAAAGTCTCTTATTTCTGAGTAATAGTTAATAAACTCGGAAATAACGGTCTCGGCAGATTTAAGGTAACTTCAGAGTAGATGAGACCTTCTCCAAGTTCTCTTTTAAAGTAGGATACTGTATGAAATCTTGAATAGTTCTTGACATAGATTAAACGTAAAGTTGCAGTGTGGAATTTAGGAATTTTGAAGTAAAATTTATAAATCTACACCCTGAGGCACCTCTGCATCCCTCCATTATCACAGGATTGATGGCTAGGTAGTAGCAAACAAGAACAGATGATAATTAGGCTGTGAGCCAAGTACCTGATTCCATGGTTCAAACTCAGACTTGACATTGGCCACTGCGTATTTTAAGCAAATTGCACTACATCTAGGTTTTAACTTGCCTGAAAAATAGAGTCAGTTGAATGAGACAAAATGAAAAGTCAGAAACACACAGCAAATTTCACCCTTTTTGCAGAACTTGGGCTGCTGTAGAAAAGGTTTCAAATTATTCAGTCTTAATTAAGACTGCAAGCCAACTTAATTTTACCATTCCTGGGAAAGAAAAGCAAGTTACCTAGTAAAGAGATTTATGACTACATTATTAGTTTTGCTTTACCCCTTAGGTTCCCTCATTTTTGTTGCCATGTTTCTAGGAAATTGGTTACGTGTATACTGTTGCTTATTAGCTTTATTTTAGAAAACTAACTCGAATTAAATAATTAGATTGCACAATAATTAAATAATTAATTGCACAAGTGGTCCCTCTGCCTCATAAGCAAACAAACTGAAAAAAAAAAAAAATCCATCACAGTAGTGCAAATGCCAGAGTAGACAGTCATAAGCAGAAACATCTGTGGGAACCTGTACTAGGGTAGGAAAACCAGAGCTATAATTTTTAAGTTACTGGAGGCTCCGGGTAGACAAGTTTAACCACTAACTCCAGGGGGACACAGTCATGAGGGATTCTCATATCTTTTGGAATTTAACTCCAGGAGTTCTGCCAGGTCTTCACCTCCTCCTGCTTCCAAGAGAAGGGGGGAAAGTAGTCATTTAAGAATACGCCAGGAATGTCTGGGTGGCTAAGTCAGTTAAGTCGCTTAGCCGGCTGACTTCAGTTCAGGTCATGATCTCACAGTTCGTGAGTTCAAGCCCCACATCGGGCTCTGTGCTGACAGCTCAGAGCCTGGAGCCTACTTCAGATTCTGTGTCTCCCTCTCCCTCTGCCCCTACTCTGCTTGCTCTCTCTTCTAAAAAAATAAAAAAATAAAAAAATTTTAAATGCCCCAGATTATTCAGTCATTGCATTCTTAAGATTACTGCTCTAAAGAGAAATTATTTTACCAAAGCTATTTGTTTTTGTTTTTGTTTTGTTTAAATCAGCCCAACTGGCTTGGAAAGAAAAAAACAAACAAAAAACTAGCTTTAGCTTACTTTAATCTTCCACATGAGTGAAGGGAAATATACAAACCCAATTCCCTCTGGCTATCTTGTCCTACCTAAAGCAGGGGTTACTGAAAAGCATGTGTAAAGTTCACAGTCCAAGGACATGGGTTTACTAAAACACAGAGACCTATTGTGGTGTATTTAATTCAGTTCCTCTTGCCTAAAATATCATGTATAGCAATCAAGAAAAAACTATCAATGTTAAAAGAAAATCTTTTACAAGTTTAAAGAAACTGAGCATCAGAACCAGAGTCATAGATGTCAAGATTAATATGCTAAGTCCTCTAATGGACAAAGTGGATAATAAGTTATATGAGCTCAACAATGTAAGCAGAAATGGAAAAGAAGAACACCTATAGGTCAGAAAACACGAAACAGAATGAAAAATTCCTCTTAAGGACTTGTTAATAGACTCACCATGGCTGAGGAACAAATTTGAGTTTGAGGATTTATCAATAGAAATTTCCAAAACTGGAAAGCTAAGAGAAAACATCTTGGTTGGGGAGCTAGAAAAAGAATGTTGAGCAAAAGTTATACATAATGAAGATACCAGAAGGATAAAGGTAAAGGAACAAAGACTGGGAGTAACCATGACTGAGGATTTCTTCAAATCCTTCAAAGCTTCAAAGACCTAGCCACAGACCTAGGAAGCTCAGGAAACAAAATCAATGCCTCCTCCCTCCACACACACGATCACATACATATGTAATCATACAGATCAATATATATATATATATATATATATATATATATATATATATATATATATAGAGAGAGAGAGAGAGAGAGAGAGAGAGAGAGAGAGAGGCAGGCAAGATGAAGGCAAAGTTGTCACATCACAACAGTTTTAACATTGTACTGGAAGTTCTAGCAAATGACGTAAAAATAACAGAAGCTAGAGAGGTCACATATATATGACATATGTCCAAAAAAAGCAGCAAATCCTAGAGAAGGCATTTGAAAGAGTAAAGGAAAACTTGCATAGCAACCAAGAGTTACATCAGACTTCTCAGAAGCTCCGTGAGCAAGAAGAGCATGAATATATTTAAAGTATTAAAAGGAAAAAGAAAAAAAAACCTGCCATCCGTAGAAATCTAGATCATGGGAAATGATCTTTCCCAAGTGAAGAGAAAATAAAGATTCTCAGATAAAAATTGAGGGAATTTCTTTCAAGTAAACTTCCTTGCAAAAAATAATTTTTCCAGAGTGAAGAAAAATCCCATAGGTCAGAAACTCAGATATAAACAAAGAAGTATATTGGGGAAGGAATAAGGTTAAAAGATAGCTGTATGTTTTTCTCCTTCTTAATTAATCCAACAGATAAATGTGTTCAAATAGCACCCACGTATGCAAATATCTATGTTCATATGAGTGTGGGCCTGCATATGGATGCTTATGTTAAGCAAAATAACAACAACAAGACAAATTAGGAATATTCTGTTATTATAAAGGTATTTTCATTTGCTGTGAAGAGGTATAGTATTATTTGACAGTGGGTTTAAATTAGCTATAATTGAATATACCAGGCTCTAGGGCAATAAGTAAAACTTTATCAAAGTATAATTGATATATTAAGAAAATAGAGTAAAATCCTCAATTAAAATGAAAAAGGCAGAAAAAATAGAATATATAAATAACCACGAAGAACAAGAGCAACATATAGCCAATAGTAGAAAATATAGCAGACATTAATCCAATTTTGTCAATTAATTTAAACATCAATGGTGTAAAAACACCAATTAAAAATACAGATTTTCAGAGTAGATAAAAAAAAAAATCAAGACAGCTCCATGTTGTCAAAGAAACTATTTCAGGTTTTACATATTGAAAGAACAATGAAGATTTACCCTTCCAATCCAAGCAAAGTTGTAGTAGTTACATTAATTTCAGGTAGAGACAACTTCACAGAAAGCAAAGTTGTTAGGGATAAACAAGGCTATTGCATCAAGATGAAGGGGTCAAATCTCTAGTAAGACACAGTCATACACATATTGAGAACTGCTAACAAGAGCGTATACTACATGAGGCAAAAACTGATAGGAAAAAAAACACAGGAAAAAAGTAATGTTCCTGCTGTCATACTCAGACACTTCAGCTAGAAGTAATGAACAAATCTGGCAGTCAGAAAAGTTAAGGCGTAAACTCAACAGTGTGTAAGTCAACTGAATTTAATTGACATCTATTGTATATCCAAAGAACAAAATTTATCTTTTTCATAATAATGTCTTAAAAGTCCTGCACTCTCACCAAGTGAAATTATTGCAGGTATGCAAGGCTGGTTCCATATTTGAAAAAAAAAAAAAAAAGACAAAAAACAAAAAACAAAACACTATGCTCTATCACAACAACAAGTTAAAAAGGATTAAAAAAATCACATGATCATTTCAATACATGCAGAAAAAGGACTTGACAAAATCAAACAGCCATTCATGATAATTCTCTGAAAACTAAAAATAGGGGATATCTTCAACACAATAAAGGATATTTACAAAGACTTAGGACTAATATTATATTCAATAGTGAGAACCTAGAAGCTTTTCTGCTGAGATCACAAAGAAGGCAAGATGTCACCTCACAACAATTTTAACATTGTACTGGAAGTTCTAGCTAATGAAGTTAAAGTAACAAAAGCTAGAGAGGCCACAAAGGAATTAAACTGTACATGACATGATTGTCTCGTATGAAATCTGAAAGAATTGACCGTAAGAACTCCTGGAACTCATAATTATAGCAGGGTTGCAAGACACAAGTTTAGTATTTAAGACACTTGCTTTCCTACATATCAGCAACAAACAAGTGGACTTTGAAATAAAAATATACATTAACACCCTTAAAATTGAATTAGGGAAAAAATTTAGAATGCACCAAAGTTATAGGAATAAGACTACATAACTGATAAAAAATAGATCAAAGAATAAAAGGATTCTTTGTAATACTGAATCTTTGTAAACAAAGACATTAGTTCCTAATTTTATTGATTCAATGCAATCAAAATCAAAATCTCAAAACATTATCCTGTGGGTGCCAACAAACGAGCTTTAAATAGAGAAGCAAAATATACAGACTAACCCTGTAAGTATTAATATAGATGAAAAAAGACAACTGACAGTGTCCAACTTCAGCACTTCATACAGAGTACCAATAATTATGACAAAGGCATTGGCAAAATAATACACAAGTAGATCAAAAAAAACAACAAAACCAGCATGTGGAGCCCAGAAGTAGAGCCACTTAAATGCAGCCACCTGATCTTTGTGAAATTAACAAAGGCAACACAATGGAGTAAATATGGTCTTTTCAGGAAATGCTGGAACAAGAACTTTTCATGACAAGAGAATCTAGACATAGATATTACATTTTTCACAAAAAAAACCGACTTGAAATTAGTCATTGACCAAAATTAAAAACATGTAACCTTAAATTTTCTAAAGATAACACAGGAGAAAAATCAAGATGACCTTGGGTATGACAAGGACTTTGTAGATATAAAATTAACAATGTGATCCTTGAAATAAATTAACAAGCTGGACTGCATTAAAATTCAAAATGCTGTTTAAAAAATATCAAGAGAATGAGAAGTCACAGACTAGGAGAAATCATTACCAAAGACATATCTGGTGTAAGACTATTACTCAAATTATTTTTTTTAATTTTTTTAATGTTTATTTATATTTGAGACAGAGAGAGAGCATGAACGGGGGAAGGTCAGAGAGAGGGAGACACAGAATCTGAAACAGGCTCCAGGCTCTGAGCTGTTAGCACATGGCCTGACGCGGGGCTCGAACTCACAGACCGCGAGATCGTGACCTGAGCCGAAGTCGGCTGCTTAACCGACTGAGCCACCCAGGCGCCCCTGAAATTATACAAATATACCAAAATATCCAGAAAATATATGAAGATACATCTAAAAAATCCAGAACTCAATTAAAAAAAGAAGTATAACCTCCTTAAAATGGGCAAAAGTCCTGACCAGCCACCACAAAGATATATTGATGAAAAATTCTCATGCTCTTAGGGTACTGCAAATTAAAACACAGTACAATACTGCTATCCACCTATTAGAATAGCCAAACTCTAAAATCTAAAAATTCCCAATGCTGTTGAAACATGGGAAAGCAAATTCTCATTCATTGCTGGTGGGAAAGCAAACCAGTACAGCCATTTTGAAAGAAAGTTTGGTGGTTCTTACAAAATTAAACTTACTTTTAATCATAATCAGTAATCATAAACTTTGCTGTTTATCCAAGTTGAAAAATTACATCCAAACAAAACCTGAACGTGGATATTTGTAGTAAATGTATTTTTAATTGTCAAAACTTAGAGGAATCAAAAGAACCTTCTTTAGGTGAATGGAAACATAAACTGTGGTATATCCAGGCAATGGATTATTATTCAGCCCTGAAAGAAAAAAAGGGCTTTCATGCCATGGAAAGACATAGGAGAATTTTAAAATCAGATTACCGAGTGAAAAAAGTCAATTTGAAAACTCCTACGCAAAGCTTTTCTAACTATAGGATATTTTGGTAAAGGTAAAACTATGGAGACAGTAAAAAGATCAGTAATTGCCAGATGCGTTGTGGAGGGAAGGGATGAGTAAGTAGATCAGAGGACTTTTAGGACAGTGAAACTATTCTGCAGGACACTAAAACTATGGATATCATCATGTGTTTGTAGAAGAAAGAAGAAAACCTAATGTAAACTATGGACTAAGGATGATGGCATGTGCATGTAGGGTCATGGATGTCAACAAATATAGCACTCTGGTGCCTAATGTGGATTGTAGAGGAGGCTGCACAGCAAGAAGGCTAAAGATGGGTGGGGACTTTCTGTATCTTTTGCTCAAATTTGCTGTGAACCTGAAATTGCTCTAAAACTAAAGTCTGTTTTTTTTAAAAAGTTACTGAATACTTTGGATATTATTAAATATACATATTTCTAACAATTTTATACTCCCAACTGAAATTTAATCTCTTCAACAAAAAAAGAAGATGGCTTATAATTCTATTTCTTTATGAGGCCCTACTGAGATGGCGCCTTACCCAAAGTAGAAGCTACACACATAATTAACAAATGAACATACGGGTAAATGGTTAAATAGAAAAGTCCAAAATGGGCTTTCCTTCCAATTTCTAACGTTTTTGATATTGTAGTTGTCATGTTGGCGTTTTGTATAACTAAACCTACTACCAGGTTCATATTAAAAACCAGCGCACCCTTGCTCAATTTACTCAGTTAATTGCTATAATCAATCTATAATTGTCATTTCCAGTCATTTCTAGCTTTCCTACTAATGTATAAATTTTCGTAGTATTTACAGTATTTTCATTCTAGGTTTTTAGACTTTTTAAAACATTTTATTCTTCGTCTCCAACTTGCTTTTTCACACATAAGTATGCTTGAGAGATAAACTTATGCTGATTCATGTTTTTATTTTTAATATCACTTTTTAGAAATATTCAATAATGGGTTTTTCTAGTCTTAATGAGATTTAGGTCATTTCCAGTTTTTGCTACTACTATAATGCTATGGTGAACATCTATACACGTCTGATGTCTAATAAGCAGGTGACTGTAGATTATGTCTAGGAGTGGAAAGGCTGACTTCTAGCCTGTGAAAACTCCAGTTTTATTAATGTTTTCCAGACAGCTCTCCAAAATGGTTTTGCAACTTACTCTTATGAGTCCTCATTTCATAAAATTGTAGTTTTCCAACACTATTAGCCCTTTGGGCATTAACATTTATGCTAGTGTTTGTAGTTAATCTTGCACTGTAACTCTAAGTCCCTATGTCATTCTGGCGACCATTCAAGAGCAGGGACACACGCTCATACTTTGAATATATTTCCATCTCTGTACTGTTCTTATATGGCCTAAGGCCACAAGAATTTAACACCCAAAACATATGAATTCCTTTTTCCTAACCCTTAATGGTTTAGCATTCTTTTATTTTAAACACAGCTTCCATTTTAATTTAAAGTTTGGTTTAATAGCAGAGGGCTGTACTTATCTAACTGATCTGTTTTACCAGGATGAATTGAAATCCAATTCATATGCTGTACTCTCCCTATGTCTTGACAAGCTTAATACCCTCCTCATTGTGCTGTGGAATACCAGCACCACAGGGCAGAAATATGGCTACTAAGATTCTAAGGTCTGGGTAACTATAGACTTCAACTAATTCTCCATAACTTATGTTTATTAAGTATGTAATGCCTCAGAGCACAGTTTAAGTAACAATAAAGTATTCAGGCTGCATTTCAAAGGAAAGAACATATTAAGTAATCATTTAAATAAGAATTAACTACCAAGAACAGCACATTCTGATTTAATGCTGAGATTACTACTTTTTTTTTTTTTTTTATAAGTTATTTTTCACCTGACTTGTTTTTTGAAACTGGTAACTCCTACGAATACGATTATAAATCATGATAGACAGAAATGTATCTCTATTTGATCTTTTGTTCAATAAAGATTTGAGGTTACTACTAGATTTTGTTTGTTTGTTTTACTAGGTTAAGTATAGCACACATATAGAGAAGTACATAAATAAGTATCTAATAAGGAGTTTTCAGGGAATACACCCATGCAAATGGCATTCAGATCAATAAAATGAATGTTATCTACAAAAACTCAAAAGCCTCTTTGGGTCCACTTCCAAACATCCCTACTACGAAGGGTGTGTGTGTGTGTGTGTGTGTGTGTGTGTGTGTGTGTGTGTGTGAATTAATTTTTTTTTCATTTATATCCAAGTTAGTTAGCATATAGTGCAATGATGATTTCAGGAGTAGATTCCTTCATGAGCATTACCCATTTAGCCCACCCCCCCTCCCAGAACCCCTCCAGCAACCCTCTGTTCTCTATATTTAAAAGTCTCTTATAAAAAACAGGGAGGGGGACAAAACATTATTTTTTCTTCCCTTATTCTCTGTTCACCTGTTTTGTATCTTAAAATCCTTATATGAGTGAAGTCATATGATGTTTTTTCTCTAATTTTGCTTAGCATAATACCTTCTATTTCTATCCAGGTAGTTGTTTTTTTTTTTTTTTTTTTTTTAATTTTTTTTTTTTTCAACGTTTATTTATTTTTGGGACAGAGAGAGACAGAGCATGAACGGGGGAGGGACAGAGAGAGAGGGAGACACAGAATCGGAAACAGGCTCCAGGCTCTGAGCCATCAGCCCAGAGCCTGACGCGGGGCTCGAACTCACGGACCGTGAGATCGTGACCTGGCTGAAGTCGGACGCTTAACCGACTGCGCCACCCAGGCGCCCCTATCCAGGTAGTTGTAAATGGCAAGATTTCATTCTTTTTGATTGCCAAGTAACACTCATAGATATAGATATAGATATAGATATAGATATAGATATAGATATAGATGGACACTCCATATATATATATATATATATATATATATATATATATATGGTGTATACATATATACACATCTTTATCCATTCATCCATCGATGGACATTTGGGCTCTCTCTATACTTTGGCTATTGTTGATAGTGCTGCTATAAACATGGGGGTGCATGTGTTCCTTCGAAACAGCACACCTGTATCCCTTGGATAAATGCCTAGTAGTGCAATTGCTGGGTCATAGGGTAGTTCTATTTTTAGCTTTTTGAGGAACCTCCTTACTATTTTCCAGAGTGGCTGCACCAGTTTGCATATCCACCAGCAATGCAAATGAGATCCTCTTTCTCCACATCCTCGACAATATCTGTTGTTTCCTGAGTTGTTAATGTTAGCCATCCTGACAGGTGTGAGGTGGTATCTCAGTGTGGTTTTGATTTGTATTTCCCTGATGATGAGTGATGAGCATTTTTTCATGTGTCGGTTGGCCATCTGGATGTCTTCATTGGAAAAGTGTCTATTCATGTCTTTTGCCCATTTCTTCACTGCATTATTTGTTGTTTGGGTGTTGAGTTTGAGAAGTTCTTTATAGATTATGGATACTAGCCCTTTATCTGATATGTCATTTGCAAATATCTTCTCCCATTCCACCGATTACCTTTTACTTTTGTTCATTGTTTTCTTCGAGGTGAAGAAGGTTTTTATCTTAATGAAGTTCCAATAGTTCATTTTTGCTCTTGTTTCCCTTGCCTCTGGAGACGTGTTGAGTAAGAAGTTGCTGCAGCCAAGGTCAAAGAAGTTTTTGCTTGCTTTCTCCTCAAGGATTTTGATGGCTTCCTGTGTTACGTTTAGGTCTTTCATCCGTTTTAGGTTTATTTTTGTGTATGGTGTAAGAAAGTGGTCCAGGTTCATTTCTCTGCATGCCACTGTCCTTGTTTAAAAAGTAGACCAAATAGTTCCTTAGGAAATAAAGTGAGTGAAGGGTTAACCTGGAGTCACAAAAGGCGGCAGAATGTGAATTAAACATGGGGATGGACCTTGGAATACCTCTCCAGTGTCCACTCTGTTACATTCCACAGCCACTCGGTTTGCTGTCACTTCCATTTGAAAGCGGAAAGAAATTCAGCAATTAAGTGGATGAGGTTATGTTTCCATTATGAAAAATTAAATTCTCTCTTTGGGTGCCTTCTACCCCAGGCAACTCTCCACACTACTTTTTTGCCAGTTTTGTTTTTTTGCCCCTTGCCTTTAGTATTATAATTGAGACTTCCTTGAAATAGCACCCCACCCCCACCACCCCACCTCCACCCCCCACAAAAAAATACCACAGAGCAACATTCCAAGTCATTATACAAAGTTGTTGTGATGTGTATCATTTTATATGAAGAATAGGCTCACATCATTTTATAATTCTATACACTCATGGTATATGCTAGTTTCATAACACGTGACCAATATTGAGATACATTCAATTCCCTTTTATGCAAGGATGATTCAGCCACAAGGAGTATAGTACCTAAAGCCTCTAGTTGTTTCCACAAGGTTTTTGTTTTTGAGCTTATATCAGGCTATTTGTGAGGTGACCTCAGCCTGTTAATGAATAAGGCAGTGGTAGTTAAGGGTAGGCCTTACTCGGTGGCCCTAGATGGTAACTGAGTTAAGCTACTATATGATGGCCTAACCAATTTCACCCAACATGGAATATCCTCAAACAAATTATCTTTGCTGTAATACCCAATTAGTCTTCCAGACAATTGGAAAGGCTGAAATTCAGCTCCCTCTGCTAAATCCTGCCTTTCACCACCTTTTCTTCTTCAGAGCTAATATTCAAATAATAGTCTGGACTCCTAAGTGCTCAATATATGCTATTGCAAAACCGAACCTGCAAAAATAACCAGTACTCTTATTATTTCTTGACTTTTTGATTGTAGTCATTCTGATAGGTGTAAGGGGATATCTCATTCTAGTTTTGATCTGTATTCTCCTGATTAGTGACACTGAGCATCTTGTCTCACACATCTGTTGGCCATCTGTAGGTCTTATTTGGGAAAAATGGTGTCTATTTAGGTCCTCTTCCCATTTTTTTTAACCACATTATTTTTGGTGTTGACTTATTAAGTTCTTTATGCTTTTAGATATTCTCCCCTTATCAGATATACCATTGACAAATATGAAATATGATCTCCCACTTGGTAGATTGCCTGTGTTTGTTTGTTTTTGTTTGTGCAAGTGATTTCACTGTGCAGATGATTTTATTTTGACATCATTTCCATAGTTTACTTTTACATAGTTTACATTGGTTTCCCTTGGTTTAGGGGACCTTTCTAGAAAAATGTTGCTATGGCCCATGTTCTAGAGAAAGGAACCTTCATGCACTATTGATGGTAATGTAAGATTATATAGCCAATAAGGAGGATGATATGGAGAGTTCTCAAAAGTTAATAGGAATACAGTATGATCCATTAATTCCACTACTGGATATTTACCCAAAGAAAATGAAAACACTAATTTGAAAAGCTATATGCACCCCTATGTTTATTGTAGCATTATTTACAACAGCCACAATAGGGAAGCAAACTAAGTCTCTATTGATAGACAAACGGATTCTAAAGATGTGGTATGTATGTGTGTGTGTGTGTGTGTGTGTGTGTGTGTATACACACACACAATGAAATATTACGTAGCCACAAAAAAGGATGAGATCTTGCCATCTGTGACAACATGGATGGACCTACAGAGTATTATGCTAGGTGAAGTCAGAAGGACAAACCACATGATTACTTTTATGAGGCATTTAAAAAAGAAATGAATAATATAACAAGGAAAAACAGAATCAGACATATAAATACAGAGAAAAAAAAAATGATGGTTGCCAAGGGAAGGAAGGTTGGGGGAGGCAGGCAGAATGAGTAAAGAAGAATGGGAATCCTAAGCTTCCATTTAGGAAATGAAGGAGTCACAGGAATAAGAGGCACAGCATAGGGAATATAGTTAACCATACTGCATTATTAGCTTTGTAATGTGATGGGTGGTAGCTACACTCGTGGTAAGCAAAGCATAAAGTATAGACTTTTTAATTACTAGCTTGTAGACCTGAAACTGAAGTATCATGGTGTGTCAACTACACTTTAAAAAAAGTTAGTTAAAAATTCATGTTACCTCAATACAAAACCATTTCCATGATGTCAGTCTCTAAATATTCTGGTTAATTGAAGTTTTGTTGGATTGTTTCAGGGCAAACATCTTGAAGCTTCAGATTCTTTTATCTATGTTTTATCACCAGTTTCACTCAAAATACCTTGGGAAAGTCCTTTTACTGCCCTCTACACTTAGGGGTCACTACTTGGTTTTTAAGAACCTATATCCTTTGTTACAACATTATCAATCCAGACTCTGCTATTTTCCTCGGTCACTTTATGTTAGTAACATTTTCTCATCCCTACAAAGTCTCAGATAACAAAAGGACAGATGTATGTAACAAATGATATAAAGTAATTGGCTGCTTCTGGAAATAGAGTTTTCAGGAGATTTGCCAACAAAATCTGTTCAGCTTGTAAGGCTCTAGGGGCAAAGTACTAATTTCCATAATGTCCAATACTTAGTATAAGTCCTGTCCAATGAGACTAGACATGAGGCCACCAGCTGGTGAAGGGCATTTCTTCTTTCATGGTGCATTGTACTCTACACACACACACACACACACACACACACACACACACACACACACAGAGTATGGGCATATTACCACTCTAAAGGAAGCCAATGCCCCAGGCAGAAAGCCTCATCAATCCTGTCTCTTCCAGACTGTTTGATCAATTCTATCTGATCTGTGCCAGATCAAGTCCAAAGTTGTATACTAGAGCTTATTACACTAAAGCTATGCACTAGAGTTCAATTCGGTTATCTTCTCTACTAAGAAATTATATATGTGAGGTAAAATAATGCTGTTCTCAGAGAAGTCTTAGAACTTGGAGCATTCTAACCTGATACTCTTTAGTAAACTACTTACAGTGGGAATGCATTTGTCTCTAGTTAAGGATTATTATATTTAAAGCATAGAAAATGAATTTTTAAAGAAGGGTATAGAAAGGGTTTTGTTGGGGCGCCTGGGTGGCTCAGTCGGTTAAAGCATCCGACTTCAGCTCAGGTCACGATCTTGCAGTCCGTGAGTTCGAGCCCCGCGTCGGGCTCTGGGCTGATGGCTCAGAGCCAGGAGACTGCTTCCCATTTTGTGTGTGTCTCTCTCTCTCTCTCTGCCCCTGCCCCGTTCATGCTCTGTCTCTCTCTGTTCCAAAAATAAATAAAACGTTCAAAAAAATTAAAAAAAAAAGGGTTTTGTTGCCTCAAATGAAAGCTTCAAATTTTATAAGAGAACACACCCATAACTAGATTTGGTTTTATATGCCATTAGGTGTTTTAAATATGATCAGGCAAAATTAGTGAGAAAGTTCAATCTGGATTCTCCTAATGCCACCTGTAAAGCATGAAACTTGGCTTTGCCACTCTTCTCTCTCTTCCTCTTTTCATATCACTTTTAAGTAGTATTTGAATTCTACCTATGTAACAGGCACTGTGCTAGGTTCCATGTTCCATCTATCGTTAGTTGGTCATTAATGGTTTACTTCTACCTGTGTCTACCATCACCAAAAACCACCCTTGTTCCTCATTTGAAATAGTCTCGTAGGTGGTCTCACCTTGGTGTACATTTCCAAACATTCTTTAGAACAGAAGACATTTTTTCCTCTCCACCCCCAAATCTGACCAAGGTAGAAAAGGTGGTCTTCTCAACTGTTTAATTACTACTCAGAAAACAGCTCTTGAGTACTTGTTATGAATTAGATTCTAGGGGTAGGATTCAGGGAGCATATGATTTGTCCCAGTATTTCAGGTTCTGAGACTAGTATTTACCACTCCACTGAATTAGAGTTACTGTCTGGGGCAGGGAGGGAGAGAGATAAAAAAAGTTAGGGCATCCAGATTGGAAAGGAAATAAAAATTGTCTTTATTTGCAGATAATAGTTACCATAGAAAGTCTTATTACTTCTATTAAGTTTTTAGTAGGCTTAAGTTTAACATGTGGAACCTAAGACGAACATCAATTTTGTTTCCCTATCAGACAATTCTTGAAAATTAAATTATCTTTCATACCAGAATATAAAATAGGTGACAATAAGATGAGGGATCTACAAGAATTATATAGTGAAACCTATCAAGCATTACTGGTAAGACCTAAGTAGAGTTATACCATGCCCACAGATCAGAGGATAGTATTGGTATACAATGTCAGTTCTCAAGTTGGTGTACAGATACTACCATAAACAAAAACAATTTCTACCAGAAAAACATGAAAAGCTTAGTCTCAAAGTAAAGAAATGCAAAGAACCTAGAAAAGCCACAACTTTGAAAAATGAAACAAAGTTAAGATTTATCTTGCTTGACTTTGATTACTATAGCTTTTACAGAGTTTGAATAAAAAGACCACTAGATCAAAGGAACAAAAGAGAATTGAGAAATAGGCCTATGTATTAGTCTTCAATAAATTAAGTTGAAAGGGTATTAAATGGGTAAGGATAGTTTTTCTTTAATAGTGCTGGAAAAGTTAGTCACCTCTATGTAAAAAAAAAAAAGTCAAGTCTTAATATCAATCTTTGTAAGAATTAACTCAAAATAAATTATAGCTCTAAATGCAAACTCACAAGTTTTAAGTTTTCTGTAGGAAAACCTAAGACAAAACTTGAGGTTATATACAAAACACAGGTTTTAGGTATTAGCATATGGCTCATAAAGAAAAATGTAATTGTACTTTGTCAAAACACAGAACTTCTCTTTAAGGGACATTGTTAAGATAAAAAAAAAAGCAATCCATAGATTCAGAAAATGTTTGCAAATCTTATCTAGGAGTTTTGTCTAGAATACATAATGAAATAAAGGACTCAATAAGAAAATCAAGTGAGGAAATGAGCCAAGATTGAGCTGACATTAGGAAAAAAAAGTGTGTTAATGGCAAATAAATACACGACTTGATGTTCAATATCATTAGTTACTATCAACTCCATTGACTATAGTGAATATTTGGAAATAGAACTTAAAATTGCAATATAATACTATTATCTATTAAAATTAAAATGTCAACATTAAAACAAAAAGACCAAGTATATTGGTTATGGTGAAACCACAATCCTCATACAATACCATTGGAAATGTAAGATGGCACAGACTCTTTGGCAAACACATAATTTCTTAAAATATAATACAGACCCCTACTATGTGACCTGGAATTCTAATTCTGAGTAGTGACCCAGAGGATTGAAAGTCTAGGTCCATACAAAGACTTACACAAACTGCATAGCTGTGTTTGTAGTAGTTCCAAGCCAGTTGTGGCCCCCATGCCCTCAATAGTGAATTCTATTCAGCAATAGGATGAACCATAGATACACTCAACAATATAGATAAATCAAAATGATTACACAGAGTCAAAGAAGCCCTACCAAAAGAAGGCACATATTATAGGGTTTTTTTTTTCTATGTCAAACTCCTTATCAACGAAGCTCTTTGGACAAAAGACTTAGGAGTCATTTCATGGGAAATAGGGAGACGGAATAGAGAAGGTCAAAACTGAGCAATTACAGATGGGGAGGAGTAAATTTTGGCAAGTAATATGTATGTGCATTATACTAATGTCTTCATAGGTTCACATGTGTCAAAGTTAAATGTTCCATTTAAGTATCTGTGCTTCATACTTCAGAGTTTTTGATAGTCTATCATAAACTGAGTAAGAATACTCTTAAAAAATTCCAGCACTTTCCTTAACATTTCCAGCATACTTTTGGCTGTCTGGATTTCAAGTCTTGCAAAGTGTCACTGTGTTAACTAAGTCTTTTATTTTCTATATTCTGATGCTCTGTCATCTGTGACTTTGCTGACCCAAGAGGAACTGCACCCCCCCACCAGCACCCAGAGCTAGCAAGATATCTTGAAATAGTAGACAACTTACCCAGGGATAATCCTTTTCAAATGTAAGGAAACCAATCAAGATTCCAAGTCCAAGCACAGAAATATTTATACCTGCTTTGAGTATGGGAAATCTGTCTGGTTATAGCTTTGTGAGTTAAGTTACCCGTTTCTTTAGTGTTAGTTTCTAATTGTTAATTAATGCCACCAAATACGTGAGGGTAAAAGCAATAATAATAATCTAGTATGTTGTTTTTAAGACAGCCAACAATTAAACAGTATCATTAAACTATCAAGGAGTACACAGATTGGCCATTTATATTACTTAGTTTTGGTTTCACAGGCTGTCAAGATGGTAAAACTCATTTCTCTCAATTCTATGATGGCAGTCAGTGTCAAGAAAAACATACCTGTGATCATTACTTTTTAGTAGTAAGCAAAAATGTTACCATTACTTGCTAAGCAAACAGGTTATAACAGTTATAATATCATAGATGCCAAGGGTGAAGGTGCCAGAGACAAAACAGCTTTGGGGAGCTGTGGGGTTATCATCAACTGTTTAATATCTAACTGGTAATTTACTTATTAGTGGTAAGATGAAAAGTGTGCACCTTCTAAATTATTTCTTCCCTACTTGGAGCTCAAAGGAACTATTCTGAGAATGTGAAGTTTGACCTTTTTTTGTGTGTGTCCAAATTTCTTGGGTTTGCATTCTCATGAATTAAATATAGAGCACACATTATTCAACCTTAATGGGCATTTAAAGGTCTGTGAGTAGCCTCCTCTCAACCACAGATATTTTATACATAAATAAAAGAGACACATGGTAACCTAGTATTTAGGATCAGGGTTTTAAAATTCTGATTTCTCTCCTTGGTTCTATGATTTGTGTCACTACAGGGTGAGCTCACTGATCTAGGTCTTCTCTAATTCCTCAACTGTTCACTTCTGTTTAATATTGCTTATTCAACAGAATTTGAGCCCACATAGGATTTGTTTTGTGCTAGATCCCAGCATAATATTATGAAGACACAGGCTCTATCTCAAATCTGAGTGCTGAGAATAACACGAGAAAGCTAAACTTGTGTTAAGAAATGGAGAAGATATTTCAGGCACCTGGGTGGCTCAGTCAACCGGTTGGGCAACCAACTTCGGCTCAGGTCATGATCTTGCGGTTTATGAGTTTGAGCCCCGTGTCTTGGGCTCTGTGTTGACGGCTGAGAGCCTGGAACCCGCTTCGGATTCTCTGTCTTCCTCTCTCTCTGCCCCTCCCCCACTCATGCTCTGTCTCTGTCTCAGAAATAAATAAACATTAAGACATTTTTAAAGAAATGGAGAAGATACAAATTCATACAGCTAAATGGTAACAAATACAGTTACATATGTAAGTGAATGCTGTATTTAGTAAAGTACAGGAACAGAGGTGTTCAGAATCCACTTTCCTGCATCTGAATTCCACATTTACTCTAGCTATGGGGTCTTGGATAGTTCAACTACCATCTCCCTCTCTGTCAAATTTGGATTTTACTAGCAACTTGACTGGCTGTAGTGAAAATTAAATGCAATCATCTATGACAAGTGTTCAACATAATGCCTAGTTAAGTATCTAAGTCTTGCTAAGAGGAAGGACCTCCACACATAACCCCTCTTTTCTAGGACAACCCTATCAAGAATTGAAGTCATTCTAGATGAAAGGAAGTCAGTGCATAAAAGCTGGAAGAACATTCAAATCCTAGTCAAAAGGGGAAGTTGTTGTCCTAAGTCAGAGTATGAACATTGATATTTCCACTGAGTAGGAAGAAAAATGAACCAAAAAGTTAACAAATTACAAGACCTTGAAATTTTGAGGAAGAACAAATTTATCATAATGGAGACACCAAAGTGAGATCATGAATGATGTTGGAGTGTTGAGGAATAAGTTTATATAGAGATAGCTCCATGGCACAGGGGTTAACTATCAAGTTAGGAATCCAGGAATAATTAAGGAAGAACTGAGTTTAAGACATTATTTTGGCTCAGGAAAGGAAAACCTCCATTGTTGTAGGTCTTGTTTCAATACTGTCAATTCCATATCTTACATTCTAAGAAACAAACAAGAATGTATATACAAAATCCTAGTGCAAGTTATAGAAATTTGGTCAAATGAGAAACAGTTGAGACCTAAAGGTATTATGCGGACCATTTACAGAAAATGATCAATGCCTCGTCTATAGTAAAATAGACGCTTAACTACATATATTTATGTAGTTTTAACTATAGCTTTATATATATATATATATATATATATATATATATATATACATACATATATATATATATCTTTATATATATATTTTATATATAGCTTTAATTATATATAAAATAGATGCTTAACTACAAATATTAATACTAAGAACAACTATCAGATATGTAGCATTTACTATGTGCCAGGTTCCCTAATAAAGGCTTTCCTTTTTAACTGATTTAATTAAAAAAATTAAGTTAGAACAAGTAAGAATAGCAGTTTGTTGATATTCCCCAGCATGTGTACACAACATAACTAAGTAAGACATAGAACTGGTTATATTTGTAAGGACAGAGAGGTATGCAGAAGTCGACTCACAGATCTGTGCTGAATTTAAGGAGATTGATGGAGAACTTGAAGTTGTATTCCTATCTACTAACAAGTAACATGACCACCACCACTGGCATCATCCTCTTCATTGTGGTCATCACCACCACCCTTATCGTTTCTGATCACCTATTTGTACATCACATGTTATTGCTTTTAAAACACTTAACAACCCTGGTTGGAAGAACAGTTTTCCATTCTGTATGAATGCTGTGAGACTTGCTATAAGCAACTTTCCCAAGTTTATAAAGGTAAGTGAGGACAGGAGAAGAGCAAAGATCAAGATTTGAATCTATACTGAGTGACTTCAAATTCTACTTGTTTCCCTTGTGCTTTAGGGGCCGTTTAAAAATAAATTTCAAGATGGAACTACCGTAACTGGACAGGGCATTCTATTTACAATGTCATTGTCCTTTCTTTAACGAAAGGAATAATCACTAGAAATAGACAAGATTATGATATACTATGTGTTGTTTTTGTTCAAGAAAAACACCTTTGTTCTAAGTATTTAATTCTTCATGAGAGAGTTCCAATTTTGCCATCTATGTCACTGGGATCTCAGGTCTATTATTCACAATGGAGGGAAAATGGTGAAGCCAGAGTTGTTCTGCTTTTACTGGTGCTATATAAAGTTGCCTAAGAATGTTACCCCCATACAAACAAGCACAAATTGGATTGCCCATAAAATCTACATTTGGTGGAGGCTCAAAAGTTGAATAAGGAAACATAAACCCAGAAGAAACTAAAATTCATTTTTCAATCCTCCAACCCCATCCCAAAACAAGATGGAAGGTACAAATCACTCCACCCTTGGCAGCCAAGCAGGGCTAAGATAATGGCCTCCATGAAAGTAGGTGAAAATAAAAGATGATTCTCAGGTTCTTCTAATTGGCTTTCCCCAAATGGTTATAAATATATAACAGTCCAGCACTTTAAACCTGGTATAACTAGAAGGAAATTATGTCACATTTCAAAAGGATTTCTAGCCTCTTGAGGCAAGAACAAGGTCTTATATCCTCTCCATTTTTACACAGTACTGTTTGGATACTCTAATGTACTTCCAGCAATCAGTTTAATTCAGAGAACATTAGCCACTGTTGGGTTTTTTTTTCCATCCAATAGGAATATGAATTGGATTCAAAGCTGTAGACTTGAATGTATCTAGTTTCAGCCATTTATTCAGAGAGCTTAGGCAAGGATTTAATGAAATTAATTGTTCATCGTGTTGTTTTAAGGTTAAAATTAAACAATATCATGAATCTAACACAGACCCTACTTTCAAATATACTTTAGTGATTGCAAAGACAGACAAGCATTTAACCACCCCTCCTTTCCCCCACTCAACCTTGCAGACATTGTAAATTATTCATGGCATATTCTACATACACTGAGCCTCAGATTCTGCTCAACACAGAGGTACATGCAACATCTACAAACTGACAGGAGCTGGTAAAAGGCATATGACCTCTAATATCTCTGGTTTAAGTGGAGTGGTAAGGAAGCAAATTCTAAGTCAACTGAACATCATAAAATAATTAATGTTGAAGAAAAGCTAAAGAAGTGAGGAATGGCTTTGAGTTGATGAGAAATAGGACAGGAGATACCAGACCATGAGAAGTTTAATACAATGAGAATTATACGTGTTTACAAGTATACATCAGTAATAGAGAAAACTGCCAAAGAGAAGCCAAGTAAATACTTTTCTTAACTGTGCCAAAGAATTTGCAACTTACACCAGAGAATTTTAAGCAGGGAAGTGGGATCAAGTTTGTATTTTCAGAAGAATATCTAACTGAAACATATAGAATAAAATGGGAGAGGTAGACCTGGCAGTTCAGATCTATTGTTAAGACTATAGTTAAGAGGTGAGTGATGGCCTTCTGCAGTGGGAATGGGAGGCCTAAGCTAACTACAACTGGGACTGTCAAGTAGCTGATGTTTAGAAAAAGAAATATTTCAAAATATCTTTTTATCATCTATATCCCCAGCTACTTTCCCACCTGACCATGAGATTATCTTAAAGTAAATCAGACATTATATCCTGTCATCTATAAATATATCTAGCTGTGGGCATTATTTTTCAAACCTTACCATTATAACAAAGAAAATAGACTATTTCTAAATACCATTTAGACCTAGTCACTGTTCAAAATCTTACATAAAGTTCTTTTTAAGTTTATTTATTTTGAAACAGAGAGCAAGCAGGGTAGGAACAGAGAGAGCGGGGAGAGAGAATCCCAAGCAGGCTCTACACTGTCAGCAGAGAGCCCTAGGCAAGGTCTGAACCCATGAACAATGAGATTGTGACTTGAGCTGAAATCTAGAGTCAGACACTTAAGGGACTGAGCCACCCAGGTGCCCCAAATATCCTTAATAACCATTGGTTTCTACAAACTAGGAGGCAAAGTACCTCATTGCATGTGGTTAGTGTCTCTTAAATCTTTTTGGTAGGTTTCCTCTCCCTGGTAAAACACACACACACACACACACACACACACACACACACACACAACAACAACAAAATCCTACCAAGAATACAGTTGGTTGCTTTTTGGACAAGGTTATCAAAACGAGCTAGCGGTCAGTTGACCATTGAGCTGAACTCAGGAAAGTCGAGGCTTCTCACGTCTCCCCTGTCCTTGGAATGTAGGTCTGGCTTGTCACCCCTATAATAGTTTCCATTCCAGGATGTAGCATTCGGGTTGTAAGGTGTTGTTGAGACTAGCTGGAGTGAACACATGCCTGAAACCACTTAAGGCCTCTATATAGAATTTTATAGTCCTGGTGGGTAGGTGCAGAGATCTATTCATGTTGCAGTACTCCAAATCAAGCCTCAGATGGAAGTTTGCTTGCTTCTTAAAACTGCCACTTACTAACCTAAAGTGGTATGTCTCTTTTTCAGGCTCTCACATTCTACCCAGGACACTCCTAAAGTTGTAACCCAGCAGTGATTTAATAGTTTTGGGTGATAGACCAAGGGGAAAATGTCCACACTTATGGATTTTATTATCAGTATTTAGTGTAATACCATTTGTTGAAGTAGAAATCACTGGAGAAATGGCAAGTTTGTTGGAATATCAAATTCCATTGATATTTTCCATTGAAGAAAATCCTGTGATATACTGGTGAATTACTACCTCATAATCAGGTAATCTCACCAGTCCATAGTTTAGAAGGAATGAGCAGCAGTTTTTAGTTTAAGGATCCTTCAGCCATGGCTTAGGACTAACAGTTTTGGTTTTTTTTTTTTTTTATAAAATTGCTTATGGTAAATGTCTCAAGAACAGGGGAAAAGTCTGAGAACACAACATTTTACTCTAAGTTCTATGTTTAGTCATTAAATTAGTAACTCTAAATACGTCTGTGCTTGGAGTTAAAGAAGTCTTTCTTGAAACATTTTAAGAGCAAATATGGAGCCATAGAAACCAACTATACAAATATACCGTGAGAAAAAGTAATTGAATTTTATTAAGGAGGTCTGAGAAAGCCTTTTAAGTTAGAGGTTGTGCCACAAAGAACAGTTAAGGAACTGATAGATGGACATGGGTTAAGAAGGGTAGATACCCAGGCAAAGAGGAGTACTTGCACAAAAGCAGGAGGAAAGGTAAAAATAGTGTTAGATGGTTTCCAAGCAACTGGCAAAAATAGGAACTTGTTAAGTGATTGACTTGTTGATTTAATGATGGAAAACTCATTTTCATTTCAAACAGCAATTCAGTATAAATACTATCATCACCACATACAAAAATAGATTTTGATACATACTAACTTGGTTCACTCAAAAACAATTCTAAAGTCCTATTACTTAGACCATCATACTCTGTGTGTCCTCCGCCCCCCTACCCCCCATCAACTTAAACCCAAAGTCATCAAACAGGTAATAAAGAAGAGTGGTGACTTTTTATAAGTAAGTAAAGTCTACGTCATTCATTCGTCTAAAATTTGATGTTAATATTTCAAAGTATGTATTTGGAAGAAAATGCTCATTCAACTTAAGGAATTGTAAAAAAAAAATGTTTTTATAAGGGTGTCCTTCTAGTTCCACCTCAATTCCTGAAATTTCTCAACAGAAACTCTTGAAATGTTATACATTCTTTAATTGTAACAGAAAGGGAGAACACTTTTCAGAAACAGATCTCTTTGAAATCAGAATTGTTTGATCAATTGCTTCCATTATAATAGAGTCTTTCCTGTTGCTAAGAGGGTGTTTTTCTTCCTCTTCAGCTGCTAACATAATTATCATATAGTATGCATTCATACCAGGCTATCAGAGAAGGTTTTGCATTCCCTAAAAAGTTGCCAGATCATGTTCAGGAGACCAAATCTGGTTTGCATAAGAGTTTTGCATGTTCTGCACATGGGTAGACTGCACAGTAATTCGGAACAAAACCAAAAAATATAAAGCTATGTTTAAATAATAGCCATATTCAGGTAATCTGTTTCTGGCTCCTTGTAAAATTTACACACACACACACACACACACACACACACACACACACACACACACAGCAGCTGAAGCTAATTAAAGTAACTGCTCTTTGTTAGTGTAAATTGCAAAATGGAAACCAAACTTGAATTCTCCCAGAGCAAACAAAGCCATTTAAGCCATGTAAGCAAAACAAATCTGGCTCATTTCATGAGCATAAGCGCAATTTATGTTATTAAAAATGTCCGATAAAAATTTGTCTTTTTAAAATGGTAGAAGATATTTTAACCAATCTTCTGGTGCCTAGAAACCCCATTGTAATAATCACTGTAAAGGTTAACACTCTCATTTTCACTTTTTTGTCATTTCACTTTCCTATCAGCTTTGGATTTGAAGACTTCTGTTAATGGACTCTTCTAAATACAATAAGCTCTTACTAAATACTATTTCACTGATCTGGTTTTAATTTTCAGTATTTCTGGATTTGACACCATTTGGAGTGCAGTTTCCAGTTTGCACAATCGTTGTTACTTCTAATTCTCAACTTTGATGACAACAGAGGTTGTCCTTGATACTTAAACTACCAGATTTAAATACAAAGGCAAATCCGTATTGGACTTTATTGTCTCTAGAAGAAGTGGGACAATTAAGTTAGGTCAAAAGAATAAGAAATTCATAACCATAGATAAATGAGTAAGAAGGTACTTTTCTGTAGAAGAGGAAAACATGCCTGCATATTTCATTATGCAAACCAAATGTGAATAAGTGGGAAGGCAGAAACCAATCCTGTTTACTAACTTACTTTATCAATAAGGGTCCTAGAAACAGAATGTCATGTAGACAGAAGTGTTTAGGTTTTGAAGAATTAAAATGGTAGAAAGAAAACAATAATGTATCATAATACTAACAAGATGTGAGATAAAATAAAAAACATTACCAACCCAAAGTTTGAGGAACAATAAGAAGAAAATGCAGTAATTTAAACTTGGAAATTCAGAGCCCCACAGAGAAGAAATTAAAATCTGTGACAAGGGGTTACTCTTTGCTGGTGTTGGTGTCTCTAGGCTAAGATGGGGTAGTCCATTTGACTGGGACCCCAAACTCTCCAGGCTGATGCTGGAGTCTGAGGGGTACACTGAAGCTACTTCTCACACTATTGGAAACCAGCAAAAGAAAATCCATTGCTGGTACTTTAGTAACTTGCTCCAAACAAACTTTGCCAGAGTCTTGCTAAGAGACCAGGAAGTGAACACACATCCCAAGAGAAAACAAAAAAACAAGAAGCAAAACGATAAGAGACAGACTCCAGCTTTCTACTCTCCCATTACAGTACCCTTTCTGTGAAATTTAACAGGAAGCAGCTGGCAAACCAGAAATGTGGCATAAGTCCCAGCTCCAGCTGGGAAGCAATACTTCAGTAACTGGCAGTTACCTAACTAGTAATTTAGAAATTTGTTTGGGTCTACAAAGTTCTTCTCTATTTATGTCATTCAACATATTTGATCTCCATATAGCAGACATGATGACATTCGTTTTCCACATGAAAAATTGGGTGAGAGCAAAGAACATCTCCATATCCAACATCATATGGATTGCAGAATCACCATTACAACATACAATTTAGCCTACCCTTCCACTGTCCCAATAATTTCAAGACGCAAATCCAACAGGCAACTTAACTCTTTATAGTTGATTCCATGAACACTACTCTCCTGAAACAATTGAAAACTGGATATTTGGAATGCTTACTGCCCCGAGTCACAGATGATAGTTGTTTGCCTTTTTAAATAAATTTAGAAGAATTTAGAAGAAAACTTCAGTCTATAGTTGAAGGTAAGGGATATCCAAGAGCAATTGACTGTAATGTTCACTTAAACAGTTATAGGTCTTTAACAAATGCTGAAAGAATACAATTCAGTGTAGCAACTTAAAACAACTATCTCAAAAAGAGGTAACACCTCTTTCCTTTATCCTTATGAGAGAAATTGACCCTTGTTTCTTTAAAATGCTATTTTCCTCACTCTGCCACGATACAAAGTGAATTACCAGGACTTAAAAAACAAATCTACCCCTACCATGAAGGGATAGCATTCTTTCTTGCCATCTGCCAAAGCAAACAAATGATGGTTTAAAAGCTGTACCTAGTTGTGATGACTACAAGGTTAATGACAACCCTGAGCATTGTGCAGTTGTGCAATATACCACAAACAATTCTAAGGGGCAACCTGTTTCCACAGAAAGCTAGTTGTGCAGGTGCTTGATAAATGCATTGTTTGGAGAGATGCATTTTTATAATTAAGTTTAGCAACTATGTATTTTGTTCCAACTGCTGGACTTAGCAGTACCTTTATTATAATGGGCATTGTGGATCTTAATGCATTTTCCAAATTTTTATGCCAAAAACTGAAGATGTTTTCTAGGAGCATCTGCAGAGAATTATGCTAATTAGTCCATAAAACACATTGGTAAAAACACTTTTTTAAATAGATAACACTCCTGGCCTTACCACCAATACCCTACCTCTTACTAAAATTTTACCAGAAAAGAAAAATTCCATTCAATTTCAATATTTTTTCCACTGCCATTTTATACCCCAAAAGACATACACATAGGTTGCTTTTGTTCTTTAGTACACAACAGTAGTTCTCTTACAAAAATATCACAGAAGGTTACCAAGAGAAAATATGCTAAAGATCCCTCCCAAAAATCTAAAGTTTTCCAGCAGAGCTGTTTCAGGGTGAATGCATATTCAAAATTTCACTGTAGTTTCTCTTTTTACAGTCCAACAAACATAGACCAATTCCTCCACTCTCCAGAAAAGGACCTTGTCACTTGTGATGTTTGTGTACATCAACAAGTCTGATACACACAGTGTTTGTGTGTCTTGATTCATGTAGCTCCTTAACTCAGATACCCCTTAAAGGCAGAGGGAATCAGAATAGCTGTGGGCTTGGCTTTCTGCATAGAAAAAGATGGCAACAGAGAGAGGGAGTAGAATTGGCCAAAATACTTACATGTTTTCATTTGAAACTACTTTGTCCTGTCACAAGATACTGGAGATAGAAAAGTCATCCATCCCTTACCTTTTACAAAGAAGAAACAAAATGATGAGGTGACGTGTCCAAAACCCACAACGCACTTGCTTCTAAACGAGGAATAAAACCAAAATCCTGTACTCATTCACACCTGGTCAGGGCTATTTATTCACTGAAAAGCCTTCTTCAGGTGGGCTAGGTTAGGCTGGGATGATTTTCACATGGTTTACATCAATGGCATCCAACTCTGCCTAATAGCATATTCACCTGGATTTCTTTTACAGCTACGGATTTCCAGGTCCCGTCCCACAGTTTGTGATATTAAAATCCTAGAGACCATACTGCTCCAATATAAAATCTGTCCCAATGAGTCTGAGCTCATAAATGTTGGATAACTCTGGATAAAATCTTGCATTTTAAGAATCATGAGATATAAGTCAGTTTTTCCAAGATTTGCCTTTATTCGCTATGTAAATATACAAGATAGAAGGAGTTAAGAGTATGATTGGTATTTTGATCATGCTTAGCTAGGCCTTGCTATATGACATATGGTGAGTGGTTACTTTTTATTTTCAAGTCATAACCATTGTGACATCTGGACTACTATGATCTATCTGGGGTCCTATTAAAGACTAATTAGTTACTAGGATAAGACTTTAATCTTTCTTTTTTTTTTTTTTTTTCAATTGCAAAACACATGCAAACTTTTATGAAGAAGCAAGGATGACCCAGGGGGTGGAGCTGCAAATCAAAGGATTACCCATAGGACCACACCTTATAGAATTCTCTTGGCTGTTTTTCTGAACTGCTTATGTCTCCTGACCCCTCTTGGCTGGTTTTCTGAACTGCTTACGTCTCCCGACTCTCTTGGACCGTCGATTTTTCTTCTATTTTTTTTTTATTTTATTTTTTAATATATGAAATTTACTGTCAAATTGGTTTCCATACAACACCCAGTGCTCATCCCAAAAGGTGCCCTCCTCAATACCCATCACCCACCCTGCCCTCCCTCCCACCCCCCATCAACCCTCAGTTTGTTCTCAGTTTTTAACAGTCTCTAATGCTTTGGCTCTCTCCCACTCTAACCTCTTTTTTTTTTTTTTTTTTTTTTTTCCTTCCCCTCCCCCATGGGTTTCTGTTATGTTTCTCAGGATCCACATAAGAGTGAAACCATATGGTATCTGTCTTTCTCTGTATGGCTTATTTCACTTAGCATCACACTCTCCAGTTCCATCCACGTTGCTACAAAAGGCCATATTTCATTTTTTCTCATTGCCACGTAGTATTCCATTGTGTATATAAACCACAATTTCTTTATCCATTCATCAGTTGATGGACATTTAGGCTCTTTCCATAATTTGGCTATTGTTGAGAGTGCCGCTATAAACATTGGGGTACAGGTGCCCCTATGCATCAGTACTCCTGTATCCCTTGGATGAATTCCTAGCAGTGCTATTGCTGGGTCATAGGGTAGGTCTATTTTTAATTTTCTGAGGAACCTCCACACTGCTTTCCAGAGCGGCTGCACCAATTTGCATTCCCACCAACAGTGCAAGAGGGTTTCTGTTTCTCCACATCCTCTCCAGCATCTATAGTCTCCTGATTTCTTCATTTTGGCCACTCTGACTGGCGTGAGGTGGTATCTGAGTGTGGTTTTGATTTGTATTTCCCTGATAAGGAGCGACGTTGAACATCTTTTCATGTGCCTGTTGGCCATCCGGATGTCTTCTTTAGAGAAGTGTCTATTCATGTTTTCTGCCCATTTCTTCACTGGGTTATTTGTTTTTTGGGTGTGGAGTTTGATGAGCTCTTTATAGATTTTGGATACTAGCCCTTTGTCCGATGTGTCATTTGCAAATATCTTTTCCCATTCCGTTGGTTGCCTTTTAGTTTTGTTGGTTGTTTCCTTTGCTGTGCAGAAGCTTTTTATCTTCATAAGGTCCCAGTAATTCACTTTTGCTTTTAATTCCCTTGCCTTTGGGGATGTGCCGAGTAAGAGATTGCTACGGCTGAGGTCAGAGAGGTCTTTTCCTGCTTTCTCCTCTAAGGTTTTGATGGTTTCCTGTCTCACATTCAGGTCCTTGATCCATTTTGAGTTTATTTTTGTGAATGGTGTGAGAAAGTGGTCTAGTTTCAACCTTCTGCATGTTGCTGTCCAGTTCTCCCAGCACCACTTGTTAAAGAGACTGTCTTTTTTCCATTGGATGTTCTTTCCTGCTTTGTCAAAGATGAGTTGGCCATACGTTTGTGGGTCTAGTTCTGGGGTTTCTATTCTATTCCATTGGTCTATGTGTCTGTTTTTATGCCAATACCATGCTGTCTTGATGATGACAGCTTTGTAGTAGAGGCTAAAGTCTGGGATTGTGATGCCTCCTGCTTTGGTCTTCTTCTTCAAAATTACTTTGGCTATTCGGGGCCTTTTGTGGTTCCATATGAATTTTAGGATTGCTTGTTCTAGTTTCGAGAAGAATGCTGGTGCAATTTTGATTGGGATTGCATTGAATGTGTAGATAGCTTTGGGTAGTATTGACATTTTGACAATATTTATTCTTCCAATCCATGAGCAGGGAATGTCTTTCCATTTCTTTATATCTTCTTCAATTACCTGCATAAGCTTTCTATAGTTTTCAGCATACAGATCTTTTACATCTTTGGTTAGATTTATTCCTAGGTATTTTATGCTTCTTGGTGCAATTGTGAATGGGATCAGTTTCTTCATTTGTCTTTCTGTTGCTTCATTGTTAGTGTATAAGAATGCAACTGATTTCTGCACATTGATTTTGTATCCTGCAACTTTGCTGAATTCATGTATCAGTTCTAGCAGACTTTTGGTGGAGTCTATCGGATTTTCCATGTATAATATCATGTCATCTGCAAAAAGCGAAAGCTTGACTTCATCTTTGCCAATTTTGATGCCTTTGATTTCCTTTTGTTGTCTGATTGCTGATGCTAGAACTTCCAGCACTATATTAAACAGCAGCGGTGACAGTGGGCATCCCTGTCGTGTTCCTGATCTCAGGGAAAAAGCTCTCAGTTTTTCCCCGTTGAGGATGATGTTAGCTGTGGGCTTTTCATAAATGGCCTTTATGATCTTTAAGTATGTTCCTTCTATCCCGACCTTCTCAAGGGTTTTTATTAAGAAAGGGTGCTGGATTTTGTCAAAGGCCTTTTCTGCATCGATTGACAGGATCATATGGTTCTTCTCTTTTTTTTTGTTAATGTGATGTATCACGTTGATCGATTTGCGAATGTTGAACCAGCCCTGCATCCCAGGAATGAATCCCACTTGATCATGGTGAATAATTCTTTTGATATGCTGTTGAATTCGATTTGCTAGTATCTTATTGAGAATTTTTGCATCCATATTCATCAGGGATATTGGCCTGTAGTTCTCTTTTTTTACTGGGTCTCTGTCTGGTTTAGGAATCAAAGTAATACTGGCTTCATAGAATGAGTCTGGAAGTTTTCCTTCCCTTTCTATTTCTTGGAATAGCTTGAGAAGGATAGGTATTATCTCTGCTTTAAATGTCTGGTAGAACTCCCCTGGGAAGCCATCTGGTCCTGGACTCTTATTTGTTGGGAGATTTTTGATAACCGATTCAATTTCTTCGCTGGTTATGGGTCTGTTCAAGCTTTCTATTTCCTCCTGATTGAGTTTTGGAAGAGTGTGGGTGTTTAGAAATTTGTCCATTTCTTCCAGGTTGTCCAATTTGCTGGCATATAATTTTTCATAGTATTCCCTGATAATTGTTTGTATCTCTGAGGGATTGGTTGTAATCATTCCATTTTCATTCATGATTTTATCTATTTGGGTCATCTCCCTTTTCTTTTTGAGAAGCCTGGCTAGAGGTTTGTCAATTTTGTTTATTTTTTCAAAAAACCAACTCTTGGTTTCGTTGATCTGCTCTACAGTTTTTTTAGATTCTATATTGTTTATTTCTGCTCTGATCTTTATTATTTCTCTTCTTCTGCTGGGTTTAGGCTGCCTTTGCTGTTCTGCTTCTATTTCCTTTAGGTGTGCTGTTAGATTTTGTATTTGGGATTTTTCTTGTTTCTTGAGATAGGCCTGGACTGCAATGTCTTTTCCTCTCAGGACTGCCTTCGCTGCATCCCAGAGCGTTTGGATTGTTGTATTTTCATTTTCGTTTGTTTCCATATATGTTTTAATTTCTTCTCTAATTGCCTGGTTGACCCACTCATTCGTTAGTAGGGTGTTCTTTAACCTCCATGCTTTTGGAGGTTTTCCAGACTTTTTCCTGTGGTTGATTTCAAGCTTCATAGCATTGTGGTCTGAAAGTATGCATGGTATAATTTCAATTCTTGTAAACGTATGAAGGGCTGTTTTGTGACCCAGTATATGATCTATCTTGGAGAATGTTCCATGTGCACTCGAGAAGAAAGTATATTCTGTTGCTTTGGGATGCAGAGTTCTAAATATATCTGTCAAGTCCATCTGATCCAATGTATCATTCAGGGCCCTTGTTTCTTTATTGACTGTGTGTCTAGATGATCTATCCATTTCTGTAAGTGGGGTGTTAAAGTCCCTGCAATGACCACATTCTTATCAATGAGGTTGCTTATGTTTATGAGTAATTGTTTTATATATCTGGGGGCTCAGGTATTTGGCGCATAGACATTTATAATAGTTAGCTCTTCCTGGTGGATAGACCCTGTGATTATTATATAATGCCCTTCTTCATCTCTTGTTACAGCCTTTAAAGTCTAGTTTGTCTGATATAAGTATGGCTACTCCAGCTTTCTTTTGGCTTCCAGGAGCATGATAAATAGTTCTCCATCCCCTCACTCTCAATCTAAAGGTGTCCTCAGATCTAAAATGAGTCTCTTGTAGACAGCAAATAGATGGGTCTTGTTTTTTTATCCATTCTGATACCCTATGTCTTTTAGTTGGCGCATTTAATCCATTTACATTCAGTGTTATTATAGAAAGATATGGGTTTAGAGTCATTGTGATGTCTGTATGTTTTATGCTTGTAGTGATGTCTCTGGTACTTTGTCTCACAGGATCCCCCTTAGGATCTCTTGTAGGGCTGGTTTCGTGGTGACAAATTCCTTCAGTTTTTGTTTGTTTGGGAAGACCTTTATCTCTCCTTCTATTCTAAATGACAGACTTGCTGGATAAAGGATTCTCGGCTGCATATTTTTTCTGTTTAGCACACTGTAGATATCGTGCCAAGCCTTTCTGGCCTGCCAAGTTTCAAAGGAGAGATCAGTCACGAGTCTTATAGGTCTCCCTTTATATGTGAGGGCACGTTTATCCCTTGCTGCTTTCAGAATTTTCTCTTTATCCTTGTATTTTGCCAGTTTCACTATGATATGTCGTGCAGAAGATCGATTCAAGTTACGTCTGAAGGGAGTTCTCTGTGCCTCTTGGATTTCAATGCCTTTTTCCTTCCCCAGTTCAGGGAAGTTCTCAGCTATAATTTGTTCAAGTACCCCTTCAGCACCCTTCCCTCTCTCTTCCTCCTCTGGGATACCAATTATGCGTATATTATTTTTTTTTAGTGTATCACTTAGTTCTCTAATTTTCCCCTCATACTCCTGGATTTTTTTATCCCTCTTTCTTTCAGCTTCCTCTTTCTCCATAACTTTATCTTCTAGTTCACCTATTCTCTCCTCTGCCTCTTCAAGCCGAGCCATCGTGGATTCCATTTTGTTTTGCAATTCGTTTAAAGCGTTTTTCAACTCCTCGTGACTGTTCCTTAGTCCCTCGATCTTTGTGGCAAGAGATTCTCTGCTGTCCTGTATACTGTTTTCAAGCCCAGCGATTAATTTTATGACTATTATTCTAAATTCACTTTCTGTTATATTTTTTAAATCCTTTTTGATCAGTTCATTAGCTGTTGTTATTTCCTGGAGATTCTTCTGAGGGGAATTCTTCCGTTTGGTCATTTTGGAGAGTCCCTGGCGTGGTGAGGACCTGCAGTGCACTTCCCCTGTGCTGTGGTGTATAACTGGAGTTAGTGGGCGGGGCCGCAGTCCGACCCGATGTCTGCCCCCAGCCCACTGCTGGGGCCATAGTCAGACTGGTGTGTGCCTTCTCTTCCCCTCTCCTAGGGGCGGGATTCACTGTGGGGTGGCGTGTCCCATCTGGGCTACTTGCACACTGCCAGGCTTGTGTTGCTGGGGATCTGGCGTATTAGCTGGGATGGGTAGGCAAGGTGCACGGGGGCTGGAGGGGCAGGCTTAGCTCGCTTCTCCTTAGGTGATCCACTTCAGGAGGAG
This sequence comes from Panthera onca, assembly GCF_046562875.1. Classification (NCBI taxonomy): domain Eukaryota; kingdom Metazoa; phylum Chordata; class Mammalia; order Carnivora; family Felidae; genus Panthera; species Panthera onca. The sequence goes on from NC_138349.1 coordinate 21,877,280, forward strand.
CCCTGTGGCAGCGGGAGGGAGTCAGATCCGCTGCCGGAGGTTTGGCTCCGCAGAAGCACAGAGTTGGGTGTTTGCGCGGAGCGAGCAAGTTCCCTGGCAGGAACTGGTTCCCTTTGGGAATTTTGGTTGGGGGATGGGCGGGGGAGATGGCGCTGGCGCCTTTGTTCCCCGCCAAGCTGAGCTCTGCCGTCCGGGGGCTCAGCAGCTCTCCCTCCCTTTGTCCTCCAGCCTTCCCGCTTTCCGAGCAGAGCTGTTAACTTATGACCTCCCATACACTAAGTCGCGCTTGCTGTCGGAACACAGTCTGTCCGGCCCCTCCGCTTTTGCCAGCCAGACTCGGGGGCTCTGCTTGGCCGGCGAGCCGCCCCTCCGCCCCGGCTCCCTCCCGCCAGTCCGTGGAGCGCGCACCGCCTCGCCGCCCTTCCTACCCTCTTCCGTGGGCCTCTAGTCTGCGCTTGACTCCGGAGACTCCCTTCTGCTAATCCTCTGGCGGTTTTCTGGGTTCTTTAGGCAGGTGTAGGTGGAATCTAAGTGATCGGCAGGACGCGCTGTGAGCCCCGCGTCCTCCTACGCCGCCATCTTCCGGCACTCTCCAAGACTTTAATCTTTCAATAAAAGGTATCCAGAAATTATAGTCTGTTTCCCTCTTCTTTTAAGAACACTTTGAATGCCAAATAGAGAATGATAGAGCAACTTCCAAGTGATTCAAAACAAACAAATAAACAAAGACTGATCTACACATGGACCCAGAATCTGGACACTCCAAAAAGAAATATTTGTTTGGAGGAGAAATAAGTGTTCTGGAATTTCAAAGAATATATCACCCTAGATAGAATGGAGTCTCCCATTTCTGTCTTTCTCTTTAAAGTTGGACTATCTCACCTGTTTTTTAATGAGAATAAGAAGACAAGTGGTATTTCCATTACTGATAAGAAATATATGTTTTAAGCATACTCTGGGGAAATATACCAGCTGGCCAATTATGATTAGAAGCAAGCTGCCATGGAAATGAAATTCCACTGAGGTCTCTTAAGTATTTGCATGTTTGCAAGGTACAAGTGTTTATACTGACAGAAAAGGGTTTTCAGATCTTGCAGGTGGCAACAAGTCCAAAAGATGCATTTTAAACAAAAGAACAAACCAAAGCTGAAATTTGACTTCTACTTACCAGAAGTCTGTTTTAATTTTTTCCCTCTTTTATTGTAGGTATGTAGATTCTAAACTGTGATAGATTCTGCATTTTGAGACAGTTCACTTCCTGGAACTGGAGGGGAGAACAGCTTTCCTCCTTGGCATCTCTCAAGTCAAGGTTATTAGCAGCCATCATTGTTATCAACACCAAAACATGTTTTCTGTGTACTTGCTGTGTGAGAGAATCACAGAACCAAACAAATTCTGGAAAACAACATAAAGTGGTGGTTAAGGATGTGAGTTCTGCCATCAGACTTCCTGGAACCAAAGACCAACTTCATCATTTTACCAGCTAGTTAACTGGGAAATTTACTTAACCTCTCAGTTTAGTAATACAAAAAATGACAGAGATGATAATGTCTACAACATTGAATGTTTTCAAAATATTGGGTCATATAATGTCTGATAAATACTCAGCAAAGTGTCTACTTAGTATTGGCGACCGAATAAATGGAAATTATTGAGGGTGCCATGGTGGCTCAGTTGGTTAAGTGTCTAACTCTTGATTTCGACTCAGGTCAAGATCTCATGGCCTGTAAGATTGGGCCCCATGTTGGGCTTGGTGCTGGCAGTGTGGAGCCTGATTGGGATTCTCTCCCTCCCTCTTTCTCTACCCCTCTGCTGCTTGTTCTCTCTCTCTCTCTCTCTCTCTCTCTCTCTCTCTGTATCTCTCTCTCCCTCTGCCTCCCCCCTCTCTTTTTACCTCTCTCTCTAAGTAAATAAACATTAAAAAATGGAAACTATTGACATGAAGAATGTAGAATTATCATTATGGAGTGAATTAATAATCACAAGGAATACAATGTTCTAACTTAACCAAATAACTTAATATTTATTGACATTTTGCTATGTGCCAGGTATTGGGCTCTAAGATAAAAGTGATATTGAACTACAGATGGCACTTTCTTGCCTCAGGGAAAGCCTAATATAGGTGGCTGGGTAAGTCATAAATATCTTTTAATGATGCCACAAGGCTGGCTGTGTATGAACTATTGCAAAAAAATGGTCAAACAAATGCTCTAAATTCAAAGGAAGAAGGGACTGATAAATATAAGGGAAGATTTATGGATGAGGAAACCCTGAAGTATGTTATAGGATATATACTTTGGCCAGGAAGAAAATGAGGGAGATTATATTCTAGACTCAGGAAATGGACCAGACAAGAGGATGGCATTTAGAACAGGCACATATATTTAATAACAAGCACATTCTCTGGATGTAGAAGATTTCTCTTGTTTTGAAGATTAGATGGAAATATAAGGTTGCATCCTGGGTTAATGGTAGAATTGATACCTGGAAGCAAGATTTAGAATGTGTAAACAGGAATTACCCAGCCAAGCCTTGGGTTTCAGGGAACTCCCCGGCACCTACATTGTCATAAGGAAGTCCCACTTTGTGTGGGAGATGGGTGAATGTCTTCTGATGTCTTTCTGAAAGTCAGATTTGTGGTTTGGTTTTGCTTCTCATGGGGAGCCAAGGACAGGCTAACAGCCAGGGAATAACGAGATGAAAGAAGTGATTCCTGTCCTCCATTCTGCCAGATATTCAAAATGTAACCATGGGTGAGTCTCCCTCCCTCTCAAACCCCTACTCCCTTCACAGCTTTTCTTCTAGACTGGCTGTGAATATTTAGTGAGCTAATTTCAAGGCAAGTGCCTTGTGGGTTGTCAGGAGCTATGTTAATGAAACAGCAAGGAAATTAAGATAAATTTGATAATATCCACTGAGAATCATATCAAGGAAAAAGCAAAACAAATCTAGCTTTCAGCCCTCCATCTTTTCTTTCCTCCTAGCTCCAACACTATCAACACCCCCACTGGTAGAGATTCCTCACTTTTATGATAGGCGCTGTACTAAGTGCCTTCTAAGCATTATTTCAGTTAGCCAGCATTGCAGCCCCATGAGGCAGGCACTAATAGCATCCCATTTTACAGATCAGAAAAGGGAATCCCAAGGCTCCCTAGTCCACAGTGAGCCAAACCATGCCTGGGACCCAACCCAGATTTCTCTAATCTCCAAGCCTATGTCATAAACCACATTTGCAATGAGCTTCCAAGTTTACACCACAGAGGCCCTGAAGCCAGAAGCCAGCTGCTTACATGGTGCTCCTTAGAATCTGGGTTTCAGGCTACTCAGAATGACCCACTGCTGCCACCTTCCCCTGTATTACCACCTTGGTCTCCACGCGCCTCCAATGTACCTTCTCAGTTGACAATGTGTTCATTTTAAAAACTAGAGAGAAAAGAAGCACATCTTAAATGGTCTTTTTGCTACTTATGGCCTATCATTGTGCAGCGGAAGGAGACTGTGCTAGAATGTCCCTCAGAGAAGCTTCTGCTCTGACTCAGAAACTAACTTTCCATGTTCCTTCAGACATATAGTTTAACTCAGTTTTTCCATCTGTAAAAGAGACCATTTCCTACCATTCCTACTTGCCAGAATTCTTATAAGGATAAAACTAGATGATAGATATGGGGTAGATTGGTGAGCTCTAAAGCACTATGATGCTAAATGTGATGCTAATCTCTGTTCCTTAACTGCAGCATAATTCAATGGATGAAGTATAATGAAATGATGTAGCAAAACCACACTTGAATTCAAGCCCTAGGTAGGCCATTTAAAACCAGTAGATATTATTCAAGTGAATCCTAGTATCTGAGCCTTTTTAATCCATTAACAGCGGATATAAAATCTACTTTGCAGGGATAAAAATGGGAAATTTCTTAAGTCTGAACTCTACAAATCATTTTAATATTTGCCATAATTGATTACAGTTAACAATTAACACACATTAATTTTTTATTATTAAAAAAACTTGTTAGGGTTTATTATAGCTTGTCAAATAGACTCAAAATGAATGGATCTCTTTGGGAGTTTAAATAACTCTGCAAAATACAAATAATCTGTCTTAAGGGGCGATGAGAAGGTTGAAGAAGACACATCAGCCCAAGAGGTAAAACCTCCTTTTAGTGGTGGAAGGGTTAAGGATGGATGATATTAATGATATAGTCAGCTCAGGGCTAGGCCAGCTCCTGCTGTTTCTCTTGGCAGTGAGTGCTGAATCTCCTTTCATCATTCATGGCCTTTTCACCCTTGGAAGAACAGCTAAGGCAGCTTCTTGCTGTGAGGGGCTCAGGTAACCAAGTTCTTGGAGTAAGATCAAGACTTTCTTACAATCTGTCATGCCCCCTCCTTTGATATTTAGCTGGGCCTGAGCTTGCTCAGGGTTGTGGTCTGGAGACCCCTACCTTGCATGGAATGGAGTGAGTGTAGCCCTTCTCATGTCTTCAGTCTCCAGTACCTCCAAACTGCCAGAAAAAATGATGAGGGAAATTGATGTTTTGAAAGTAAAGAAGTGGCCTAAGAGACAGCAGGTAAGTTATCACTTAAGAAACCAGTGTTTATAGGTCTTACATGGACTTTGGGATCAGCCCCATCATTGCCTAGCTTTGTGTTTTATATAAACTCTCTGGGTTTCAATTTTTTCATCTGTACAAAGAGGACAAAATGCCAATCCCCCTTGGTTGTATGAGAATTGCTTGAGTTAATGCATAAAGAAATAAGTGTAGCATTTAACTCATGTTAAGTATTTAAAGACAGTTGTTTTTACTGTTGTTTCTTTCCTTTTGCAGATCATAGAAATACATGGGGATTTTGCAGAGAGCTTGAGCTGGTTTGTGCCATTCTGAAGAGTTTTCTTTCTCACTGATCATAGACAGAAGGATTTTCTGGAAGCTGTGGGGAATACAAAGATGTTTACATTGTGGCCCTGTCTGTAAGTAGCTTCAAATCCAGCTTGTAACACAGAGCATAGGCAGAGAATGAGATCTAACAGAAGGAGATACATATGGGTGCCTAATGAGTGGCCCAGGTGGCAAGTGCTGCAGGAGCGAAAAGGCAGAAAGGTCACACAATGTGGGAAGCAGTTGTTGGAGACCTGAGGTCAGACAGACTAAGTTTGAATACCAGCAACACTATTTTCTAGCTATTTGGCCTTAAATAATTATACCACTACCATGATGTCGTTCTCCCCCAAATGGGTGAGCAATTGCCACTAGCTCAGAAGGTTGAGGTGACACTTATGAATTTAGAATATGAAAACCATTTGCAACAGTACCCATCACTCAGTAATTGCTCAGAAAATCTTATAACTATCACTGTTATCTCTATTCCTGACTCTTCCACGTGATTTCCCTGAACGCTGGGGACTTCATAAGGGCTTTCTTAGAAGGCAATTCTGATCGTATCGTTGACTTTGACAACAATCCTGCTGATTCACACTTGAGTTCAAATGAGACGGACAAATTTCGCATTCTCACCTTTTCAGGATGTGGTTCACCCAGCATTCTTTATGTACTTCCATCGTGGCCATATCTGTATCAGTGCTAGTACTGTGGTTGGTGTATATTAAGTGCTCAGAAAATATTTTCTCGGTAAGTGGATAAATGAATGAGTGAATATATTTAATAATTAATAGCTTCCAGAAGGATTGCACCATGTTAGATGTTTTCCCATTACTACAGACTACATACAAATCCAATGTCTTAGATAAATTTATGAATTATTGCAAGCTCAATGGGAAAAAAATTAGTGGCTTTTTAACTTGCTTATATTTCACTCTCTGGTGAACAAAAATAAGTATACATTCATCTTACTTGGAACTTGAACACGTTGGTTTAGAGAACTTGCTGTCATCATGTCTTATTATAAGTAGGATAAACCCATATCTAGCTTCTCAGAAGAGTTCCAACTTATACCTGCTATTCTGGATTAATTTTAAAAAGCATCTTCTTCCCTTTCAAGAATATTCTGATTTGGGTGATAAATTATAATGTCATTCTAATTATAAAGAAGGTTTACTTTTAACGTTATAACAAAATTAAAAGATTGCATAGTAAGGAAGTCCAAAGGTAATTAATTCTGTCTACAGACAATATCCCAAGGGCAGACTGGCATCATTTACATCATACAAAGTATACAGCTTATTTTTCAAAAATTTTTATTAGGTGTCCTCTGTGAACTATTGTGTTTTATACTGTTCTACATAATGGTCTGCTTATTTTCTGCTTCATACACATTCTTGTCCTTCTTCTTCCTGCATCTCAGACCTTGACCACAACCTACAGACACTAGCTAAAGATTCAAAATAATTCTCTTCAAGTTTAAGTGATAGAAATTCAAATCACATTAATTATGGTGAGCTGAATAATGACCTCACAAGGATATCCATGTCATAATTCCCAGAAATTATAACCATGTTATCTTACATACAAAAAGGGACTTTGCAGATATGATTAAATTAATAATCCTGAGACTGAGAGAGTATTATGGATTATCTGGTTGGTACAACATAATCAAAAGATTCTTATATGAGGAATCCAGGAGGGACAGTGCCAAAGAGATATAAGGATGGAAACAGAGGTCAGATAGGAGAGAAGATGCTACCCTCTTGGCTTTCAGCATGGAGGAAGGAGCCAAGGAATGTAGGCAGCCTACAGAAGCAGGAGCCAACAGGAAACCAATTCTTCTGGCAGGAAATACCTCTGCCAACACTCATTTTAGCCCAGTGAACCTGATTTCAGACTTTGACCTCCAGAGCTGTGTGAGAATAAATGTGTGTTTTAAACCACTTTTTTTTTTTTTTTTGGAATTTGTTATAGCAATAATAAACCAATATAATGACCAACTGAAAAAGAGCAGGGTATCTGCTAACATAACTCAAAATTTCATGGTCATTTTGCTTCAGATTTGGCTGCATTCAATGTCACCAAAAAGCTTTCTCTATTTCTCATTTCTGCTTTATCTGGCTGGTATTCCCTACATAGAAGCTTAGAATCTCTACAATAACATTCTTACACCTGCAAGCCTTGTAAAATATAATGTTTTATTCCTTGTAACATAGACGAAAATCCTAATTTTTTAGGCTCAGTTTGGATTAAGGGTCTATTTATCACAATGGAGGAGAATTTGATATGGTCATTGTGAGTCCTAGGTCATATGTTCACTTCTGAATCTAGAGGGAGATGGGGGTTAACCCAAGGAAACCACATGAACTAAAGTTATGAGAAGTTTCTGGGAATTCTTGGGTGGTGCTATGAGGAAACTGAAGTATGGTGATACTGGGAAGATCCACAGAAGTCAATACTATCAGCCTTGTGAGTATCCTTGTGTTTGAATACTAGATTAATTGTTCTAATGCTAGAAAATATCCATGTCTTACTATAGGAAACTATATTCCTTTCTAACTCAACAGTCAAAGGCAAATGTTCCTGGTTGGGTAGGTTTTCATTATTTTTGTTTTTGTTTTACAAAACATTCTCCTTCAAGTAACATATCAGGTTCTTGGGTTATTTCCACAACGTGGCTCTATTATACATATCTACAGAGTTCTCTCCCATCAGGCAAAAGATGGTTATAAAGGATGATCAACCATGGAGTATTTATAGATGGGTTTTGAAGATGGAATTCATCATTTCCATCTCAATTTTATTTCCCAGAACTCAGGCACATAGCTGTACTTAAGTATAAAGAAAACAGGAAAGTCATTATCTATGAGCATAAAATGAAAAGAACTGCTTGGTGAATTACCAACAAGTCATTCCTTTAGACTTCATTCCATTGTAATTGGTATCTTTCTATACCCTAGGATCAATTTCTATACTCCAGATAAGTTAACCAGTGTCTCATTTATAATGGAAAGACATAGTAAAGACAAGTGAACACTGATAGTCTCAGAAATAGGAGGGGTCACAGTTTCCTGGATCTTAGCCATTGCTCTCCAGGGATTGGCTATTTGGTACCCTTGCTGCTGAATGCCTGCAGCCAGCAGGCAGTAGACTCCCAGTCCTGGTCCCTCACCAGGACTGGCCCTATCTCTGGGCCAGGTGAGTGTCTTTTCTACCTGCCACATTTTGTCCAACTCCATCCCCAAACTTAACACAATAGCTCCCAATCTTTTTGGCCATTTACATACTTGGTTTTGCTGCAGGAATAATTTTTTCTTTATTTTCCTACTTTCAGAAAATTTTTATGGCAACATTCTCTTTCCTATTTTACTTAAAAGTCTTTCAACACCTCAAAAATAATCCTGATTTATCACTTAGCTATAAACATTTTTTCCAGGAAAGGTTTGGTTTGCATAGTCTGGGCTCTGAAGTCGTTCTGTTTTTACTCCCTTTCCAAATAAAAGCTGTGGAACTAAGAAGATGGGTAATCAAGAGAAGAAATGTGGGGTGGGGGTCAGGGCAAAGTGGGTGAGAGGGATTAGAAAAGCATGAGAGAGAAAGTGGGTGTTTTCTCCAACCCATTTATGGAACTTCTCCAAAGAAGGAGAACAAGACAGGAGAGTGGGAAAACATAAGGAGAACAAAAAGCTGGAGAGTGAGAACAGACAAGGGGCAATGTTACAGAAGAGCAACCTTCTGAAGATCTCTGTGAAAGGATTCATTTGCCAGCAAGGGATATAGATACATCAAAAGAATAGTTTTGGCAGTGCTGTGAGTTCTCCATGAGAGATATGATTCTTTTATCTTTCCAGTAGTAAACTGTAACCCTCTTTAAGGTTTTCCAACAAAAGTTTCATGGGGGAACTATCCTGGAGAGTTCTGACTACTAGCAAGTGCATGTATACATTCTTACCAATTATGCTATTTTATAAACATTTAAATAATAACTCACTCTGAACAGGGAGGCTCTCAAATTTTATTATATATTATCTTATTGTAAAATAACAACACCTGTACATGGCCTTTCTTCCTGCTTTCAGACAACTGATCAAAAATAAGTCTTGTCTATCCTGAAGGGAGAAAGGAGAAAGGAGAGGGTTTAAATTCCATTAAGACTCTATAAACAGGGGGACCACAGAGTCTGAAACTCTGCAGCTTGATACCTGGTGGTGCTCTGGTGAGAAGGGCAAATCCCCAGGAGGATAGTGAAATCTGGGGGTCCTCGGGTCACATAGGGAGAGGCGGTTCCCCTGTTGGGAGGGAATTTGGTAGATATTTGCCCCCCCCACACACACACAGGCAAAGGCCCCAGTGGACCCCAGAGAATAACTAAATTTGCTTGTGCTGGAACAAGGTCGCTAAGGGTGAAGCCTGGTGCCAGATGTGTGTTGTGATTTTCCATAATCCCTGAAACACTGTTGCTACACAATTGCATGAACTTTTTCTGGGGCTGGCTGGCACCCACCCACAGTCTCTGGGCATCAGCAGCAGCATGGTCCCGCAAATGCTCCTGGGTACAGCCGGCACCCAGCCATGGCTCTGTGAGACTCTCCCACAGAGGTGCAGAACAGATCAAAGCCTCAGTCACTCAGAAGTAAGGGGTCAGAAAAAACAACCACATCTGAGATCAAACTCAGGAGGGAGGTGATGCCTTTTGAACTGTCGGCTTGGTCACAGAGAGTGTAAAAACAGGGAATGGATGAAAACTGGAGACAAAGGACGGCTGTAAAATTGCTAATTGGGGAGAACAGAGTTCTGATACTAGAGACTGGATAGCTGGATGACACCATTTTCACCCTTCCCATGTATGCACATACACACCTACAAGTGCCACAACAATCCACCCCAGTAAGCTAAGCAGCACCATCTAGTGGAGAACAGACCGTTACACTAAGCCCTGCCCAAATGGCCAACTTCGCTCTTCAGGAGCACCAGAAGTCTCTCTAGTTGCTTAGTTTATGGACTATAACACGCTTCATAGTTTGACCTCTAGGGGAAAACAATGTGATTTCAATCATATTTCAGTCTGTTCACTGGTCCATCTATTCAATTTTCTTTTTTTTTTTTTTATTTTTCCTTTCTTCTTTTTCTTAAATACAGAAAGAGAAAAAGTTAAATTTTATTTTCAATTTTTATTAAAAATATTTTTCTTGGGGCACCTGGGTGTCTAGTCAGTTGAGTGTCTGACTTCAGCTCAGGTCATGGTCTCACAGCTTGCAGGTTCGAGCCCTGCATCAGGGTCTGTGTTGACAGCTCAAAGACTGGAGCCTACTTCAGATTCTGTGTCTCCCTCTCTCGGCCCCTCACCCTACTTGAGCTCTGTCTCTCTCTCAAAAATAAATAAACATTAAAATTTTTTTAAATATTTTCTTTAATTTGTTTATACTATATTTTTTACTATTTTTGTAAATTTTTCAAATTCTGTTTTACTTTCATCATTTCATTTTATTCTATTTCATTGTACTCATTTTTTCAAAATTTCAAACGTTTTCTTTTTTTTTTCTTTTTCCCCTATTTTCTCTAATCTATCATGTGCCTTTCAACACCCAGACCAAAACACACCTAGGATCTAGCATCATTTATTTGGTATTTGTGTGTGTGTGTGTGTGTGTGTGTGTGTGTGTGTGTGTGTGTGTGTGTGTGTGTGTGTGTTTTAATGTTTTAATTTTAATTTAATTTAATTTTTTTACCTCATTAATTCCTTTTCTTCCTTCAAAATGATGAAACGAAGGAATTCACCCAAAAAGAAAGGGCAGGCAGAAATGACAGCCAGGGAATGAACCAACACGGATACAAACAAGATGTCTGAACCAGAATTTAGAATCATGATAATAAGAATGCTAGCTGGGATCAAAAATAGATTAGAATCCCTTTCCGTGGAGATAAAAGAAGTAAAAACTAGTCAGGATGAAATTTAAAAAATGCTATAACTGAGCTGCAATTTCGAATGTATGCCACAGTGGCAAGGATGGATGAGGCAGAGCAGCAAATCAGCAATACAGAGGACAAACTTATGGAGAATAATGAGGCAGAAAAAGAGGGAAACTAAAGAAAAAGAGCACGATTTAAGAATTGGGGAAATCAGGAACTCATTAAAAAGAGACAACATCAGAATCATAGGGGTCCTGGAAGAGGAAGAGGGAGAAAAAGGAGAAGAAGGGTTATGTGAGCAAATCATAGTGGAAAACATTACTAACCTGGGGAAAGACACAGATATCAAAATCCAGGAAGCACAGGGAACTTTCATTAGATTCAACAAAAACCGACCATCAACTAGGCATATCATAGTCAAATTCACAAAATACTCAGGCAAGGAAAGAATCATGAAAGCAGCAAGGGAAAAAAGTGCTTACCCTACAAGGGAAGACAGATCAGGTTTGCAGCAGACCTATCCACAGAAAGTTGGCAGGCCATAAAGGAGTGGCAGGATATTTTCAATGTGCTAAATCAGAAAAATATGCAGCCAAGAATTCTTTATCCAGCAAGGTTGTCATTCAAAATAGAAGGAGGTATTAAACGTTTCCCAGACAAATATAAATTAAAGGAGTTCATGACCAAGAAATCAGCCCTGCAAGAAATTTTAAGAGGGACTCTCTGAGGGGAGAAAAGGTGAAAATGAATGAATGAATGAATGAATGAATGAATAAATAAATACCAAAAGCAACAAAGACTAGAAAGGACCAGAGAACACCACCAGACTCTCTAACTCTACAAAAGACATAATGGCAATACATTAGAATCTTTCAGTAGTCACTCTAAACATCAATGGGCTAAATGTTCCAATCCAAAGACGTAGGGTAACTAACTGAATGAATAAGAAAACAAGATCCAGCTATATGCAGTTTATGAGAAATCCATTCTAGACATAAAGACACCTTCAGATTGAAAGTAAGGGATGGTTAACCATCTGTCATGCTCATGGTCAACAAAAGAAAGCAGGAGGAGCCATACCTGTATCAGACAATCTAGACTTTAAAATAAGACTGTAACAAGAGATGAAGAAGGGCATTATATCATAATTAAGGGGTTTATCCACCAAGAAGACCTAACAATTGTAAACATTTATGCTCCACATGTGGAATAATTCAAATATATAAATTATTAGTCACAAACATAAAGAAACTCATTGATAATAATACCATAATAGTAGGGGACTTCAACACCCCACTTATAGCAATGGACAGATCATACATTCGGAAAATTAACAAGGAAACAATGGCTTTGAATGACACACTGGACCAGATGGACTTAACAGATATATTCAGAACATTTCATCCTAAAGCAGCAGAATATACATTCGTCCTGAATGTACATGGAACTTTCCCCAGAATAGATCACATACTGGGAAACAAATCAGCCCTCAACAAGTGCAAAAAGATCAAGATCAGACCATACATATTTCCGTACTATGAAACTTGAAACCAACCACAAGAAAAAATTTGGAAAGGTAACAAATACTTCGAGACTAAAGAACATCCTACTAAAGAATGAATGGGCTAACCAAGAAGCAAAAGAGGAAATTAAAAAATACATGGAAGCACATGAAAATGATAATACCCCAACCCAAAACCTCTGGGATGCAGCAAAGGTAGTCATAAGAAGAAAATATATAGCAATCCAGGCCTTCCTACAGAAGGAAGAAAGATCTCAGATATACAAACTAACCTTACACCTTAAAGAGCTGGAAAAAGAACTGCAAATGAAACCCAAAACCAGCAGAAGACATGAAATAATAAAGATTAGAGCAGAAATCAATGCTATTGAAACCCAACCCAACCCAACCAAACCAACCAACCAACCAAACAAACAAAACAAACAAACAAACAAACAAAAAACAAAAACAAAAAGAAAACAGATCAATGAAACCAGAAGCTGGTTCTTTGAAAGAATTAACAGAATTGATAAACCACTAGCTACTTTCATGAAAAAGGAAAGGACCCAAAAAAATAAAGAAAGAGGAGATATCACAGCCAACACTGCAGAAATAAAAATAATAATAAGAGAATATTATGAGCAATTATATGCCAATAAAATAGGCAATATGGAAGAAATGAAAATTCCCTAGAAACATATAAACTACCAAAACTGAAATAGGAAGAAACAGAAAATTTGAACAGACCCATAACCAGTAAGGAAATCGAATTATTAACGAAAAATCTCCCAAAAAACAAGAGTCCAAGGCCAGATGGCTTTCCAGGGGAATTCTACCAAACATTTAAGGAAGAGTTAACACCTATTCTCTTGAAGCTGTTCCAAAAAATAGAAATGGAAGGAAACCTTCCAAACTCTATGAAGTCTGCATTACCTTGATTCCAAAACCAGACAGAGACCCCACTAAAAATGAGAACTATAGATAAACACTGGGGGTTCCGGAAGATGGCGGCGTAGGAGGACGCGGGGCTCACAGCGCGTCCTGCCGATCACTTAGATTCCACCTACACCTGCCTAAAGAACCCAGAAATCCACCAGAGGATTAGCAGAAGGGAGTCTCCGGAGTCAAGCGCAGACTAGAGGCCCACGGAAGAGGGTAGGAAGGGCGGCGAGGCGGTGCGCGCTCCACGGACTGGCGGGAGGGAGCCGGGGCGGAGGGGCGGCTCGCCGGCCAAGCAGAGCCCCCGAGTCTGGCTGGCAAAAGCGGAGGGGCCGGACAGACTGTGTTCCCACAGCAAGCGCGACTTAGCGTCTGGGAGGTCATAAGTTAACAGCTCTGCGCGGAAAGCGGGAAGGCTGGAGGACAAAGGGAGGGAGAGCTGCTGAGCCCCCGGACGGCAGAGCTCAGCTTGGCGGGGAACAAAGGCGCCAGCGCCATCTCCCCCGCCCATCCCCCAACCAAAATTCCCAAAGGGAACCAGTTCCTGCCAGGGAACTTGCTCGCTCCGCGCAAACACCCAACTCTGTGCTTCTGCGGAGCCAAACCTCCGGCAGCGGATCTGACTCCCTCCCGCTGCCACAGGGCTCCTCCTGAAGTGGATCACCTAAGGAGAAGCGAGCTAAGCCTGCCCCTCCAGCCCCCGTGCACCTTGCCTACCCACCCCAGCTAATACGCCAGATCCCCAGCAACACAAGCCTGGCAGTGTGCAAGTAGCCCAGACGGGACACGCCACCCCACAGTGAATCCCGCCCCTAGGAGAGGGGAAGAGAAGGCACACACCAGTCTGACTGTGGCCCCAGCAGTGGGCTGGGGGCAGACATCGGGTTGGACTGCGGCTCCGCCCACTAACTCCAGTTATACACCACAGCACAGGGGAAGTGCACTGCAGGTCCTCACCACGCCAGGGACTCTCCAAAATGACCAAACGGAAGAATTCCCCTCAGAAGAATCTCCAGGAAATAACAACAGCTAATGAACTGATCAAAAAGGATTTAAAAAATATAACAGAAAGTGAATTTAGAATAATAGTCATAAAATTAATCGCTGGGCTTGAAAACAGTATACAGGACAGCAGAGAATCTCTTGCCACAAAGATCGAGGGACTAAGGAACAGTCACGAGGAGCTGAAAAACGCTTTAAACGAAATGCAAAACAAAATGGAATCCACGATGGCTCGGCTTGAAGAGGCAGAGGAGAGAATAGGTGAACTAGAAGATAAAGTTATGGAGAAAGAGGAAGCTGAAAGAAAGAGGGATAAAAAAATCCAGGAGTATGAGGGAAAAATTAGAGAACTAAGTGATACACTAAAAAAAAATAATATACGCATAATTGGTATCCCAGAGGAGGAAGAGAGAGGGAAGGGTGCTGAAGGGGTACTTGAACAAATTATAGCTGAGAACTTCCCTGAACTGGGGAAGGAAAAAGGCATTGAAATCCAAGAGGCACAGAGAACTCCCTTCAGACGTAACTTGAATCGATCTTCTGCACGACATATCATAGTGAAACTGGCAAAATACAAGGATAAAGAGAAAATTCTGAAAGCAGCAAGGGATAAACGTGCCCTCACATATAAAGGGAGACCTATAAGACTCGTGACTGATCTCTCCTTTGAAACTTGGCAGGCCAGAAAGGCTTGGCACGATATCTACAGTGTGCTAAACAGAAAAAATATGCAGCCGAGAATCCTTTATCCAGCAAGTCTGTCATTTAGAATAGAAGGAGAGATAAAGGTCTTCCCAAACAAACAAAAACTGAAGGAATTCGTCACCACTAAACCAGCCCTACAAGAGATCCTAAGGGGGATCCTGTGAGACAAAGTACCAGAGACATCACTACAAGCATAAAACATACAGACATCACAATGACTCTAAACCCATATCTTTCTATAATAACACTGAATGTAAATGGATTAAATGCGCCAACTAAAAGACATAGGGTATCAGAATGGATAAAAAAACAAGCCCCATCTATTTGCTGTCTACAAGAGACTCATTTTAGATCTGAGGACACCTTTAGATTGAGAGTGAGGGGATGGAGAACTATTTATCATGCTCCTGGAAGCCAAAAGAAAGCTGGAGTAGCCATACTTATATCAGACAAACTAGACTTTAAATTAAAGGCTGTAACAAGAGATGAAGAAGGGCATTATATAATAATCACAGGGTCTATCCACCAGGAAGAGCTAACTATTATAAATGTCTATGCGCCAAATACCCGAGCCCCCAGATATATAAAACAATTACTCATAAACATAAGCAACCTCATTGATAAGAATGTGGTCATTGCAGGGGACTTTAACACCTCACTTACAGAAATGGATAGATCATCTAGACACACAGTCAATAAAGAAACAAGGGCCCTGAATGATACATTGGATCAGATGGACTTGACAGATATATTTAGAACTCTGCATCCCAAAGCAACAGAATATACTTTCTTCTCGAGTGCACATGGAACATTCTCCAAGATAGATCATATACTGGGTCACAAAACAGCCCTTCATAAGTTTACAAGAATTGAAATTATACCATGCATACTTTCAGACCACAATGCTATGAAGCTTGAAATCAACCACAGGAAAAAGTCTGGAAAACCTCCAAAAGCATGGAGGTTAAAGAACACCCTACTAACGAATGAGTGGGTCAACCAGGCAATTAGAGAAGAAATTAAAACATATATGGAAACAAACGAAAATGAAAATACAACAATCCAAACGCTCTGGGATGCAGCGAAGGCAGTCCTGAGAGGAAAAGACATTGCAATCTAGGCCTATCTCAAGAAACAAGAAAAATCCCAAATACAAAATCTAACAGCACACCTAAAGGAAATAGAAGCAGAACAGCAAAGGCAGCCTAAACCCAGCAGAAGAAGAGAAATAATAAAGATCAGAGCAGAAATAAACAATATAGAATCTAAAAAAACTGTAGAGCAGATCAACGAAACCAAGAGTTGGTTTTTTGAAAAAATAAACAAAATTGACAAACCTCTAGCCAGGCTTCTCAAAAAGAAAAGGGAGATGACCCAAATAGATAAAATCATGAATGAAAATGGAATGATTACAACCAATCCCTCAGAGATACAAACAATTATCAGGGAATACTATGAAAAATTATATGCCAGCAAATTGGACAACCTGGAAGAAATGGACAAATTTCTAAACACCCACACTCTTCCAAAACTCAATCAGGACGAAATAGAAAGCTTGAACAGACCCATAACCAGCGAAGAAATTGAATCGGTTATCAAAAATTTCCCAACAAATAAGAGTCCAGGACCAGATGGTTTCCCAGGGGAGTTCTACCAGACATTTAAAGCAGAGATAATACCTATCCTTCTCAAGCTATTCCAAGAAATAGAAAGGGAAGGAAAACTTCCAGACTCATTCTATGAAGCCAGTATTACTTTGATTCCTAAACCAGACAGAGACCCAGTAAAAAAAGAGAACTACAGGCCAATATCCCTGATGAATATGGATGCAAAAATTCTCAATAAGATACTAGCAAATCGAATTCAACAGCATATCAAAAGAATTATTCACCATGATCAAGTGGGATTCATTCCTGGGATGCAGGGCTGGTTCAACATTCGCAAATCGATCAACGTGATACATCACATTAACAAAAAAAAAGAGAAGAACCATATGATCCTGTCAATCGATGCAGAAAAGGCCTTTGACAAAATCCAGCACCCTTTCTTAATAAAAACCCTTGAGAAAGTCGGGATAGAAGGAACATACTTAAAGATCATAAAGGCCATTTATGAAAAGCCCACAGCTAACATCATCCTCAACGGGGAAAAACTGAGAGCTTTTTCCCTGAGATCAGGAACACGACAGGGATGCCCACTGTCACCGCTGCTGTTTAATATAGTGCTGGGAGTTCTAGCATCAGCAATCAGACAACAAAAGGAAATCAAAGGCATCAAAATTGGCAAAGATGAAGTCAAGCTTTCGCTTTTTGCAGATGACATGATATTATACATGGAAAATCCGATAGACTCCACCAAAAGTCTGCTAGAACTGATACATGAATTCAGCAAAGTTGCAGGATACAAAATCAATGTGCAGAAATCAGTTGCATTCTTATACACTAACAATGAAGCAACAGAAAGACAAATGAAGAAACTGATCCCATTCACAATTGCACCAAGAAGCATAAAATACCTAGGAATAAATCTAACCAAAGATGTAAAAGATCTGTATGCTGAAAACTATAGAAAGCTTATGCAGGTAATTGAAGAAGATATAAAGAAATGGAAAGACATTCCCTGCTCATAGATTGGAAGAATAAATATTGTCAAAATGTCAATACTACCCAAAGCTATCTACACATTCAATGCAATCCCAATCAAAATTGCACCAGCATTCTTCTTGAAACTAGAACAAGCAATCCTAAAATTCATATGGAACCACAAAAGGCCCCGAATAGCCAAAGTAATTTTGAAGAAGAAGACCAAAGCAGGAGGCATCACAATCCCAGACTTTAGCCTCTACTACAAAGCTGTCATCATCAAGACAGCATGGTATTGGCACAAAAACAGACACATAGACCAATGGAATAGAATAGAAACCCCAGAACTAGACCCACAAACGTATGGCCAACTCATCTTTGACAAAGCAGGAAAGAACATCCAATGGAAAAAAGACAGTCTCTTTAACAAATGGTGCTGGGAGAACTGGACAGCAACATGCAGAAGGTTGAAACTAGACCACTTTCTCACACCATTCACAAAAATAAACTCAAAATGGATCAAGGACCTGAATGTGAGACAGGAAACCATCAAAACCTTAGAGGAGAAAGCAGGAAAAGACCTCTCTGACCTCAGCCGTAGCAATCTCTTACTCGGCACATCCCCAAAGGCAAGGGAATTAAAAGCAAAAGTGAATTACTGGGACCTTATGAAGATAAAAAGCTTCTGCACAGCAAAGGAAACAACCAACAAAACTAAAAGGCAACCAACGGAATGGGAAAAGATATTTGCAAATGACACATCGGACAAAGGGCTAGTATCCAAAATCTATAAAGAGCTCATCAAACTCCACACCCGAAAAACAAATAACCCAGTGAAGAAATGGGCAGAAAACATGAATAGACACTTCTCTAAAGAAGACATCCGGATGGCCAACAGGCACATGAAAAGATGTTCAACGTCGCTCCTTATCAGGGAAATACAAATCAAAACCACACTCAGATACCACCTCACGCCAGTCAGAGTGGCCAAAATGAAGAAATCAGGAGACTATAGATGCTGGAGAGGATGTGGAGAAACAGGAACCCTCTTGCACTGTTGGTGGGAATGCAAATTGGTGCAGCCGCTCTGGAAAGCAGTGTGGAGGTTCCTCAGAAAATTAAAAATAGACCTACCCTATGACCCAGCAATAGCACTGCTAGGAATTTATCCAAGGGATACAGGAGTACTGATGCATAGGGGCACCTGTACCCCAATGTTTATAGCGGCACTCTCAACAATAGCCAAATTATGGAAAGAGCCTAAATGTCCATCAACTGATGAATGGATAAAGAAATTGTGGTTTATATACACAATGGAATACTACGTGGCAATGAGAAAAAATGAAATATGGCCTTTTGTAGCAACGTGGATGGAACTGGAGAGTGTGATGCTAAGTGAAATAAGCCATACAGAGAAAGACAGATACCATATGGTTTCACTCTTATGTGGATCCTGAGAAACATAACAGAAACCCATGGGGGAGGGGAAGGAAAAAAAAAAAAAAAGAGGTTAGAGTGGGAGAGAGCCAAAGCATAAGAGACTGTTAAAAACTGAGAACAAACTGAGGGTTGATGGGGGGTGGGAGGGAGGGCAGGGTGGGTGATGGGTATTGAGGAGGGCACCTTTTGGGATGAGCACTGGGTGTTGTATGGAAACCAATTTGACAGTAAATTTCATATATTAAAAAATAAAAAAAAAAAAGGAGAACTATAGAACAATTTCCCTCATAAACATGGATGCAAAAATCTTCAACAAGATACTAGCCAACCAGATCCTACAATACATTAAAAAATTATTCACCACGATCAAGTGCGATTTATACCTGGGATGCAGGGCTGGTTCAATATCCACAAAACAATCAATGTGATTCATCAAATCAATAAACGAAAGGACAAGAGCCACATGATCCTCTCAATATATGCAGAGAAAGTATTTGACAAAATACAGCATCCTTTCTTGACAAAAACCCTCAAGAAAGTAGGGATAGAAGGATCATACCTCAAGATCATAAAAGCCATATATGAAAGACCCAATGCTAATATCATCCTCAATGGGGAAAAACTGAGAGCTTTCCCTCTAAGGTCAGGAAAGAGACAGGGATGTGTACTCTTGCCACTGTTATTCAACATAGTATTGGAAGTCTTAGCCTCTGCAATCAGACAACACAAAGAAATGAAAGACATCCAAATCAGCCAGGAGGAGGTCAAACTTTCACTCTTTGCAGATGACATGAGACTCTATACGAAAAACCCAAAAGATTCCACCAAAAAACTGCTAAAAGTGATGCACGAATTCATCAAAGTGACAGGATATAAAAATCAATGCACAGAAATTGTTTGTATTCCTATACACCAACAGTGAAGCAACAGAAAGAGAAATCAAGGAATCGATACCATTTACAATTGCACCAAAAACCATACAATACCTAGGAATAAATCTGACCAAAGAAGTGAAAAATCTATACGCTGAAAAGTATAGAAAGCTTATGAAAGAAATTGAAGGAGGCACACAAAAAAATGGAAAATATGCCATGCCTCTGGATAGGAAGAAGAAACATTGTAAAAATATCAATACTACCCAAAGCAATCTACATATTCAATGTAATACCTATCATAATAATACCAACATTCTTCACAGAGATAGAACAAACAATCCTAAAATTTGTATGGAAACAGAAAAGACCCAGAATAGCAAAAGCAATGTTAAAAAAGAAAACCAAAGCAAGGGGCATCACAATTATGGACTTTAAGGGGTATTAGAAAGCTGTAATCATCAAGACACTATGGTACTGACACAAAAACAGACACTCATATCAAAGGAAAGGAATAGAGAACCCAGAAATGGATCCACAAACGTATGGCCAACTAATCTTTGACAAAGCAGGAAAGAATAGCCAATGGAATAAAGACTCTTCAGCAAGTGGTGCTGGGAAAATTGGACAGCGACATGCAGAAAAATGAACCTGGACCACGTTCTTACACCATACACAAAAATAAAACTAAAATGGATAAAAGATCTAAATGTAAGCCATCAAAATCCTTCAGGAAAAAGCAAGCAAAAACCTCTTTGACCTTGGCTGCAGCAACTTCTTACTCAACACGTCTCCAGAGGCAAGGGAAACAAGAGCAAAAATGAACTATTGGAATCTCATCAAGATAAAATCTTCTGCACAACAAAGGAAACAATGAGAAAAACTAAAAGGCAACCAAAAGAATGGGAGAAGATATTTGCAAATGATATATCAGATAAAGGGTTAGTATCCAAAATCTATAAAGAACTTAGCAAACTGAACACCCAAAAATCAAATAATCTAGTGAAGAAATGGGCAAAAGACATGAATAGACGCTTCTCCAAAGAAAACATTCAGACGGCCAATTGACACATGAAAAAATGCTCAACATCACTCATCATCAGGGAAATACAAATCAAAACCACAGTGAGATACCACCTCACACCTGTCAGAATGGCTAACATTAACAACTCAGTCAACAACAGATGTTGGCGAGGATGTGGAGAAAGAGGATCTCTTTTTCATTGTTGGTGGGAATGCAAACTGGTGCAGCCACTCTGGAAAACAGTATGGAGGTTTCTCAAAAAATTAAAAATAGAACTACTCTACGACTCAGCAATTGCACTACTAGGTATTTATCCAACAGATACAAGTATGCTGTTTTGAAAGGCACATGCACCTCAACGTCTAGAGCAGCACTATCAACAATAGCCAAAGTATGGAAAGAGCCCAAATATCCATCGATGGAGGAATGGGTTAAAAAGATGTGGTATATATACACAATGGAGTATTACTTGGCAATCAAAAAGAATGAAATCTTGCCATTTGCAACTATGTGGATGGAACTAGAGGGTATTATGCTAAACAAAATTAATCAGTCAGAGAACAACAAAAATCATATGACTTCATTTATATGAGGACTTTAAGACACAGAACAGATGACCACAATGGAAGGGAAGCAAAAATAATATAAAAACCAGGAGGGGACAAAACATAAGAGACCCTTAAATATGGAGAACAAACAGAGGGTTACAGGAGGGGTTGTGGGAGGCAGGATGGGCTAAATGGATAAGGGGCATTAAGGAATCTACTCCTGAAACTACTGTTGCACTATACACTAACTAACTTGGATGGAAATTAAAACAAACAAACATACAAAAAAAAAACCAAAACTGACCAATGCATATGTATACTTTTACGTTTTAATAGCTTCTGTCAAATTACATTCCAAACAAGTTGTAATATAAAAAAAGAAAAATGAATAAGAAAACATAAACGAAAAACAAGTGATAATTGGATAAAAATGGGGGAAATAAAAGAAATAAGTAGAATAAGTACTAAAAATGTGTCTTTTACGTAAGCATGTATTTTCATGTAACAGTGATAATGTTAGCAAGCTTTTATTGAGCATATATTATTTCCTTTATGAGCTTTACTGAGGATATCATGCAAGGATATTTGTGAAAAAAATAAATACAATGAATGCTGAGTGACAAAGGGTAGGTACAGATTCTCAGAAGCTGTGACTTCTCTAGGAGAGGAATATGCCAAAGTAGAGATCTTATGGGAAGTTTTCTAAGGAAATAAAAACTGAGCTGGGCTTCAAAGGCTGGTTAGAACCTGAGAAATGCATGTGAAGTATGAAGACATGTTAAGAAAGGAAAAAGAGAAATCTACAAACAAAAGGTCTGAATCACAGAACCTATAGTATATGAGCTTAGATTGATTAGGAGGACAGTGATAAGAAGAATGAAAAGAAACAGAAAAGCAAATGAGCAAGCAAAAAAGAGAAAAAGGAGGAAAATGATACTAGATAAATGATGAAGAAAACTGGGGGGTTGGTGAAAGAAAAGAGAGAGAAAGAAGACAGACACAATTTCAGATATTCACAAATTTTTGCACGTAAACTCATCATACTGGTCTCAGAAAGCCTTATACTACCACAGCGGAGTCCTCATGACTGTACTTCTCTATTGGCTTTCCAGATGGATTGTGGGTAGAGTGTTCCAGACTGATGGTTGTGAAGTCTCGAATTACAGTTCTGGGTATAATAGAAGATAGCTTGTAAGCCTAAACATCAGCAAGTAAAATGAGAGAGTTGAAAAGGAATATGTAAATTAATCCAGTAATGGGTGGGAGAGTTTCTGTATCAGATTAAATTTCCTTTTAAACATTGTACTACTTTTTAATAGTAAAATTCTTAATATTTAAATATAGGCCATGACAATGCAATTTTCCTAGTCTAAAATGAAATAAATAGGAGAGGACTTGTTTTGCATACTAGTTTTTAATGCATTTGACAATTTAGTTACTATTGTCAAGATTCATCTCCTGTCTCAATTATCAACATTTATGTGGGGAAAAAAAACAATACTGAAGATGTAGCTATATACATCTCTTTCATAATAACCAAACAACTTAACATGGCCTCTTACGTAGTTTTGCACTGTGTTGATTTAGCAAAAATGGAAGTATATTTCCTAGAATACTCTGAAGGCTCTGTGTTAGGATTATTCATGAAAGACATGAGTAAGATGGAAGGCAGCTATGAAATAGCAGTGATATTTACACTTGGAACTTTGGTACAGGGTCAGGCACTGTTGCCGTTAATGTGCATTGAGAGTCTTAGATCCCATGGTTTGATCAAGCTAATGGCTCACAACAAGGTCTATACTTTTAGGCATCCAGCAGAACAATGGGAATGGTTCCAAGGTGATGTTAGTGCCTTGAAGCCAGACCTGTCTCCTCCTAGGACAGATGACTTTTCTCTGGGGAGACAGTTGTTTAAGATGTCATATTGACTCCATGTGACCAGGCTATATTTGACAGGGGAACAGAGAGAATAACTTCTACAATAAGGCTTTGGTATTTTCTAATGAGGATGAGGAAAAATGTGCTATAGCTCTTTCCAAGAGTATATTTTTTTTCTCTCAATATTGCCAGCCTCTAGATGAGTACATATCCCTGTCAGAGAAGGTTGACCCTGAAAGAATTTAGAAATTCAGCATCCAATTACATTTTAATTCCAAAAGTTAGTTACTTTGGCTAACTGACTCTCAGTGGTAAAATGGAAAACATTCTAAAATGTAATTTTCACATATAAATTCTTAATAACAATCACTAATCTCAGAAAAAGAAACTCAGGTTAAAAAATTATCATAAAGAGACAAGTTTCAAAAACATCTTTTTTAAAAAAATTGTTTTATTGAATATTTAGTATGAATGTGTTGAAAGAAAATTCTGCACATGAAGATCAACATGAAGATCAACATAAAAAAGAATCATATTCCCTCCACCTAAAAGTAACTTCTGTAGACATTTTAGCTGGATTTGAGTCCAAGCAATATCACCCATCTATATGCATATTTCCTATTAAAAATACTTATGTGCTGTTCTGTAATGTCTATTATTTAAAAAAACAAATTAAAATTGATATATTTTCACATTGATGATTGTACTTCTATAATATCAGAGGCATAAGTTTAAATAAATAAATATGCTTAAATGTAAACTGTAAGTTGCATAGGTTTATAGTTTGACCTTTCTTGAAAGTTGTAGCCAACTGGATGGCAATAGTGCCTTGTTCACTTGGAAGCATTTCTTCAAATCTTTCTGGACCAGCAACATATAGATGTCTTTCCTCAGGTATAAATGTCCTATATTAATGGTACAATCTCTGATGAGCAATGACTTTCATCATTTTCAGAAAAAGACAGTCTAAGACAAACCAATGAACACACTAACAAGCAAGCAGAAAAGAATCAAGTTCAAAGAGTTTTTAAACTCTGGAGCGGGGAAGAACTCTATGACTGCACCATTGTTACTCTTGATGGGAGTTGAATTCTTGATGAATTCTTCTTCTGTCCAGAGGCATTAGAGGAAGAACCATAGCTCTAAAAGGCTGACTCCCAGGGAGGTTATAAAAGGAAATCTTTCTGGGACTACACATTAACTTCACACTGGATAGTTCATGATTTAAAACGTTTGTTTTTTATGGGACATCTCTTGTAGAAGCTATCCTACCGGGCGACAGATTTTACTGTTGTTGGGGTCTCACTTTATATGAGAGTAACAAATGTATTCCTGTAAAGTTTGTGATTATTTAGATTTAAAACATATGAATTATATTTAGAATGCACTTGGATAACTCAGTGTTTAAATGAGCCCTGCAGTGAGTCCCTTGGAAACTTAAAGAATCTTTTGTTCTGTGAATAATCATGGTTCTTGAAACTGTGCTAAATTGTTTGTGCAAGATCAAATTTTTATATTGAAGGAGTGGGGTCTGTAGTTTTCTCTCAGGTAAATTGTGTCCATTAATATTTATGAAATTCTTTGTTTTAAATGGCGATTCTTAGTTTCTTTTGTGGCCACCATGTTTCTTTCCTGAAATGTGACTTTTTTAGTTGTCATCATTATTAATATTATGCTAAATATTTATTAAACTTAATTTGTAGATTATATCCAAGAAAATAGGAAAATGGTAGTCAATAAAATGCATCAGAGATACTAGTGGGGGATTAAGAACCAACTATGCAAAACCATTAGTAAATTTATTGACTTTTACTTATTTGCTTCAGGTAGGGAAAAAAAATGACCAGAAAAAAATACTAGCATAAAAGGATGACACAGAAGATCCATCTTTCAGGAAATTGTAATTTATAAATTATTTAGCAAATAATTGGCATTCTTGATTTATTTATGGAGCAGACTTCAAAACATTTTAGATTTTCTCCTATTATTACTATAGAACTGTGCTGCCATAAATGCTAGATTTAGACAGAAATAGGTCACATTTTCCACCAGCCCATTGTGAAGAATGTAAAGTATTGATAGCATGAGAGTTCAATAAAAAAAGTGCCTGAGACAGTATGGGCCACATCCATTACTACAGGCAGAACAAAGCAGGAAACACTTTATACTATATATAATATACTATTAGCAAAAAAATATAGGGCAATAAACTCTTTGGTATGAATGTATATCATAACAGCTCCTCCCCAAGCTACATCAGGAAGACAGAGATAAACTGCTAGCTGGGAGTGGGATGCAGATATGTGCAGGTCATACATCCATTGTCCCCTTCTTCATGGTTTCATCAGCAGTTGCCAGAAGAGAATGAACCTTTATTGCAAAAGTCTTTCTTCTAATCATTGTGGTATTTAGGCAGTCACCAAGCTTCACCTGAATCTGGGATGACTGTGAATCTTCCCTGACCATCCCTCCCACCTTTAATACTATGAAACTTTTCTTTAACATGCCCATAACAGCTATGACTATACATTCCGTATTATGAGTATTCTCCTATGTCTGTTGCAGGTACTAGACTATAAGTTCTGTGCGTTTAGGGACTCTGTTTGGTTCACCTTTGTGAATCCTGTCAGCCAGGCTGGGGGCCATGAAAGCAGATAATGGGAATGAGAAGTTGCTTTGCATCAAGAGAGAGCACAGACTCTGGAAGCCTGGAATGAAGATGACAGTCCGAGAACTACACAGGGTCCGTTTCAGGTCCTTTGGCAGGACACTTGACTGAGCATTTCAGCCCAAAGGCATGGTGGAGCTAATCTCAAGAAGAAAACAATGTTCAACTCTGGGGCCATGTGCTGCCTAGAGACTAAGATTATTGCAGAATTTGAGGATAGCTTGATTTCAGGCTCATTCCGTTTCAAATGTTCTGCATTATTGCTGACAGGTCCTTATGGGCAACTTCTTGATGATAAGGACTGTGTATTGGATATTCTTACTGACTCATCAATGCCTAATACATGATGGACCCCAAAGGCTGACAGACTAATGTGGATTTGAAAGGCTTTGATTGCAGAAGGATTAACCAATACAATTTTTGTTTTATCCTTAGCCTCAAATTAGAAGTGCCCAAATACGCAAAACACAGACCCTAGAAGCTCAGATGGTCTGGCTTCCTCATACACTTGGAACAGAGAAGCCTCTGGTGGTGACTTTTAATATCTTTTACTAAGATGTCTTTTTTTTTTTTTTATGGAAGGGCTGGAGCATGGACAATAATTTTATGTCTGCTTACATGTTAAGTCATCCTACACGTATCATGTATCTATTTATTCAGAGCAAGTTGCCACCTAACATCAAAGAGATTCCTTTATCATCGTGTGAATGAAGAGAAAAGCACATAGGAAAAATGAGACACAAAGGGGATCTCTCTCAGGGACATGCAAATAATGAGACTGGGGAGATGGTAGCTTTGCCTTCCACCTGCAGCTGTCAACCTACACTGTTTTCACTAAGTGAAGAGTATCAGAACAAGGAAATAGGCAAGACATAAAAAAAAAAGACGTCTCATCAATCAGATCTGTGAATAGCCAATAAGCATATGAAAAGATGTTCAACATCATAAGTCATTAGGAAAATTCAAATTAAAATCACAGTAAGGTACTACTTCACACCAACAAGAATGGATAAAATAAAAAGAGACAAGGGGAGCCTGGGTGGCTCAGTCAGTTGAGCATCTGACTCTTGGTTTCCACCCAGCTCATGATCTCACAGTTTGTGAGGTTGAGCCCCACTTGGGCTTCATGCTGGCAGCAAGGAACCTGCTTGGGATTCTCTCTCTCCCTCTCTCTCTGCCCTTCCCCTGCTTGCACAAGTTCTCTCTCTTTCAAAATGAATGAATAAAGAGAGAGAGAGAGAGAGAGAGAGAGAGAGAGAGAGAGAGAGAGAGAGGTATTGGAGAGAATGAGGAGACACTGGAGCCCTCTGGTGAGAATGTAAACTGCAGCCACGTTGGCAGTTTCTAAAACAGTTAAATATAACCTTACTGTAGTAACCAGCAATTTCCTTTCTAGATATCATTCCCAGAGAAAGGAAAACTTATGTTCACAAACATTATGTTCTACTTAAAAGTTCATAACAGCATTATTCCATGCAGCCTAAAAATGGAAATAACTCAAATGACCAGCAACTAATATAACAAGTGTAATATATTTATCAGGTAGAATACTATTTATCGATTACAAGGATAAAAGAATTCATTGAAACTGCAACATAGATCAATCTCAAAAAAATATTGTTAGCTGAATGAAGCCAGATGTAAAAAAAAAACACTTATTGTATGGTTACATTTATACAATATGTCTAGAGAAAGATTATTCATAGAGACAAAATATAAATGGTGGTTGTCTGAGGCTGGGGATGGCAAGGGGGAATGAATTCAATTGGGCAGAAAGAATCTTGGGGATGGGGACTGGAAAACTATAATTAGATTTGTTAAAGGTTACATAACTGTAAGTTTTCTGAAAACCACTGAATTGTACATTTGAAATGGGAATATTTTATGGCATATAAATTATACCTCAAAAATATATGTGATTAAAGAAAACAACTATCTCATAATCCAAAAGTTTGTAAAGTCAGAAATGAATTCTTTCTGTACCCATACCAAACCAACACTGACCAAACAATATGTGCTAAGTTTTTAAAATGTACTAATACACACAAACTACCCACTTACGTAAGTATACATATTTAAAAACAGTGAGAACTTTTCACAATGTTTTTGATGGGTTTTGCTTTGAGATATTTAGAGCAGTGTACTGCAATAAATTTAACATTAAAAAAATGGCCACTGTTCTTCTCCATGCAATTGTGTCTTACACCATCATTATTTTCAAATTTAACAGCAATTTTATGTATTAAACTGACACACGATGCAGTCCCTGGAACATGCTCAGTGATACTTGTGTATTCAATCTAACCGTTCATCTGGCAGTTACATCTTCTCTCCAATATCCTCACCAAGGATATTTCCAAAGATCAGAAACATATTACTTCTGGAGGCAACACATTTTATGGCTCTCTAAATCTGAGAAAAACATATTAAAATTTCTTATGAATATCTTCACTTGAATGATGTAGAGCAATGTTGTTCAATAAAACTTTTCTGTGATGGTATACATATTTTCTAACCTACACGGTTACAATGACAACCCTCTAACAATATGTTGTTTAATTCTAGTTAATTTCAATTTAAATAACTACATTTGGCTAATGGCTACTGTATTAGACACATAGGCCTAGAGGCTCATCCAATTTAACTGAATCAAAAAAGCTAAAGTCAAGCTTCCTTGAAAAACCTGCTTTGCCTCTTGCATTTCCTACCTCAAAGAAGTTACAGCAATCATTCATCCAGTTGTCCATTCCAGAAATCTTGGAATCATCCTGGAGTTATTCTCTGCTTGCAATTTGTCATGAAGTCCTATGAGAGCTATCTTCCACATGGCTCTATATTCTTGCTTGGCGTCTGTATTTCAATGGTCCTGTCTTTTCACACCTCTTTATTTCTCTCTGCATTCTGCAAAATTCTGTTATGTCTCTCCATCACTTATCTAACTAGCCTACAACCCCTGCTTCTGTATGACTACAATAATAAGCTCTCTAAAAGGCATGTCTGACAATGCCACTCTACTACTTGAAATTCTTCAGTGCCCTCCAGTGCATTCTAGTTATGATCTAGATTTTGTTTGAGGTGTATTATGATCTGGTCCTTTCCTTCCATTGCAGTGCACTTGTTATTACTTAGATTTACTCCGTACATTTGTACAGGCTATCCCTTTATATTACAGGCTGCTTTCTATGTTTTTATAAGGAAGGCAGTACCCACGGATGACCAGAACAGATGCTACAGACCCAGATAATATGGGCTTAAATGTTGGGTCTACCACTTAGTTTCCCTCAACTTAGAGTTAGTTACCTATAGCTATTTACCTACTTCCTAGAGTTGGTGAGATAAGATAATACTTATAAAGTATATACTGTGTGTTTGAGACTAATTAAATATTCCACAAATGTTTGGTCTTGTTACTAATATTTCTGACATGTTCACCTAACAGATCCCTACTTATATTTCAAGATTCAGATACCACATATCAAGGATATCATTTATACTGGCCTTCTACCTTCCATCCCCATTCTTCCTCCTAAACTATAATTTCATGATTAAATTGGTATGCCATTTTCATGGCTATTAATATATAGAAACTAATTATTATATTCTTATATTCAACTCCCCTATAAAGATTATAAACACCTTGAAAGTAAGAACTATGGCTCCTTCAGCTATGACTCATTTGTCTCAGCATCGAATCTACTATACATATTTAATAAATATGTATATGAAGTTTGGGAAAATAAAAGCAGTTTTTCAGGAACGAATATGGGTGTCCCTAGATATAGAGGATGCTAAGAGATTGACATTACTAGGATTGGTAGAGGTTAACTACTCAATCTGCTTCCAGATAAAGGGTGGAAATAACCCAACAGCACTGCTTTGGTTAAAGTGGACATCCTGTAATTCAGGCGTCATACCAGAACACTAGACACAGATGGTTTTATTTCATGATGTTAATCAGATTCTGAACTAAGTCTTCATCAGAATCCTAATTGGGTAAAAAAGTGCTAAGTATGAATTTCCTCTGGTTTCTTACCCCCAAGAAGTCAACATTTGGGCAAATATGAGAGGTTACTCTCATCAAAATAAGAATGGAAATATAATGGCCTCACTTTTGTTGAAGCTATTATCTTGACTACTTGTGCAAAGTGACCCTAAATATAGCCCTCACCAATTTTTCAACATTTTTCTTTGTGAATGATCACTGCTGCATAAGTTAAGAAGATGACATTGAAACTTATGAAGGTTAATTTTATGTGTCAACTTGGCTAAGCTGTAGTTCCCAGTTATTTCATCAAACACTAATCCAGGTGTTTCTGTGAAGATATTTTGTAGATGTGATTAACATCTATAATCATTAATTTTAGGTAAGAAAGATTAATTTCAATGCTGTGAATGGGCATGTTCCAAAATAAAAAGCCTCAAAAACAACAACACCAAAAAAAAATCATTTCCTAGAAGTAATTCTAGATAAAGACTGCAATAGCAGTACTTTCCCTCAGCCTTCAGCCTGCCTTACAAATTTGGACTTGTCAATCTCAAAAATTACATAAGCCATTTACTTCAAATTCTCTCTATCTGTATGCATATATATAGGTATCCTGGTATGTGATTATATAGCAAGCTAGCTAGATGAGGATAGATAGATGATAGAAAGGAAGGAAGGAAGGAAGGAAGGAAGGAAGGAAGGAAGGAAGGAAGGGAGATGTACATGTGTATGTCTCTAGGTACCCTACTGTTTTTGCTTCTTTGGATAAGTTTGTTCATGAATCAGAGAGTGTACTAAGGGACTAAATTTTTAAAGTATGATTAGTTTCTTACTGGTCCAAAAGGATTTATCAACCTTTCAAGACTCATTTTCAGAAAACTTGCTTTTGCATACAGACAACTTTTCATTCAGTTTCTCTGATGGCTCAGAATCACCTGACAGAAACAGATGCAATTATTTGAGGACACAAGAACTCGATACACCCAGCATGTGTGCATGATCATTTTTAGAGCCATTTTGGCTCTAAATTCTTACCTCTACATCTTTTCTCATCTTATTCAATCTCCTTAAATCCTTTCATGAACTATCCTGTTTCCAAGTGAGTTTTAATTCCTGAGGACATAGGTGATATATAATCCTCAATTCTTGCAAAAATGTATTTGATCCTTTCTACTTCTGTAAATGGATAATTTCACTACTCTTCCTGTAATAGTATATTACCACCAGCAGCATATTTTTGATGTCCTTTTATACTAAATAGTATAAATGAGATACCTAAGTAAGAAACCAAAATGTTTCTATTTACACTAAATAGTATAAATGAGATACCTAAGTAAGAAATCAAAAGTTTCTACTCTCTCCTTCATGTGTGCACAATTCAGATGGCTTATTTTTTCTGGGTAATAATATACCATTTTATTATAAATATGGAATGCTTTTAGAAAAGAAAAGCAGTTATAAGGTAATCTCAATAACTTCTTATTACCTCACAGATTTACATTTATGTTTATGCTTGATGACTTTTTGTGTAATGATTTATTATATTGCACTTAAAGGAATTGTATAAAGATCGAGAATCAATTTGATTTAAAGAAAATCTGAATGAAAGTTTTTCTATTCAAGTAAAAATAGTACCATGCAGAGATAAAAAGTAAAAATGCACATACATGATAGCTTTGTCTCAACTATGTTTATAGAAGACAAGTCCGAAACATGACTTTCTTTTTACTGCACCTTGTTTATAATTATAGCATATAAAACAGATTTATCCCTTCTCTATCCCTGTAGTTTCACTGGTGATAATTCTTAGATGCTTTTCTGTACCTGCACTTAACATGTTCCTTCCCAATTTGTGGACAAATATGACTAAAAGACTCATTGATTTTTTTTCAAAGAGAGAGAGAGAGAGAAAGAGAGAGAGAGAGGAATTGAAACCAAAAGAACACTTAATGTGTCAATAATTAAGTTATTATCTCTCACTTAATTGTACAAAAGCCTCCACACACTGTGCTCTGATTTAAAACTGTTATTGTATGAAGAATGATGGATTTAGGGACTGGAGCATCAAAGATAAAATTCTGAAATGTTTGGTAATACATTTGTAATACAATACTCTGAACATAGTGTTCACTTTTTTTGCAACAGGAAATTGGATACTAAATATACAAATAATGCAACAGACTAATAAATAATTAAGTCATCACTTTTGACTAATTGTGCTGAAGTGCCTACCTAAATAATTGCCCAGGAGAAACAAGTTTCTGTGGAGCCTGACCATTAAATATGTGCAGGTGCATGAGCACACACATGTATGCATGCATGCATGTGTGTGTATGTGTGTGTTTACATGTATAATACATGTGTCTTATATACCACAGTCTTGACAGAAATAAAGTAGCAATCTTGAGGCCTAAAATTTCAAAATTTCAGCTTGCGTTGCAAAAAAAGGAAAAAAAAATAGGACTTAATGGGTATGGCAAGATAGAATACTCCCATCTCTTTCAGATCTTCCCTCTTACAATGAAAAAACAAATCACACGACAGCCATAGGAAGTCTCCATAGGTAGGAAACAGAAAGCATAATGTCTAGGAAAATCAGGACTTGAAGAACGACATGGTGGTACGTTCTTGGGGTTTCCATATTGCTTCCCAAATATCAAGACAGGGCACTGAAGAAGCCTGCAACCCAGAACTGCCAAATGACACAGACAATAAAATCTTCAAGGAAAGCCTTCTCATGTGGAACAAGACATAAATAATAAATAAATAGATAGATAGATAGATAGATAGATAGATAGATAGACATACTATTTTAATGAATTGGAAGACTCAATACTATAAACATATAAATTCTCAAAAGTGATCCCTAAGCTTAATGAGATTCCTACCCAAATCCCAGAATGTTTGAGTAGATATAAACAAGTCTGGTTTTTTTTTAAGTTTATGTATTTATTTTGAGGGGTGGGTGTGGACAGAGAGATGGGGAGAGAAAGGATTCCAAGCAGGCTCTGAGCTCACAACACAGAGCCTGATGCTGGGGCTCAATCTCACAAGCCATGAGATCATAACCTGAGCTGAAATCAAGAGTATGACGATTCACTGACTGAGACAATCAGATGCCCCAAGACAAGCTTTCTTTAAAGTTATATGGAAAGACAGTGACCCTAGGGTATTTAAAACAATCTTAAAACAATAAAGCAGGGGAAATTACTCTAGTCAATATTTAAATCTACTAGATAGTTACATAGGAACACATATAACTCAATTGTCGACAAAAAAACAAAAACAAAACAAAACAAACAATTAAAAAATGGACAAAGGACTTGAATAGACATTTTCCAAAGAAGACATTCAAATGGCCAACATCATGAAAGGTGCATGCAAAGGTACATGAAAAGATGCTTAGCATCACTAATCGTTAGGGAAATGCAAATCAAAACCACAATGAGATATCACCTTACACCTGTTAGGATGGCTATTATCAAGAGACAAGTACTAGAAAAGATGTGGATAAAAAGGACGTCTTATGCATTGTTGGAAATTTAAACTTGTACTTCCACTGTAGAAAACGGTATGGAGTTTCCCCAAAAAGTTAAAAACAGAACTAGCATAGGATCCAGCATTCCTACTTCTGGGTAGATGTCCCAATAAAATGAAATTGCTATCTCAAAAAAGATATCTGTACCCCTATGTTCATTACAGCTTGGTTTGTCCATCAGTGGATAAAGGAAATAGTGAAATTTATATATTACATAGAATATATGTGTGTAATAAATGTTATTATGCCATAAAAAGAAGGAAGTCATGCCTTTTGCAACAATGTGTATGATCTTTTGAGCATAATGCTAAGTAATGTAATCAGATAAAGACGTATACTATATAATCTCACTTATATGTTAAAATCTGTAAAGCTGAAGTCATGGAAATAGAGAATAGAATGGTGGTTGTCAGGGGTTGGGACATAAGGGAAACGGTGAAATGTTAGTCAAAGCATACAAACTACCACCTGTAAGATAAGTGAGTTCTGGGATATAATGTACAACATGATGACTATAATTAACAATAGGGTATTATATACAAAAGCTGTTAAGACAGTAAATCTTAAATGTTATCACCACACACACACACACACACACACACACACACACGATTATTATATGAAAGGATGAGGGTGTAACCTTATGGTGGTAATCATTTCACAATATATCTGTATATCAACTTGTCATATTTCATCCTTTAAACTTACATATGATATATGGCAGTAATATCTCAATAAAACTGGGGGTAGTGGAAAAAAAGCAAAGACTCTGGGCTCTGGTCCAGAACAGACAAAAGAAGTAGAAGTTAGGTGAGACATACAGGCTCATGTTAAATCAAGAACAAGGTGGAAGGAGCACAGAATATTTGAAGGCATTTAATATTTATTTTGAGTTCTGAGATCTACATCCTGAATCCCCTAAAGGCACTTATGGCATCAGGTGCTGTGTTGGCTGGATGCTACCTACAGAAGTGTATTTCTAAATTCTTATTGGAGACTTAAATCTGGAAGACCAGGAATTGAATAAAGTGATGTGAAAGACTTTAGTATCATAGCTGGAAAATATTTCTAAATAGTCTGTGTCTTCTCAAGATGCTTGGCCACTGGGTAGATTTTTTAAGGTAGCAGACATCAGCTGAATGCCCCAACCCTTTTTCTTTAAAAGTATTTTTTAAAAATGGCCAATAAACCATTACATAAAAGTTTTTATTTTTGAATTAATGACTACCTTTTGCCATGTATATGCTTATATATGCACTGCTTTTATTCTTTCTTCTAGATTATAATTGGGAGGAAAATAGAGGGTGTGGTTTACCCATCTCTAAATCTTTCTTCCTACCACTACTTCCACCTAATTCAGTGCCTTGAACATGGTAGGAACTCAGTAAATAGTGTGAAATTGAATTAAATTACCTTAAATTGTGTGAAAAGTCATACTACCCTCAGGACATATTTAATCTCTCTGACACTGCGATTTTCTCCTTGCCACTCTCCACACAACAGAACATAACAGGTTTGCCCATACTTCCTGCCTGGGTAACTAGAGATGAACATTTTGCTAACCTTAAAATATTTGTCACAATCTCTTAAGACGAGATCCTTTCATGCTTTACAAGATTAATGAAAATAAATAAACTTGGGTTTATTAAAATTAGATAATTGGGTTTGGAAATATTTGTGTAGTAACATGGTCAGAGTATGTTCTATGAACTTCCAACATCTCATCCCTTAAGAATATTCTACTCTAAAAATAAACTGAGGCAAAAAAAAATCTATTTGGAGAGTAGGTATACTAAGTGTTCTTACCACAAAATAAAATACAAATTAATATTTGAACAGTAAAAAAATAAAAAACAATCCAATTAGAAGGTAGGCAAAAAACATGTGAACAGACATTTCACCAAAGACGATATAATTGCAGATGATGCATAAGCACATGAGAAGATGCTCACCATGATCAACCATCAGGGAAATGCAAATTGAAACCAGGTTGAGATCTCATTACACACTTATCTGAATAGCTAAAACTAAAACAATAACAACAACAACAACAACAAAAACAAAGTGACAACATCAAATGCTGACTGTGATGTGGAGAAACTGGGTCATTTGTAGATCACTAGTGGAAACGTAAAATGATCCAGCCACTGTGAAAAACAGTTTGGCAACTTTTTATAAAACTAAAAATACATACCTAGTAGTGCAATTGCTAAGTCTTAGTGTAGTTCTGGTTTTAATTTTTTTGAGAAACCTCCATACTTGTTTCCAGAGTGGCTGAACCCGTTTGCATTCCCACCAACAATGCAAAAGAGATCCTCTTGCTCCACATCGTCACCAACATCTGTTGTTCCCTGAATTGTTAATTAGCCAATACTGACAGGTGTGAGGTGGTATCTCATTGTGGTTTCGATTTGTATTTCCCTGAGATGAATGATGTTGAGCATTTTTTCATGTGTCTGTTAGCCATCTGGATGTCTTCTTTGGAAGAGTAGCTATTCATGTCTTTTGCCCATTTCTTCACTGGATTATTCGGTTTTTGGGTATTGAGTTTTCTAAGTTCTTTATAGATTTTGGATAATAACCCTTTATCTGATATGTCCTTTGCAAATATCTTCTCTCATTCTGTTGGTTACCTTTTAGTTTTGCTGATTGTTTCCTTCTCTGTAAAGAAGTTTTTTGTTGTTGTTATTTTTTGTTTTTGTTTTTGTTTTTGTTTTTTTTTATCTTGATGAGGTCTTGAAATAAGGTTCATTTTTGCTTTTGTTTCCCTTGCCTCTGGAGATAGAAGTTGCTGTGGCCAAGGTCAAAGAGGTTGTTGCCTATTTTCTCCTCCAGGATTTTGATGGCTTCCTGTTTTATCTTTAGGCCTTTCATCCATTTTGAGTTTATTTTTGTGTATGGTGTAAGAAAGTGGTCCAGGTTCATTCTTCTGCATGTTGCTGTCCAGTTTTCCCAACACTGTTTGCTGAAGAGACTGTCTTTTTTCCATTGGACCTTCTTTTCTGCTTGGTCAAAGATTAGTTGTTCATACGTTTGTGGATCCATTTCTGGATTCTCTATTCTGTTCCTTTGATCTGAGTGTCTGTTTTTGTGCTAATACCATATTGTCTTGATTACAGCTTTGTAATACAGCTTGAAGTCTGGAATTGTGATGTCTCCTGCTTTGGTTTTCTTTTTCAGGATTGCTTTGGCTATTCAGGGGCTTCTCTGGTTCCATACAAATTTTTGGGTTGTTTGTTCTAGCTCTGTGAAGAATGCTGGTGTTATTTTGATAGAGTTTGCACTGAATATGTAGATTGCCTTGGGTAATATCAATATTTTAACAATATTTGTTTTTCTAATCTATGAGCATGGAACATTTTTCCACTTTTTTGTGTTTTCTTCAATTTCTTTCATAAGCTTTCTATAATTTTCAGTGTATAGATTTTTCACCTCTTTTGTTAGGTTTATTCGTAGGTATTTTATGGAGTGCTGTTTCGAAGGGCACATGCATCCCAATGTTAATAGCAGTGCTATCTACAATAGACTAAGCATGGAAAGAGCCCAAATATCCATTGACAGATGAATGGATAAAGAAGATGTGGTACATATATACAATGGAGTATTACTCAGTGATCAAAAAGAATGAAATCTTGCCATTTACAACAATGTGGATGGAACTAGAGTATATTATGCTAAGTGAAATAAGTCAGAGATAGTATCATATGACTTCACCCATATGTGGAATTTAAGATACAAAACAAATGACCATAAAGGAAGGGAAGCAAAAAATAAAAATAAAAATAAAAATAAAAACAGGGAGACAGACAAACTACAAGAGACTCTTAAATACGGAGAACAAACTGAGGGTTGACGGAGGGGTTTTGGATGGGCGTTTGGACTAAGTGGGTAAGGGGTATTAAGGAGGACACTTACTGGAATGAGCACTGGGTGTTATATACAAGTGACGCATCACTCAATTCTATTCCTGAAATCATTATTACACTATATGTTAACTAACTTTGATGTAAATTTAAAAAAATGAATGAATTATAATTTGGGTTAAAAAATAAAAAATGAAAAAAAAAACCCTAAGCATACAATTTCCCTGCAATCCAATAACTATACATTTTGACTTTATTTTTTTTTGAGGAAAAAAAAAGCATGTTCACACAAAAACATGTACAATAATATTGAAGGAAGCTAAGTGTGGCTATTAAAAAGAACATCAGGGATTCTTGTTGGTGATGGAGTTGTTATGTATCTAAACAGTATCAATGTTAATATTCTGCTTATATTACTACGGTGTTATAAGATATTCCCTTTCAACACTGGGCAGGTGTGATCTTTATATTATTTCTTACAACTGCTATAAATCTATAAGTACTCAAATGGTGGCTCTAAAACAATCTCTTAATTCTTTTAAGTTCACAGATGTACTTACTGCAAATTACAACTAATGTTCAATAGCGCTGGTTGTAGTACTACATAAATGAACCTACAGATTCACCTGTTTTTACTTGTGTCTTCTATCCTAAATATTATATTCCTGTGAGTTTCAGAATGAACCTCTTCCTCATCCAATTTTTCACCAGATTCTACTAGTGATTAAATATTTAATCAGTTCCTACAACATTCTGAACACAGGCCAAACTCAAATACTACTTCTGACGCATGCCTCACTGTTAGGTATTTTCTGCTCCACTAACTTTTTGATTATTGCCTTTCTTCCTTTAACCTCAGGTCACATTCATTAACAGAAATCTATCTGACCTCTCTAGATGGCCTGTATATTTTGGTCCATAAAAAGAGTATCAAATAGAGACTTATTTAAAAAAGAGGGGAACCTACGTGGCTCAGTTGGTTGAACATCTCACATCGGCGTAGGTCATGATCTTAAGGTGAGTTTGAGCCTTGCATCAGCTCCCTGCTGTCAGGGAAGAGCCCATTTCAGATCCTCTGTCTCCCTCTCTTGCCCCTCTCCCACTTGCATTCTCTCAAAAATAAATAAACATTTAAGGAAAAAAAGAAAAAAGTATTACTGAAGGTCATAGAAGTTGTATGACTTAACACTTTTGTATCTGGAGGAAGC
Organism: Panthera onca; assembly: GCF_046562875.1. Lineage (NCBI taxonomy): Eukaryota > Metazoa > Chordata > Mammalia > Carnivora > Felidae > Panthera > Panthera onca. The sequence goes on from NC_138349.1 coordinate 21,915,820, forward strand.
AAAGCCTCTGAGTAAGTACAATTATACAATGCAATTGCCTCCCTGTTTTTCTGCAGAAAAGTAATTATGCCTAGAATTAATAGTATAGTATTAAATCTAGTTATTATAGTTACAGTGCTGTTATGCACATAAAATAAATATATTGACCTAAATAATAATTGCCTCTTGCCTCTGCTATTGATAATTCTGGATATATAGTCTATGTTTCACTAGCCCATATTGAAGACATCTTCAAGCATCTTGCTTTAGTAAAAGAGGTGGAACAAAGACAGTTAGATGTCGATTTACTGTTAATGTAGAAAGTGTCAAGGCTGGAATGACCTTTATTTAACCAGATCCCATTTTAATTGAGAAAAATTCAGTCAGCTTGAAATGGAGGGGGGAAAAAAAAGGAAACATGATTTTCTCATTTCCCTTTTCCTATCCTGGGGGAATAAAGAAAGAAGTCAACAGAGCTGCCTGGTCATCAGAAAGGGCTGCCCTGTGTTACTTTGATGTGGAGACACGGGAAATTGAAATTTATAACACCTAGGGCATGTCTCCCCCCACTGAGACAGGTCATCCTGATTGTGTTTGTATTATTGACTTGCTTCACATGTTCATCACATTTCTGCTCATCCAGAGCATTTTGAGAAAGTTCTGCATTACAGTGAGAACAGGGTAGCATTACACATGGGCAGGCAGCCCATGGCATTCATTGGATTAATATCATTACATTTTGAAAATATATTTTTCTCAGATTTTCTCTTGCCTCCTTGCCCTTGTACGTTTGTCCCTGCCCCTTGAATTAATTTTACTCATAACCCACAGAGGCCAGCTGAGATCACAGAGGTAGGTTGGGAAACTGGTAATCTCAAATGTTCTCTTTGAGTGTTCTGCTCACAGACTTACCACAGGTGTTATTCTTTCCCTGGAGGCACATTTCACCCAGGATCCAAGAATACCCTATGTTTTCTAAGCATACAAAAAGACACTGTATGCACTAGGTCTAATGAGGAAGAAGTTTTAAAGTCAGACTTGTCAGAAATAAAATTTCTGGACCATCACACATGAGCTACATAACCTCTCAAAACTCTTAATTTTCTTACCTATAAATTTCAACATATCCCAGGCAGTTGGGATAAAGGTAAGGTAGAATATGATGAATGTAAACAGAAGTCATCACAGTGGCTAGATCACAGTATGTGCTAAGTAGAATATTTTTAAAGAGAAACTCTGGGCTAGAATGGACTTGAAGAAGAACGTGCCTACTATATTATTGCCATGATACTCAGACTTGAAATGGGGACATCTGTATAGGTTAGAAAAAAAAAAAAAAAGCTAAGGATGCTCAAGCTTTGTTTTATCAGTATCTATTTCCTCCCTCACTATGTCTAATGCTAACATTCCCTTGGAACTTTACATCGTGTTATATCATTTATATATCTCTCCTGACAGACATCCATTACCTCTTGGAGAAGCCTTGTCCATAACTAAGCAGTTTTTGAAAGGCTTTCTAATACCCAAGCAAGGCAGGACCAAGTACATTCCACTCACTGGGGTTAATTCTACACTTGGGATCATAAAAAGCAAAGCTAACCTCTCTTCCCACTTGACAGCCAGCCCTTTGGGTATTAGAAAACACCCACCATGTCGTCCCTTGAGTTGTCTCCTTTGAGGTTGTTTCACGCCATTTCCCAGAGCATGGGTTTTTGAAACCCAACCTTTTGTTTACTTCCCTGATCAAAATCCTGTTGTCAAATACACTCCATATCTACAGTCTCAGTTTTCTATGTCATTTTTGTTTTCTGATAAGTAATCCATCTTTGGAATTTTCCCTTTCCCTATTTCTACTCACTCCTTCCCTTGACAAGTGAAGACCAAAGTTAATTTGGGGGAGTAGTATTTGTATTTCTCTAGGCTTATATAAAAGGATTCCTACATTTTTAAAAATATAGTTTCCATTTTTTAATAATGCAAGATGCTTAAAGACAAAGACCATTGCCAACATGAGAACCTAAGATATTGAAGATGTGACCAGGGTGAAATAAAGAACATTCAAAGAACATTTGGCCCAAATTCCTATTGTCATAATCATGTTAAAGATTAGGCAGTTGAGGTACCAGGAGGTTAACTGACTTCCATGCAATAGTATTAGCCTCCTCCCTACTATTCAAGGGCTCTTTGGATCAATACAATTTTCCATTCACTTGGTACAGATATTGCAAGCCAGAGTCCACACATTTTTTTAAACCGAATATCTTTTCTGAGATAATATTTAGAATTCAGATTTTATACCAAAGTCATAGTTTTTCAGTTACCTTTAAAATGTGGGGTTCTTTTAGTTCTAAGTCCATTTTCCCACTTTCCATGGAGCTCAGTGGTACTTGTGCCATGCAGAAGGGATCATACTCCATGTGACCTGACTAGCTTCTGTAGGTATATAAGTTTACTACCTTTTGCAAAGTAGCACATGATTTCCAAGCATTTTATTTTTACCTTTTTTATTTGAGCCCATAATACTCTATAATATATGAAACTGGTATAATTATATATGTGTATTTTAGTTATATTGAGATGAGATATCTAATGCATCAGGCAGGGGTAATGTGGTACAGTGATTTTGGAGTACAAGTTTTTAATAATGTTATCTACAAACATTTCTTTCAGACTCGGCAGTAGAAGTAAGACCTCTTGGTATCAAACATAGGGATCCTTCCAGGGTGATACTAGCCATACTCACTGCGACTTACATATCTCTCATCTTCAACTTCTAGATTATCTCAAAATGAGAGCTACACAGGGTTGCCAATAAGCACTCTCTCATCATGAGGTACTAGATGAGTTCTTGGAACAATTCAACATGTTTTCCCCACCCAACTCACCCCCATAGTCCTATATGAGAAATGTGAAAAGTGTCCTATGTGCAAGGTGACCCCTAAATCATACAGTCAAATTGGATATGAGTGAGACTAAATGTATTTTTGTTACTATTACCATTGACTGCTTAAAAATATTTTAAAAATTGGGTAATTCAATGCCATGCTTCATTTAGTAAATCACTGGCCATGGGACTGAAGCTCAGGTCCTTTTCAAATATTTATTAGAGCTGTGCAAAACTGATTGGCCATCTAAATGGCTGGCTTTTCGGGGCGCTTGGGTGGCTCAGTCAGTTAAGTGGCCGACTTTGGCTCAGGTCATGATCTCGCGGTCCGTGAATTCAAGCCCCGCGTTGGGCTCTGTGCTGACAGCTCAGACCGTGGAGCCTGTTTCAGATTCTGTGTCTCCCTCTCTCTGACCCTACCCCGTTCATGCTCTGTCTCTCTCTGTCTCAAAAATAAATGAACGTTAAAAAAATTAAAAAAAAAATAAATGCCTGGCTTTTCCTTTGTGAATAAATGTCTGGAAAATTCTCCCATCAAAAACCTAAGCTTTTCATCTATCCCCAAGACCTACAAGCTTTCCAAAGAGGATATGCAAGTGGTCAATAATATCATGAGAAGGTTCTCAGCACCACTAGCTATTAGGAAAATGGAAGTGAAAACCACAGTCTCCCACTCTACACCCACTAGGATGGTGACAATTGCAAACACAGAAAATAACAAGTTTTGATAAGCATGTGAAGAAATTAGAACCCTCCTATACCATTGGTAATAGTGTATAATGGTACAGCTGCTTTCAAAAGTATAGAAGTTTCTCAAAAGTTTAAATATAGAGTTACCAATATGATCCAGGAATTCCACTCCTATCTACCCTAGAGCAATGAAAACATACGTCCACACAAAATCTTGTACTCAAATGGGTGGAGAAGCATTGTTCATAATTGACAGCAGTGAGAAGAACCCAAGTTTTCATCATCTCATGAATAAATAAGATATTACATATCCATAAAATGGAATATTATTCTACAATAAAATCAGTGGTGCACCAACATAGGCTAAAATATGGATGAATCTTGAAAACTTTATCATATTTTAGAGAAACTAGTCACAAAAGACCACATATTGTATGATTCCATTTATATGAAATGTCCACAGTAGGTAAATCTATAGAGACAGAAAGTAGATTAACATTTGCTAGGGCTAGAAGAAGGGGGATAGATAGAAGTTATGGTCAAAATGCCTGGGCTTCTTGTAGAGGGACAAAATTAGATTGTATTTTAAAATAAAATTATAGTACTAGTTGCAATTTGAACATTCAAAAAACACAAAACTGTACCCTTAAATGCATGAAATTTATGGTTTGTGAGTTATATCACAGTAAAGTTATTAAAATACATTAATAAAATAAAATGAGAGGTCACAGTATCTTGGTCCAATACTTCATGCCATCCTTCACAGGGAACAGTCATAGTAATAAAACTCTTGCAGATTTTTCTGGGGTTCCCTCCCACTCTGGCTCTTGAAAGGTAGACTTGAGTGCATTATCTGTTTCTATTCAAACAGGAGCATATTTTCTCTCTTCATGTATACACTATGCCCTGTTAGATTTCTCATTTAATGATTCCTGAGAGTCTAGCATGAGGTGTCTCTATAATGTTTTGAGATTCATAAGTACAAATCATGAAAGACATAGCTAAAAAATATATAGAAAATGAATGCAGAGTTTCCTAAATAAGGGGGCAATGTCTAGCGCCCTCAGTCTATGCTGTACCACATTCTTGACTTTTGTGTTAGGGAGGCAGCTGTTTGACCTTTTGGTGCATAAAAACTGTATATGTGTGTGTGCATGTGCACCCTTTAATCCCTGAATTATCTGTAGACATAATAAACACTAGAGAAGCATGCACTCTTTTAAATTAGTACTTAGTGAACAACTATAAACTACTGAAAATCCAGAGTAAAAAGATCCAGACTAGTTTTGTTTAGAAAACACAGTTGATGGGGTGTCTGGGTAGCTCAGTTAAGCGTCCGACTTTGGCTCAGGTCATGATCTCACGGTTTGTGAGTTTGAGCCCCTCATCAGTCTCTGTGCTGACAGCTCAGAGCCTGGAGACTGCTTCAGATTCTGTCTCCCTCTCTCTGCCCCTCCCCCACTCATGCTCGCGCTCTCTCTCTCTCTCTCTCTCTCAAAAGTAAAATAAACATTAAAAAAATAAAAAAAAAAAAACAAAAGAAAATACAGCTGGCTTCGTATATAAGAATGCATAATTGATGCCCTGTGCTTTTCCTAATCCAAGACTGCTATTTTTTTTTCATGATAACCTCTCATTACAGAATAATTTTACCATTAAAATAGATTATCTTATCTTAGGCTATGGTATCTTTGAGAATACATTTCATAGACTATGCAAGGTCATACAAATATAAGGTATTATGTGTAATTACACAAAACTGTGTAAAGCTTAAAACTTAGGCTTTAATAATCTTTAGGCTACTGATATAAGTTTATTTTTTCCTCAGGTAGTTGAGATACAGATTCTACTGAAAAAGGAAAAGTCTAAAGTAGAGAAGTTACCGTTCATTAGGATAAAGAGTGCAGGAGGAGACAGGCTCTTGATGGTGATAGAGTAGAAGAGTTTGGTGAACAATGTTTTTTGTTTGTTTGCCGATCTATTGATTTGGAGATATCTGCAATCATCTGGCTGGAGATTTTCCATAAACAGGCTGATATAAAGGCCAGGAACTTTAGAGAGAAATCTGGACTGAAGAAACAGTTTGGAACAAATCTGGATTTAGGTGGTAACAGAAACCACAGGATAAATGCAATCACCTGGGAAGGACCTGGGGCATTGCAAAGCCAGAATTTCCCACTCCTTTGAGACCATCTCAATAGAAGGAAATTAGGTAAAGAAGACTAATAATTTTTCCCCTATTGAGACCATCATTGTGCCATCTGTGAACCATCAGAGGCTTCATTTAATCTGAACTTTGGCTCTTGCGTTTTAATTCATGATTAGAACATGTGACCTGGAATTATCTTACAAAGTTGTACCTCCTACTGACAATTATTCCCTTTTATCCATGGGGTAAAAAAAACAATACCCTCATTCCAAAATCAGTCTTCTTCATCTGCTGTAACCTACTGGTCTCTCATATCTCCCTATTCAATCCAGGATGAAGCCTCTGAAAAAACCAGACTAATTACTCTCCGTTGATCATTGAAGATTCTGTATCAATAGACATATTTTCAAGGCTTATAAGTTATTTTTTTAAGTTTTCTATATTTGGCAAGGTATTTTTTTTCAATATATGGAGTTTGTCAAATTGGTTTCCATACAACACCCAGTCCTCATCACAAAAGGTGCCCTCCTCAATACCCATCCCGCACCCTCCCCTCTCTCCCACCACCCATCAACCCTCAGTTTGTTCTCAGTTTTTAAGAGTCTCTTATGCTTTGGCTCTCTTCCACTCTAACCTCTTTTTTTTTTCCTTCCCCTCCCCCATTGGTTTCTGTTAAGTTTCTCAGGATCCACATAAGAGTGAAACCATATGGTATCTGTCTTTCTCTGTATGGCTTATTTCACTTAGCATCACACTCTCCAGTTCCATCCATGTTGCTACAAAGGGCCATATTTCTTTCTTTCTCATTGCCACGTAGTACTCCATTGTATATATAAACCACAATTTCTTTATCCATTCATCAGTTGATGGACATTTAGGCTCTTTCCACAATTTGGCTATTGTTGAGAGTGCTGCTATAAACATTGGGGTACAAGTGTCCCTATGCATCAGTACTCCTGTATCCCTTGGGTAAATTCCTAGCAGTGCTATTGCTGGGTCATAGGGTAGGTCTATTTTTAATTTTTTGAGGAACATCCACACTGTTTTCCAGAGTGGCCGCACCAGTTTGCATTCCCAACAACAGTGCAAGAGGGTTCCTGTTTCTCCACATCCTCTCCAGCATCTATAGTCTCCTGATTTGTTCATTTTGGCCACTCTGACTGGCGTGAGGTGATATCTGAATGTGGTTTTGATTTGTATTTCCCTGATAAGGAGCGACGTTGAGCATCTTTTCATGTGCCTGTTGGCCATCCGGATGTCTTCTTTAGAGAAGTGTCTATTCATGTTTTCTGCCCATTTCTTCATTGGGTTATTTGTTTTTTGGGTGTGGAGTTGGGTGAGCTCTTTATAGATTTTGGATACTAGTCCTTTATCCGATATGTCATTTGCAAATATCTTTTCCCATTCCGTTGGTTGCCTTTTAGTTTTGTTGGTTGTTTCCTTTGCTGTGCAGAAGCTTTTTATCTTCATAAGATCCCAGTAGTTCATTTTTGCTTTTAATTCCCTTGCCTTTGGGGATGTGTCGAGTAAGAGATTGCTACGGCTGAGGTCAGAGAGGTCTTTTCCTGCTTTCTCCTCTAGGGTTTTGATGGTTTCCTGTCTCACATTCAGGTCCTTGATCCATTTTGAGTTTATTTTTGTGAATGGTGTGAGAAAGTGGTCTAGTTTCAACCTTCTGCATGTTGCTGTCCAGTTCTCCCAGCACCATTTGTTAAAGAGACTGTCTTTTTCCATTGGATGTTCTTTCCTGCTTTGTCAAAGATGAGTTGGCCATACGTTTGTGGGTCTAGTTCTGGGGTTTCTATTCTATTCCATTGGTCTATGTGTCTGTTTTTGTGCCAATACCATGCTGTCTTGATGATGACAGCTTTGTAGTAGAGGCTAAAGTCTGGGATTGTGATGCCTCCTGCTTTGGTCTTCTTCTTCAAAATTACTTTGGCTATTCGGGGCCTTTTGTGGTTCCATATGAATTTTAGGATTGCTTGTTCTAGTTTCAAGAAGAATGCTGGTGCAATTTTGACTGGGATTGCATTGAATGTGTAGATAGCTTTAGTTAGTATTGACATTTTGACAATATTTATACTTCCAATCCATGAGCATGGAATGCTTTTCCATTTCTTTATATCTTCTTCAATTTCCTTCATAAGGTTCTATAGTTTTCAGCATACAGATCTTTTACATCTTTGGTTAGATTCATTCCTAGGTATTTTATGCTTCTTGGTACAATTGTGAATGGGATCAGTTACTTTATTTCTCTTTCTGTTGCTTTATTGTTAGTGTACAATAATGCAACTGATTTCTGTACATTGATTTTGTGTCTTGCCACTTTGCTAAATTCATGTATCAGTTCTAGCAGATTTGGTGGAGTCTATCGGATTTTCCATGTATAATATCATGTCATCTGCAAAAAGTGAAAGCTTAACTTCATCTTTGCCAATTTTGATGCCTTTGATTTCCTTTTGTTGTCTGATTGCTGATGCTAGAACTTCCAACACTATGTTAAACAACAGCGGTGAGAGTGGACATCCCTGTCGTGTTCCTGATCTCAGGGAAAAAGCTCTCAGTTTTTCCCCATTGAGGATGATGTTAGCTGTGGGCTTTTCATAAATGGCTTTTATGATCTTTAAGTATGTTCAGTCTATCCCGAATTTCTGGAGGGTTTTGATTAAGAAACGTTGCTGAATTTTGTCAAAGGCCTTTTCTGCATCGATTGACAGGATCATATGGTTCTTCTCTTTTTTTTTGTTAATGTGATGTATCACGTTGATTGATTTGTGAATGTTGAACCAGCCCTGCATCCCAGGAATGAATCCCACTTGATCATGGTGAATCATTCTTTTTACATGCTGTTGAATTTGATTTGCTAGTATCTTATTGAGAATTTTTGCATCCATACTCATCAGGGATATTGGCCTGTAGTTCTCTTTTTTTACTGGGTCTCTGTCTGGTTTAGGACTCAAAGTAATACTGGCTTCATAGAATGAGTCTGGGAGTTTTCCTTCCCTTTCTATTTCTTGGAATAGCTTGAGAAGGATAGGTATTATCTCTGCTTTAAACGTCTGGTAGAACTCCCCTGGGAAGCCATCTGGTCCTGGACTCTTATTTGTTGGGAGATTTTTGATGACTGATTCAATTTCTTCGCTGGTTATGGGTCTGTTAAAGCTTTCTATTTCCTCCTGATTGAGTTTTGGAAGGGTGTGGGTGTTTAGGAATTTGTCCATTTCTTCCAGGTTGTCCAGTTTGTTGGCATATAATTTTTCATAGTAGTCCCTGATAATTGCTTGTATCTCGGAGGGATTGGTTGCAATAATTCCATTTTCATTCATGATTTTATCTATTTGGGTCATCTCCCTTTTCTTTTTGAGAAGCCTGGCTAGAGGTTTGTCAATTTTGTTTATTTTTTCAAATAACCAACTCTTGGTTTCATTGATCTGCTCTACAGTTTTTTTTTTAGATTCTATATTGTTTATTTCTGCTCTGATCTTTATTATTTCTCTTCTTCTGCTGGGTTTAGGCTGTCTTTGCCATTCTGCTTCTATTTCCTTTAGGTGTGCTGTTAGATTTTGTATTTTGGATTTTTCTTGTTTCTTGAGATAGGACTGGATTGCAATGTCTTTTCCTCTCAGGACTGCCTTCGCTGCATCCCAAAGCGTTTGGATTGTTGTATTTTCATTTTCGTTTGTTTCCATATATTTTTTAATTTCTTCTCTAATTGCCTGGTTGACCCATTCATTCTTTAGTAGGGTGTTCTTTAACCTCCATGCTTTTGGAGGTTTTCCAGACTTTTTCTTGTGGTTGATTTCAAGCTTCATAGCATTGTGGTCTGAAAGTATGCATGGTATGATCTCAATTCTTGTATACTTATGAAGGGCTGTTTTGTGACCCAGTATGTGATCTATCTTGGAGAATGTTCCATGTGCACTCGAGAAGAAAATATATTCTGTCGCTTTGGGATGCAGAGTTCTAAATATATCTGTCAAGTCCGTCTGATCCAATGTATCATTCATGGCCCTTGTTTCTTTATTGACCGTGTGTCTAGATGATCTATCCATTTCTGTCAGTGAAGTGTTAAAGTCCCCTGCAATTACCACATTCTTATCAATAAGGTTGCTTATATTTGTGAGTAATTGTTTTATATATTTGGGGGCTCCCGTATTCGGCGCATAGACATTTATAATTGTTAGCTCTTCCTGATGGATAGACCCTGTGATTATTATATAATGCCTTTCTTCATCTCTTGTTACAGCCTTTAATTTAAAGTCTAGTTTGTCTGATATAAGTATGGCTACTCCAGCTTTCTTTTGACTTCCAGTGGCATGATAAATAGTTCTCCATCCCTTCACTCTCAATCTGAAGGTGTCCTCAGATCTAAAATGAGTCTCTTGTAGACAGCAAATAGATGGGTCTTGTTTTTTTATCCATTCTGATACCCTATGTCTTTTGGTTGGCGCATTTAGTCCATTTACATTCAGTGTTATTATAGAAAGATATGGGTTTAGAGTCATTGTGATGTCCGTAGGTTTCATGCTTGTAGCGATGTCTCTGGTACTTTGTCTCACAGGATCCCCCTTAAGATCTCTTGTAGGGCTGGTTTAGTGGTGACGAATTCCTTCAGTTTTTGTTTGTTTGGGAAGACCTTTATCTCTCCTTCTATTCTAAATGACAGACTTGCTGGATAAAGGATTCTTGGCTGCATAATTTTTCTGTTCATCACATTGAAGATCTCCTGCCATTCCTTTCTGGCCTGCCAAGTTTTAGTAGAGATCGGTCACGAGTCCTATAGGTCTCCCTTTATATGTTGGAACACGTTTATCTCTAGCTGCTTTCAGAATTTTCTCTTTATCCTTGTATTTTGCCGGTTTCACTATGATATGTTGTGCAGAAGATCGATTCAAGTTACATCTGAAGGGAGTTCTCTGTGTCTCTTGGTTTTCAATGCCTTTTTCCTTCCCCAGATCAGGGAAGTTCTCAGCTATGATTTCTTCAAGTACACCTTCAGCATCTTTCCCTCTCTCTTCCTCCTCTGGAATACCAATTATGCATAGATTATTTCTCTTTAGTGCATCACTTAGTTCTCTAATTTTCCCCTCATACTACTGGATTTTTTTATCTTTTTCTCAGCTTCTTCTTTTTCCATAATTTTATCTTCTAGTTCACCTATTCTCTCCTCTGCCTCTTCAATCAGAGGCGTAGTTGTCTCCATTTATTTTGCAGCTCATTGATTGCATTTTTTAGCTCCTCCTGGCTGTTCCTTAGTCCCTTGATCTCTGTAGCAAGAGATTCTCTGCTGTCTTTCATACTGTTTTCAAGCCCAGCGATTAATTTTATGACTATTATTCTAAATTCACTTTCTGTTATATTGTTTAAATCATTTTTGATCAGTTCGTTAGCTGTTGTTATTTCCTGGACGTTTTTCTGAGGGGAATTCTTCCATTTCATCATTTTGGATAGTCCCTGGAGTGGTGTGGGACTGCGCGGCACTTCCCCTGTGCTGTCTTGAATAACTTGCGTTGGTGGGTGGGGCCACAGTCAGACCTGATGTCTGCCCCCAGCCCACCACTGGGGCCACAGTCAGACTGGTGTGTGCCTTCTCTTCCCCTCTCCTAGTGGCAGGATTCACTGTGGGGTGGCATGGCCTGTCTGGGCTACTTGTACACTGCCAGGCTTGTGGTGCTGGGGATCTGGTGTATTAGCTGGGGTGGATCCACAAGGTGCATAAGGGCGGGAGTGGCAGGCTCAACTCACTTTTCCTTCGGAGATCCACTTCGGGAGGGGTCCCTCTTCAGTGGGCCTCTCGTCTGCACTTGGCTCCGGAGACTCCATTCTGCTAGTCTTCTGGTGGTTTTCTGGGTTATTTAGGCAGGTGTAGGTGGAGTCTAAGTGATCAGCAGGATGCGTGGTGAGCCCAGCGTCCCAGCCGCCATCTTCCCAGGATCCCCGCAAGGTATTTTATTTAAAGTATTCTGGGATCCCGGTGGGGAAATCTGAAATGCAGGCTTATAAGTTTTTATTCCATTTTTCCTACACATCTAAGTTGCACACATTTAAAGATCCTCCTTTGAGGACATAACCCTTAAAATCACAGGCTGTAATCACCTCTATACATCAACTTTCTACATTTCATTTGACTCAGAATATGTTGTTAGATATTTTTCTGAATTTAAGTTATTATTAGAACTGGAAGGTAAGACCTCTACTTTATCTGTGTTTGATCAGTTGTCTAATTAATTAAACAAATTTAACTAGAACAATGACCCACTAGAAAATATACATTCCATAAGTAATGAAAACAATAAGCATGTGTTAATGACCCAGCTGTGATATATCAGAGGCAGAGAATCAGCTTTAGGCATAGAGACATCTGAGTTTTAATACAACAATTGCTTGACAGGGAAAATAGTTCTGAACTTCAGCATTACCCATAAAATGCAAATAAGACCACTTGTCCCAAGTTTTAGGAGAAATTGAGCAAGGAAATAATTAACACTGCCGCACTACACCTTCTTGGATGACATCGGGTTTGAGTCTAGAAACCTCAGGGCTTATTACAGAGTGTATTCTCTTGAGCCATTCCACACTGTTCCTGAGGGCTTTGAGAAGACTCTAATCTTCCCAAACACTAATTAAAATAAAAAGCTGCCTGGAGACCCTGGAGAAGAACTCTGTCAGGAAGCCAATTAGCTTAGGTCCACCCCTGACTCTGCTTGCTCAGTAGTTACTTTAAGGCTACTTTCCTATTCCCTTTTTATTTTTATAACCTGTAATTAGTTACTGTAGCATATAATTTCCATGACCACAGGCAGCATTTAACTGCAGCACCAGAGCACCTGGAATAAAGATCAATTCTAGGGAGATTATATGTTGCATGATTAGAGCACCTCAGGACAGAACATCCCAATTGTCTGAGGCATGTGCCTGATTTGAGGATCAAAAATACTCTTTTCTGGTATATGATACCAGATAGCCTCCATCACGGCCATGCGATCCAGCTGAGAACAGCATGGGCTTCCAAAAAAAGTATTGTCTCATTGTCACATCAGTTTCCTAGGTTGTAAGCAGATGCCAGTCTTGGTCCTGAAAGGAATACAACCCTCTTCCTTGCACCAAACAACAGAAGAAGGCAGCCCAGACTCTCATTTCAAACCATGACAGAATTGTGTTCTGGTAAAATAATGAAGGTTGGTTTTAAGTTGACGTTTCTGACTCAGCACATGCACGCGTGTCACACACACACACACACACACACACACACACACACACACACACATTCTTCCACAATATTCCACCTGCTTTTAACCCTTGCATATATTTGAAAACTGTTAATAACTAAGTTACTTCTCCTGGAAGTATACTCCCTGCTATTCAACCTTTCACTTATTACTGAATCCCCATATTTGCTTAGCACTCAGCCAGGTATTTTGGAAGATATTTAGCTCAAACTACAAAAGTCTGCTGCCCTGATGGACTATTCAGGTTACTAGGAGGAAAGTAAAGTCAATCTTCGTGGCTCACTTCTACATAAGGAACAAGGTGGCTTCTGTGCATTATTTTAATATCTACCATAAAGTCAATATTATAATTCCAAGTTTAAAAATAAGGTAATGGAGGGGCGCCTGGGTGGCTCAGGAGGTTAAGCATCTGGCTTCAACTCAGGTCACGATCTCGCAGTTTGTGAGTTCAAGCCCGTGTCAGGCTCTGTGCTGACAGTTCAGAGCCTGGAGCCTGCCTCAGAATCTGTCTGCTCCTCTCTCTGCCCCTCCCCTGCTCATGTTCTGTCTCTCTCTGTCTGTCAATAATAAATAAATGTTAAAAAAATTAAAAATAAGGTAATGGAGATTTGGAGAGATGAAATAAATTTTAAAGTTCTCAAGTATAGCAGTGTTAGAGCTCTAATTTGAACTCAGAACTACCTGTCTCCTAAATTCCTATTCATTTGCTACAATGTTGTTTATAATAATTGTGATATAATATAAAACAGTATACACTTAGACAAGAGAGGAACTATTAGAGTGGAAATTATCCAGATGTTGTCTTTGTGTGAAACTGTATTCACAAGCCTAGCATGAAATGTAAAGTAAAATTGAAAATGAATAGTTATTTGCTGAGAAAATATTACAGAGGAAGAAATGCTTCATGGCCAGGACAAACATCAACTGAAACCAAGCCTTACAAATAAGCCTGGCCTGAAGATTTCTTCCCATAGTGTTTTCTCAAACACATAGAGTTTCTATTTCTTAGGGAAGCTTTTGTATTTACAGGAATTGTGTATAATAACAAAAGAAAATTATGAAACTACATTTATAAAACAGAAATAATAAAGGCAAGTTGGACACAGGTAGGAAGAACTTACTTATCCATAGCTGTATATAGAATGTCACCTCAAAGGGTTTAAAGAAGGGAAAATATATAGAATGTAAGTGGGGGACATTTTACATACACTTAAGAGGACAGCCAGAGCAAGAATCATTTAAGAATGTATGTCTCTCTTTGGGCGCCTGGGCAGCTCAATTGGTTAAATGTCAGACTTCGGCTCAGGTCATGATCTCACTGCTCCTGGGTTTGAGCCCCTTGTCAGGCTTGGAGCCTGCTTCTGATTCTGTCTCTACCCCTCCCCTGCTCACATTCTGTCTGTCTGTCTCTCTCTAATACAAATAAACATTAAAAAAAAAGGAATGTATATCTCTCTTTGTTTACTGAGAATATGGATTATCTGACTATTCAACATCACCCCTCTTTATAATTGTATTCCATTTTATTTCCTTGAATTGACATATTATTCAAAGGTTCTAACTCTCTTTCTTCAGAAATTAGAGTTCCTATTATCTGTATTACCTATTTCCAGCTGACATCACAACTCAGTTTTGCAGTTAAGGGATGTGGACTTAAAGTGTAAACAAATTATATAAAGCCCTGCAATGTCACAAATCACGAGGCCCTTGTTCATAATCTGTAACTCCAACCATTCTTAGTTTCTTTCCATCTTCAAGACCTTGAATCTGTTTGATGATTCCACAAAATCTTGGCACGCACTGTTCGCACTGTTTCCTTCCTATGGTGTGCTTTATTTGCATTATTTTTTTAAGCTAAATTAGATCCTCACCCCTAGAAAGTTTCTGTGATTCCTTGAATCCAGGCTGGCATAAATTGCACTCCTCTGTGCTTCTGTATCACCCCCTGTGTGTATGTGCATATTTATGATGCTACGTATCTCCTTTCCTGTCAGACTCCTTCTTGGATGAAATGCTCTCGTCCAGTGGCCCTCTGGCTTACCATCTTTGCAGGAAAATAATTTAATGTTTTGTTGTTTCAAACATTTCAACATTGTTGAAATGTTTCATTGGTCTATTTGAGGGATGAGGCAGTACTAGGAAGATAAATAATCCTTACTGAACTATAAATTACTAGATTTTATAATTCTCACTGGCTTATATAATTCATTATGTACTTCAATTCTCTTTTCTCAGTTTTGTTTATATGCCAGACAATGTGAACAATCAATCACTTAAGGATCACCAGGACTCTGGGTGTCACGGACTCAATTTCACAGATGAGTAAACAGTTTCAACAAGATTATATAACCCACCCAGAATCATCGCAATGGTTGGAAGTGATCACAAGATTTGAGCCTGAGCCTGTGCAAGTCCAGAGTCCTTGCTCCATTCAATGTAGTGTGGCACTTGCTAGCCTGGTCTGCTATTTCATTTACAGTCCTAGTTATACCTTGGTATATTTTTGGTGCTTTCCATTTGGTATATAGACCTTATGTTCTCTTCTGCAACTTTTTAGTTATAAGACATTTTCTCTCTAGGAACATGGTACTGAAATGACTAGAATTCTATCAATAGAGACTTTTTCCCAAAATGCTCACTGTCTCTCAGATGAAACAGCAGAATAATTACAGAAATTAAGGAGAGTAGTTTGTGCTTTTCCGAAGAGGATGCATGTGAGAAACAGCAGAAGCAGCTAGCCATTACTCTGTAATAATGATAATGTGTTAATTTGAAGGATTATTTTTGTAGTTTGTTGTCTCCTTCTATGGATTATACACCGTCTGAATGTGCATTTTCTGGCAAATGGACTGAGAATGAGTATAGCATGATTTGACCTCACTTATCAAAAACAGAAAATGGTGCTTTAAAGTTCTAATGAAAATAAATCAACTTGAACTAGGTTGTCAAGAGGCAATTTATGTGAGGGAGTGGAGACATAGCTGACAGAATGCGATCTTCCTCCTTCTCTCTGCTAATGTTTCAATTTCCATTGCTGGTGTTTTGCCCTTAACATAAATCATCAAAACACTGGCAAAATAAACATAAAATACATGATTAATTACCAAAATTGAGATTCATAAAATATTCACCTGCATTGAAGTTGTGTTCAATATGATCTTATAATAAAGACAAATAAACAGCATCCCAGTACTTGCAGATCTCCATACTGACACAAAGGCACAATGTTATTGAATGATTCCATTAAAAAGAATGAATATGGACACCCAATGTCTTGGTTACTTGTTTTCCTGTTCTCAAGAAGGTGTTCTTCTAAATGTAGTCATGATAGATAATTGGGACTACAATTGTTCATTGGTGTATATAAATTCAGTGTTAACTATGTGCTATTGAGAATTCCAGTCACTGTTTAGAAATATCCAGTTACTCAATAGAGTAATTGTGGAGATTAAATGAGACCGTGCCTGTAAAACACCTCACCAGAATTTGAATGGGTTAGTACTGGGTCTGGTATAAATGAGTAATTTATGAGCTGGTGACAATCCCTACTTGACTGTCCTGCGTCTTTATCTCAATTTGTGCTATTCCCTCGGAGCAAAGTAGTTAACTATGCTTTTTAATGAAGAACAATTACTTCACTTCCCTAAACTTATTTCCTCATTTATAAAAGCACCTCATTCGTAATGATGTCCAAAGATTTAAAAAAAAAAAGATAATCATAAAAAGAACTTACAATAGTGTCTAACACACAGTAATTGGTTATTAAATGCTGTGTACTCTTACAAAGGTTGAGAATTTGCAAAGGCTCTGAATAGATTCCCTAAAATATCAAGGGCCACTGTAGTCCATGTGATTTAATGCCAGTGTTGCTTCAGGTTCCAGATCCCTAGTGTCAGTCCTGATAACCTATGACTACTATAATAGATTTATGAATCATACTTATCCCTAGGTATATTTTTTAAAGATGGCTGGCTCAGTCTGTTAAGTATCCAGGTTTGACTCAGGTCATGATCTCACAGTTGGTGAGTTCGAGCCCCATGTCAGGTTCTGTGCTGACAGCTCAGAGCCTGAAGACTGCTTCAGATTCTGTGTCTCCCTCTCTATGCCCCTCACCTGCTTTGTCTATTTCTATCTCGAAAATAAATTAAACATTAAAAAAATTAAATAAATAAAATGGGGGTTGGGAAATGGAAGGCACAATGTCCCTCTTCTCTCCCATGTCCATGTCCACAGCAGCCATCACTATTTAGTCCTGGAACACTTTCCGAGTATAGGCCAGACCTCAAGATCCTTCTCAACACCTACAATAATTGAATTAGAGCACAGGAGAGGTAACATATTTGACATTACTTTCATGGAAACTCAATCTGATGCCATTATGTTAAATCACAACTATGAGAGCTAAATTGGAAAGGAGGGATGGAACAAAGATGAATAGAAAAATAACAAAAAATGACCACTAATGCTTTGAGCACCTTCTAAGCCATTCCTCTACTATGGACATAGATGTATTTAGATTCATAAAGTGCCTCTCTCCAAATGATGGAAGTGTGTGTTGGTGCAAGAGAGGAGTAGAAAGGAATAAGGCAAAGAATGCCAGCTGGCATTTTTCTTTAATGTGGACTTCCCTTCCTTAAGCTCTTGCCCTTTAAACTCTACTGATCCCTCATTTAACAGCCTACAGGGAGTCATCTCCCTCATATCTTCTCCCCTTTGGAGTCAGTTCAAATCATCCAGTTGGAGGCCTCTCTCTAGATCTACTCTGCACATGGTTTAATAGTGTTAGTAGCTCCCTTCAAACCTGCTCTACATTTGTGAGGCTACATGAGGGAAGAGTGGCCCTTGAAAGAGACACTACATTGTGTCGCTAAACTCCTTCCCCACCAGGTGATTTCTGCAAAAGCTCTGGGATAGACACCTACATAGGCATTCTGGGGTTAATCCCAGCATAGTTACAATGAAGTGTTACTAGGAAGAGTATTTACATTTTTATGAGTCATGAGGCTCTTATTTCATTACTGCCTACTCAGAGCACAAGATCTGTCAGGAATGATAAAGGATCATCCTCATAATAAACTCAAATTTACCTCCCTTCCACCCATTACATCAGCCTTTATCAGAGTAAGTCATGACCATCAGAAAACAGAGCTTCTCAGCATGTTTAGTTTTGTTTAAGATATGGTGCCAAGCAAATCACTGTTTTCTTTTGGCATATGTGTGGGATGAAGAATGGGAAGTATGTCATTTGGTGGATACATAACAAGATAAATATCAAGATATTCCCTTAAGAAAATAATTTGCAGTTTACCCATCAGTCATTTGTCCACTCATATTAATTATTCTCTCCCCACCCCCTCATTGAGAAATGAGAGAGAAAGGACATGAGGGAGATAAAAGAAAACCTGACTCACTGAGAAGAGAGATGAGAGTATGCAGACAAGAGAGTCAGCCTCTATTCAGAAGGCAGAAGTTAGCTTGTGAAGTGACTAATGATATAAAACATATTGCAGCGAAGTATAAGCCAAAAAATGATGTTTGGTTTTTTAAAAATGCATTTCTTTCCAGTATCTGTCAAAACGTTAATATTTTTAAATAAAATTAAGTGAAACAATGCTGGTTTTGGATGCTAAATAATAAATATTAGCCTTCTGCTTTATGTTTCACCTGAAGATCTCAAAATTTGTTCAGCCAGTCTCAGCTTTTGCAGGGTCTCATTAATGGAGATAAACTCAAAATATTTATTGAGTGGGTAATTAAAGTGAAATGAGTTTCCTCTCTACAAATGTAAGAAAATTAGGAATATTCCTTCTCAATAATTTCCCCAGCCCCTGTGCTGGAAGGTCCCTGCCTTTCAATCACTTCTTGTTCCTTTTATTCTTCTGTATTATGTCAGCCAACTTAATTTTGCTACCAGTGACAAAATAAACTATAAGTCAAAATACTTTAAAATTAAAAAAAGGAAATCTAAAAGATGTCTCTGAAAGTGGGGTGTATTAAAAAACATCACTGAGTCTCTCTGCCTATTTATGACTTTTTCTGTGATATGACTTGTGATTAGTTTTATCAAGCTAATCTCCAGAAGCTTCAGCCCTGAATGGCCATTGAAATGTATGATGCCATATAAGAAAAGTCTATTTCATCTCCAAAAGCGCTGTACATTTTCCTATGATTTAATTCCAATTCTTAGCTACTAACAATATATGATGTGTGACTGGAAAAATTACCGTGTGGCTGGCTGCCTTCCCCACATTAGTGTCCTTTCTTAAGCTGCTATTTTGCCTATAAACCTGCCGACACCCTACTAGGCTTCTCCTAAGAGACCCTGGTCTCCACTCAACCTCATACAACAGTCTGTGTCACCAAACTTTGTGCTTACGATAGACTATTCCATGTTACTAATATTTGTGAGTTCAATTTTGTTTCTCAGGAAGACTGACTCCATGCAGTGCCTCAATTCCCACTCAGCAGTGCATACTATTTATAGTATGTGGACATTTAAGGATCATAAATATGTTATATTTATTGTCTAATTTGTTCTGTTGCAGCAGCAATTATTGTAATGTCTATGAAGGCTTATCTAGAGTAGGTATATGATTACATATGCATACATACTACTAACTTTCCTGAGAATAGATCTCATATAGCCACTGTTTGTTTTTCTTAGCGTCCTAAAGCTTATAATGCCAGAGGTGGCATATAGTAGGCACTCAATAGATGTATATGGCTGCTCAATTCCCACAATAAGTTTTTCCTTTTGCCATTTTCCTCATGATTACAAGTTAGGTAGAATCATTGCCAAAATAGATGTATCTTATAGAACTGAATTTCCTTCTATGAAATGAGAGAAGTTGAAAAATTTTATTTATTTATTTTAGAATGTATGACTCTAACTCATAGGGAAAAGTTTAGAAGCACAGTGTGTAAACATATGCAAACTATAGAGTACATGCAAATTATTTCCAACAGGCACCCCTCTGAAATTTTTATGTTAGCAAAAACTAGGGGTTTAGGGAAGAGAAAGAGAGTGATAGGGAGTCCAGGGTGCCTAGGAAATTGGACAGTATCCTTATCCAAAGAGAGGGGGTAACTCTCTTTCCTTTGCTCTGATTGGTTTGGGGGATATATGTCCAGCTTCACTTTTCTGTAAAGAATGCAATTAAGGAACAAGACTGACTACTCCATTGGCAAAAATTTGAGGCTAGGGGGAGGGGGGAGAGCTAATTTGTCTTGTTCCATTTTTAGTTTTCAAGTTAAATACACACAGAGAATTATCCTGTGCTTGTGCCTTTTATTTATGGATTATTGTGGTTAGATATTTTAATGCTTTCATGAGTCATTGAAACTTTGACTACCCTGAAAATTCATGGATTAAATTTGATGAAAATAAAGTCTTCTTTAACATAGAAACAGAGTAGAGATTCAATTGTTTCTTTAAAATTCAATATTTTAAGCATTTAAGGGAAACATTTTAAAGGTGAAATTATAGAAGTAGGAATCTCACCATTAATGGTTCTGAGTTCATTGGATAGGGGTTATAATGAGTACTAAGGGTATATATTGAGGAGAGGGATCTGAGAATTAAAATCCATTTCTCCTCCAAGGTTAATGATTTTATAAGTGTTCAGTAATTTATCATTCCTACTGTGTCCATTATGGAAGTAAATTTAGCACAAGGATATAAATCATGGGCTTTGAAATAGACAAACTTGAATTTGAGACTTGAATCTAACATTTCCTAACTGGTCATGGGCAAGGTTTTTTTAAAGTTGAGTTTTCCCATCTTGAAAATTGAAATAATAATAGCACCTCTCATCTCAGAGTAACTAAGGATTAAAATGATTAAATGAAAAAAATATATGTACAACATATGGCACACGGTAAGCCCTCAGTAAATGCCGGCAATTATGAGAGCATCAGATAACACACCAACAAGGCAGCCTCTCCCCTCAAAGTATTTTGTTTTAGGGAAATGCAAGTTTCACTAACAGTCTTTAAGACTATTAAATAATTAGGAATGAATAAAATGCTTAGTAATCCACCAACATATTTCATGGAAAAGTATATAGTGTAGAATTCCAGAACAATAGTAAAATTGAACCAACTTAAAATGGTCTTCTTTTCACATATGCTAAAACTGAAGACCACAGAGCTAGTTAGCAGCAAAGTCGAGATTAGCATCCATGACTCTAGTCTCCCAGTCCAGTGCTTTCAAATGCATCTTACTGAAAATCTCAGTAACAACTGTCACAAAATGTCTGAGAGATCTATGTAGTTGATTATATCTGTGAGAACCCAGATGGAGGAGTCAGTGATGACAGAAAGATCAGGGAAGAGAAAGACCAAACTACATGAGAAAAGGTAAGATGGAGACTGGAGCCAAGGATTGGCCCAAATAGTGATTTGTCCTCTTAAAGGGTGGTATGTTATTCAGCTGAACATACAATTCATGGCCTAGGGGGCACAAGATTTTCTTTGACAATTAACCTACTTTATATCTGAACCATGAGTATTTTCTATACAAATTTCAAAATGTGCCATTCCTCTCTCATCCCACCAAGAAAAGTGACTTACCAATGACTAATTCTTCTTTACAGAATAATAGTAGATAAGATATACAGAACACATGATAAAACAAGGAAAAAGTGACTTTGGACAACTACCAATGTAATAAATCATTCAGAAAAGTATGATAGATTGTTGCTAAAATTGTTGGATGAAAGGAATTTGAGAAGGGGATATCTATGCAATCTCTGAGATTACTTACTAATGACAAAGCAGAAAAAGCACCTTTTTAAAGAAGACATCCAGAGCACTATCATTGGTGGTGTGGTACATGGG
Source organism: Panthera onca (assembly GCF_046562875.1). Taxonomy (NCBI): domain Eukaryota; kingdom Metazoa; phylum Chordata; class Mammalia; order Carnivora; family Felidae; genus Panthera; species Panthera onca. Next base: position 21,937,589 of record NC_138349.1, read on the forward strand.
TATGCCTCTTGCCAGGAAGTAGTGAAAAGAACAAGGGATTACTCCTGTAGCATAGAGTCACTTAGAATTTTGCCTGGATTCAATAATGGGGAAAAGTTAGAGAAATTAAGACTGAAGACAATTCTATAAAATACTTGGCCATTACTGTTTGAAAATGAAAATGTCATGATTGAAAAAGAAATGTCACAGATTTGCTGGCGCCTAGGTGGCCCAATTGGTTAAGCATCTGACTTTTGATTTCAGCTCAAGGCATGATCTCATGGTTTGTGGGATCAAGCCCCAGATGGGGCTTTGTGTTGACAGCATGGAGCCTGCTTGGGATTCTCTCCCCACCACCCCCCCACTCCTCTCTCTCTCTCTCAACAAATAAACAAACATTTAAAGACAAAAGAAATATTACAGATTTACCATAGATTAAAGGGATTAACAAGGCAGGAAAACTAAATGCAAAATGAAAGTATTTCACCTTCCCAGAGCACAGATTTGAAAGTCTTTGTCTCTAGGGGATGATGTAAAGCAAAATCAACAAGAAGACACATGATGTGTGCTGTTGTAGTGCTGAGAGGACAATCAAATACCTGAAGTGGGATGGGAAAACAATATTTACTTCAGGTACTCTGCTCTTTCTACAGACACATCTGCTTCCTTTCTGAGTACAGGTGGCATGGCCCTACCTTATATTTCTTGTATTTCCTCTTATTCCTCTTTCAGGTAGGCTTGATGCTCTTCTTCACCTCTTGGAGATCTTTCCATAAATAGACTTCTCTGACTATCCTGTTTCCTCTGACCCTCATCCCCTGTCACCTTTATGCTTAATTTTTCTCCAGAGAATTTTTCACTAGCATGCCATATATTTTACTTCTTCATATGGTATCGTTTTTTCCCTCTTGCCCTAGAATGTAAATACTATAATGACAGATGATTTTATCTATCCTCTCTACTAGTTTTGAGTGCCTGTTATATTCCAGCATTGTGTTGCATCTCATTCTGTTGTATGCAGCCAGCCTGGAAGTTTTAGTTTCCTAGCCTACAATGGGCCTTTTCACAGCCCCAAAATTCTAAAAGAGCAAATGTGACCTTAGCAACATTTTTGACTTATGATGGTCATGAGAATTAGCATAATTCTCCCAAGACGAGCATATCTACGCTTCACAGCCAAAGTTTTATCTTTCTCTTCCTTGACTGATTATGCTGAATTTACATATTTAAAAATGTCAGAAATTCAGATAGTCACATCATTAAAAGTCTATTAATATAGAATAATTATTTTTCCAGAAGTCTGTGTATAGGGATGGTGCATTCTTTTTGATATGATAGTTATGGAAAATCCTGCTGAAAGATAGGGAGAGAAAAAAAAAAGCCAAGATTAGATATTAAAGTCTCTTAGGAATCTCTCTTCTTACTATAGCTGCATGATGAGATAGCGAACCTTGGTCAGACTTGGACAAGTCTGACCATCCCCCATGTATGATTCCTGCTCTTGATGTGGAATGTGCTTTATATCTGAAATTATACTTCTGACCTATCATCAATAAATTGTGCATTCTGGGGACTCTTCCACAGGAGCAATTCCTTTGAATTGGCCAAATATGCTTTCTTCTCTAACCCCCTCATAACATGGTCTCCCATTTTAAAAATGACTAGTGGGGATTTAATCTGGAGCCCCCAGGACAGAAAACAGAGTAAAGTTAACTGAATCCCACAGGCATAGAAACTTTTCCTGTCAGTTCAGCACAGTGTCACTTTTAATTTCTAATAACATATGTGACAAAGAATTGTACCATTCTGATGTCCTAAATCAATGGGTAAGTTCCTTACCAGTCAAGGGTTTGTGAGAGAATCCCCTGCATGCCTGGTGAGCTGCAAGGTGCATACTGAGTCTGTGCACAGTTTTTTGTTTGTTTTGTTTTGTTTTTACCTGAGACCAAACTAAAAGGATGGTTGTTCCCAAAGAGACCAGTTTACAAGACTGGGTCTTCTGCCACTTAGATAAAAATTAAGAGTGTCTCCCAGACATATTCAATAACCCACCCATTCTCTCGCCTCAGTGAATCTAACATCACTCATTACTTTTTTCCTGGTAGCTCCATGATAAACTGGGCAATCAGAATGTCACTGTCTGCCCTTCTGTTTATTATAAAGACTCCCTAGTACTTGAGACAACACATCGACAAGAGTCTGATGACCGCGATAAGTCTCCCTCACTGAATGAACACACACATATAGAATGTCAAACAGTGCTAGCAAATATTAATGAAGCCAGCAGTGTCTCATGAGTCATGAGCCTGGGAGGGGTGATGGAAAATGGAAAAAGCCCACAGAGAGAATTCAGGGGAGATGCCAACGAACCTTAAAGAAACCCTTTCAACACATTCGAGCTCTGAGGCAAACATCAAAACTAATGAAGTATTTGTAAAGAGATGTGTATTTGCCATATGAGCAGGGTAAATCAAGTGTGAGGCCAAGTACAAGGGCTCTGCATGTGGTTTTGAGGCAAAAGACTGAGAACAGAAAATCACAATCTCATAATCTTCCTGTCTGACAATGTTTCTGGCAAGTTAAGTCAAGAGGTTTAAAGCATAGATTGAACAATAATTCTGGTTTGTCAGGCTTTCATCCCTTACTTCCCATTTTCTTTTTTAATTGCCCATCTGCCACTCTCAAACCACACTGCTGAAAGAGAGAGTTTTACCCCATCCTCAGCTCCAGAGATTGGCATGTGATTCAGGAATGGCTGATCAGAACAGGACATCTGATTGGTTAGGGGTGGACATGTGACCCAACCCAAGACAACCCTAGTCAATGAGATTTGTTTCACAGACCTTTTTAAGAACCACTGAGAAACACAACATTTCTTTTGCCAGGTTGAAATTAATAAGGTGTAAACCTTGAACTGCAGGGGTCACCATAAAAGGGAGCTTTATAATGAAGCCAAAACGGAATGCAGAACAGAACAGAATGATGCAGAGAAGTCATTTTAATCAAGGCATCACTTGAAACTGAATCCAGCCTTGTTCTAAGGTTTTAATTTGATGAGCCAATAAATTCTTTTGTTTAAGTCAGTTTGTGTTAGATTTGTGCCATTTCAACCAAATGAGTCCATACTTCTGATGTGTTTATTAACTTCTCTCCCATCAATAATGTGAACCCTAAAAAGAATGCTTTTACTTCCACATTCATACTTGTTAAGTATTCATCATCTGTTTTAAAAGTTGTGTCCTCTATAGTACAAGGTCAGAAATCTCCCCTTTTCTTCTAAGCTGCCTAAAATTGTTTACTTCATTTGCCAGGATATCCACACTCTATATCCTTATCATCTTCTCCCAGAATCTCTAACTGCCTTTGACTGCCAACAGCTTCCTCTCAGAGTTAAGTTTCCTGCCCCCATATCTGATACCTCAACTTAATGAGTTAGATATATAATCTTCCACTTTTTCTCAACAACCTAGATTTGCCTCTTCTTCCAAAACAAACCTGATAACCTACAGTCTGGAAACTGACCTCTGCTAAATTCAAGTTCCTTAATCTCTAACTTCTCTACTCACAGAAGGCACTACTGTCCTTCCTTATTATGGATAAGAACCTTTCTCAATGGAACAAATAACCACCCTTCCCAACAGATAAGTCCTGGCAAAAACTGTATGAAATAGCAATGGATGCAAAACAGGTACTTGTTTATATTTCCTGAAAATGAGTGGCTTCTCACCTGGAAGAGAATTCATTTTCCATAAAAAGAATTTTAAATAAATATATTTTTAAAGATTTTTAAATGGTATGTTGCCTGTAATGAGAGAAAGACAAAAGTTTAAGTTGAAAATTATTCTGTTCAATCATTTTACTCATTTTAACCAACTATGCTACATACATTATAAGAGAAAGGCAACAGGTCTGGACCTGGTCTGTGTTCATGCGGTTCTTCACATGATGGATATATTATAGTAGGACAGAGCTATTCAGGGAGATTTCATACTAGAAGAGTACTCTTATGAAAAGCATTCTTTCAGTTCCTAAACCTAGGGACATGTAGCTCTCAACCACAGGTTTAGTCTAGATCAGTCTCATAGCAGAATCAAATCTCTGGCTGGGCAGACAAGTCTTAGGAACCCCTGGAAAACTCTTTACACAGTACTGAAGCAGATTTATGGCCTTAAGTTAATATTCTGCTTTTAATACTCCTTCTTTCTTTGCTCCCAATGGCCAAGATATTGCCTCATTCTTTAGTCCCTTTAATGGAATTCTTGACTGACAACACAGACTTTAAGAAAGACTGAGGTTTCCATGTGTGCTCTTGTCAGGTCTCCCAAGGGATGAAGTCCCATCCCTGAAGTCTGGTCGCTATGCTGTGGTTTCTCCTAGCCCTAACCTCATTCTGTTGACAGCCAATAATTTCCCAGTAGAGTGGTTAATAGCGAAATATCATGTCAGATCTGCAGTTGAATCCTCCCTCTTCAATTTGTTGTTGTGCATTCTTAGTTATTTAACCTCTATTGACCTCATTTGTAAAATAAGAACAATTATTTAATTTTCAAGGAATTAAATATAGTATTTGTAAAGTCTTTATCACAATGTCTGGTATATTTGTTCATCCTCTCACTTATTCAAAATATTTATCAAGCATTTATTATGTTTCAGGATTGGTTCCAGGTACTGGAGCACACAGTACATTTTCAATATGCAGAGGAATCAACATAACATTCATTATCATCATCACCACTAGCATTTCTATTCATTTTCTTATTAGTTCTTCTGTTCAACATTATTTGAAGGCTTAAACCCAGCCTTTTCACATAAAGATGAATAAATCAAAGTGTCCACACTTCAGGAATTCTTGGTTTGGGGAGGAGACAAAGATGCTATAGGGTACGTAAAGATGCACTGTCCTCTGTGTCCCCTGCAAAGAAAGTCTTACTGTGCAGCCACAGAGACTGTGATTAGCAAAAGGCCTCCATCCTTACAGCAACTTCACAGTCTATTTCATCTGCAGAGAGTCACTGGAAATGAAGAAATTTCCTTCCCAGAGAAGTGTTCCTCAGATGGCTCAACAAGGAAGCAACATAAATGCCAAGTCTTTTTGAACCAACACGGCACAACTCTGATGGACGATATTTGCTCAAAAGTTCCTTGCACAGTGGAATGATATTTAATGACCTGAGCTATAATTCAATTTATCACTTTTCTCAATTCCGCTTTTGCCCTCTTACCTTCACAGGGATTACTCCTTTAAAATATTTTGAACCTCAAAGTTTATCTCATCATCTGCTTCTGGGGAATACATCCTTCAATATTTGCTACCTTTAATAATTGCAACTTCAATTTATTGTTGAGAAAACAGGCAATAAAATGTAATTCCAGAGTAGATTAAGCCCCACTTTGGTAATCAAGACAAAATCATTGGTAGTAGGACAGTGGTAGACAAAATCATTGGTAGTGCGGACAATTCCTGCAACAAAGTAGAGGCATAATTGTTAAAATTTTCACCAGTGGCATATTGATATGGTGAATCGATATCTTATAACAGAGGAAGGGATCACACTAGTGGGATCAGAACATCAGGCATTTGAGATGTATGATGAAACAGTAGATATAGAATAATGAATTTTGCTGACTAAGCAATAGTGATGGTCTACAGGAAAAAAAAAAACAGCTGAGGAAGAGTAAAAGTAATTGACATACAGAGGGCCTCTTTGGTTTCACACAAAGAAGCTCTTATGTCCTGCAGTAGATGGATAAAGAAAGAAGAGAACCAAGATTGGGTCTGAATTTCAATGGCAGTGAAAAACCCGACCAAGACCTGTTAAGTCTGCCATATTCTGGGCCTTTCTTGGAAAAATCTGTATCCCTGATATATAGGAAGGGAATATATGGGTAGATGATCCCAAAGATCTTGATTCGTTTAACACTTGAAGTCTACAGAAATGGCTGATTCATTCTTTTTTACTATTTTTATTTTTCAATTTTTAGGAAGGCTATTTAATGTTGTGGGAGAAAGCTGACATAATGCTAAGTTGAAGAAAAGGGCATATTTATACACTGTGATCTTAATTAGGTAAAAATCAATTTTCTTAGGAAAAAATATATTAATGGTTCATTCTGAGGAGTAGCTGTTGCTTGGTTATATATTCTAGGTTGTCTAGGAAAAGCACATATAATTTTATAATAGCAAAAATCATTACAAAAAAAGAAATTTTGGTAGCTAACAAAATACTAAATATTTAAGTTTATTGTATTTTAGAGCTGGAGAGTAGTTGTAGTAATCACTTGGCCTGGGAGCTCACGACTAAGGGTTGTGATTGGTAGGGGAAATTGAGAGTGGTTTCTCAGAAGGTCAAATGGAGAGGAAGATTTCTTCGTGTTTTTGCTCTCAGTAAATTCCCAATGTACTCAGTTTTGTCATTCACTGATTGCCACTTGCTGATCAGAAAGTCTGTCTATCCACTTTGTCTGTGACAAATGTAAAATAGGAAGACAAAGTAATAAGTGAGACTTTTCAGGCAGCCAAATATTTTAAAACATAAGTCAACAGTGAAAGACCCCTGATGGTATAAAGTGGCAACTATTCTAGATTGTTCTTCAGTCTTTGGTGTTTATCTATGAAGAGGACATGAAATCATTTTAGTGAATCTCTCTCTGCATTACTTTTTTTAAAATTTTAGTTTGTTAACATATCGCACAATATTGGTTTCAGGAATAGAATTCAGTGATTCACCACTTACACATAACACCCAGTGCTCATCACAACATGCTCAATATCCCTCACCGATTTTAGCCCACAACACATCCACCTCCCTCCATCAACCCTCAGTTTATTCTCTATCCTTAAGAATATTTTGTGGCTTATTTCCCTCTATTCTCTTCTCCCTCCTTCCCATATTTTCAGCTGTTTTGTTTCTTAAGTTCCACATATGAGTGAAATAATATAGTATTTGTCTTTCTCTGGTTGACTTATTTAGTTTAGCATAACACCATCTTGTCCTTGCAAATGGCAAGATTTCATTATTTTTTGTTCCATTGTATATATAAATATATACACCACATCTTCTTTATCCATTCATTAGTAAATGGACATTTGGGCAACTCCATAGTTTGACTATTGTGGATAATGCTGCTATAAACATTGGGGTGCATGTGCCCCCACTGGAATTTGTATTTTTGTATCCTTTGTGTAAACACCTAATAGTGCAATTGCTGGATCATAGGGTAGTTCTATTTTTAGTTTTTTGAGGAAGCTTCATACTGTTCTCCAGAGTGGCTGCACCAACTTTCATTTCCAAAAATAGTGCAGAAAAGTTTCCCCTTTCTCCACACCCTCACCGACACCTGTTGTTTCCTGTGTTGTTAATTTTAGCCATTCTGATGGGTGTGAGGTGGTATCTCATCATGGTTTTGATTTGTAGTTCCCTGATAATGAGTAATGATGAGCATCTTTTCATGTGTCTGTTAGCCATCTGAATGTCTTCTTTTGAAAACTGTTTGTTCATGTCTTCTACCCATGTCTTCACTGGATTATTTGTGTTTTTGGTGTTGAGTTGATAAATTCTTTATAGATTTTCGATTCTAACCCTTCATCCAAATTGTCATTTGCAAATATATTCTATTTCATAGGCTGCCTTTTAGTTTTGCTGATTTTTTCCTTCACTATTCAGAAGCTTTTATCTTGACGAAGTCCCAATAGTTTTTGTTTGCTTTTGTTTCCCTTGCCTTTGGCAATGTGTCTAGTAAGAATGTGCTCTGGCCAAGGTCAAAGAGGTTGCTGCTGTGTTCTCTTCCAGGATTTCATGGTTTCCTTTCTCTCAATTAGGTCTTTCATTCATTTTGAGTTTATTTTTGCGTATGGTGTAATAAAGTGGTCCGGTTTCATTTTTCTCCATGTTGCAGTCTAGTTTTCCCAAAACTATTTGTTGAAGAGACTATTTTTTTCCATTGGATATTCTTTCCTGCTTCATCAAATATGAGTTGACAATACAGTTTTGGGTCCATTCCTGGGTTCTCTATTCTGTTCCATTGGTCTATGTGTTTTTTGTGCCAATACCATACTGTTTTGATGACTACAGTTTTGTATTATAGCTTGAAATCTGGAAAGTTATTGCCTCCAGTTTTATTTTTCTTTTTCTGGATTGCTTTGGCTATTCAAGGTCTTTTGTGGTTCCATACAAATTTTAGGATTGTTTCTGTAGCTCTGCAGAAAATGTTGTTGGTATTTTGATAGGGATTGCATTAAATGTGTAGGTAGCTTTGGGTAGTATGCACATGTTATTTTACTTTATTTAAGTTTATTTATTTTGAGAGAGAGAGAGAGAGAGAGAGAGAGAGAGAATATGAATCAGTGGGACAGGGGCAGGGGGAAAGGGGGAGAGAGAGAATCCCAAGCAGACTTTGCACTGTCAGCGCAGACCCAATGCAGGGCTCAAACTCACAGACCATGAGATCATGACATGAGCTGAGACCAAGAGTTGGAAGGAGCCACCTAGGAGCCCCCAGTAGTACAGACATTTTTACAACGTTTGTTTCTCCAATCCATGAGCATGGAATGCTTTTCCTTTTTTGTGTGTGTCCTCTTCAATTTCTTTCATAAGTGTTTTATAGTTTTCCAAGTATAGATCTTTTACCTCTTTAGTTAGGTTTATTCCTAGGTATCTTATTGTTTTTGGTGCAATTGCAAATGAGATTGATTCCTTGATTTCTTTTTCTGCTGCTTCATTATCTGTGTATATAAATGAAATGGATTTTTGCACATTGGTTTTATATCCTGTGACTTTGCTGAATTCATGTATTAGTTCCAGCAATTTTTTGATGGAGTCTTTTGGGTTTTCTATGTGGACTATCTTGCCATCTATAATAGTGAAAGTTTGACTTCTTCCTTCCCGATTTATATACATACCCTTATTAATTTTTGTTGTCTGATTACTGAGGCTAAGACTTCCATTTATATGTTAAATAGTAATGGTGAGAGTGGACATTCCTGTCCTATTCCTGACCATAGGGGAAAGATGTTCAGTTTTTCCCCACTGAGGATAATATTAGCTGTGAGTCTTTCATATATGTTCCATCTATCCGTACTTTGTTGAGGGTTTTTATCAAGAATGGATGTCTTTTGACATCCATTAGCATGACAGATGATTCTCCATTCCCTCACTTCCAATCTGCAGGTGTCTTTTGGTCTAAATGAGTCTCTCATTGGCAGCATATAGATGTCATCCATTTCTCTCAAAAGCTACCATTTCTCCGTTCTGGAAAACAATGCAGAGATCCCTCTTATATAAGACAAGCTGTGTGCTACTCAAAACCCATACCCACCTCCACTCCTTGCCACTAGGTCTATGACTAGAGTATTATAATCAGAACAATAGTTAGGGTCAAGATGAAGTTCAAGATCAGGGTCAAACCACTGCTTCTGGGCTTTGGTAGCACAAGGCCAGGATCCATGTTCTCACAGGCAGTCCTGGGAGACCCACATGGCCTGTATAAGCAGGTTGCTCCTGAGAACCCTACAAAATAAGTTACATATGATGAACCTAAGTCATAGCATAATCCATCAGGGACACACATAACCTAATTATGGAGTTGCAAGTTTGAGCTGGTAAGCACTGTCATGAACCAGTGGAATTGAACTAGGTGTTCAAGACCTGTAAATGTCTAGGTCTCAAAATTCAAGTCATTTGAGAAAGTAGAATAATAAATGTGGGCCTCATAGTAGGTCAAGACAAAACTGTTCTCAACTACTTTTTATGTGATACACATACATACATATCTCAACCTAAATCTGAAGTTTCTACAGTTCTCAGCTGATAATGAAAGTCCAATGACAATTTTAACTTTACTGAGTCACAAAATTAAATCTGAATGCCACATGACCAATGTATGAGAAAATCACTAAACTTAAAAGTAAATCTAGCTTTTGTTTAGCATCCAAATTGCAACTAGTAAATGTGATGCCAGTACATGTGGGCTTCCCTAATCATTTATGGCTTTTTAGAAAGAAACTGATTCCATAAAGGAGTCAGAGACACAGAATGAGTTCTGGCCACTGCTGGAGTAGAGACAGCAGAACTATGGCAAGCATCCCAACTACAGCCTATTCACTATATTTCCCTAGGACCTTATTTTGAGTCAGATTTTGAGGCTACACCTTGCGTCACTGCTAAAGATTAATGTTAGATAGAGAGGATGGTGTTAGCACAGGAGTGTTGCAGTCATTGTCACTGGCAAAGGGTAAGAAGGGTGTTATATTTGCTTGGGTAAAACAATATGGAAAATATAAAACAAAGGCTTTTATTCAGGTCATTAATTTGAGAATATGACCTTAAAAGAGGGATAACAAGGGAGTTACAGGAAGAAAGCCAATTGAGTTGTCTACTGCAAGGTGCTACTTGTGCTTGATCCTAGGGAATCATATGAAAAGGCCTAAGAATACATCTCAGAAATTTTCACCTGAAGAATGAAAAGCGAAAGCACTTGCTGGATTTCTCCCACACCCATTGGGTCAAGCGTGATCCAATTTTTGGGTGGGACATGAGATGAGGCTCTGTCCATTTTTGCCTACTTGGACCTACGTCTAAGATTATAAGGAACATTATTTCTATAGTTAATTATATAAAATTTGAGGCCATGAGCATACAAAATTGTACAAGACAAATATCTGATACAGCTCTTGACTCCCTTTTTAGAGTTCTAATCTCCATTATAGATGTTGCTGGTTTTCTTAAACACTCCATCAGATCTTACTATTTAAAGGAATTGTGCACAACTACTGTGATTTTCTCAGGAATTACATTCCTTGGATCCACAGTCTAATGATTTAGTTTAAATTCAAATTTAATCTCCAGGCATAGTAAACCATGACATTCAAACTTAAGACAAAGCTACAACAAAGAAAACAATGTCAATGATATAAAATTAATAATGCAGCACACTAATAAACTAGGATAAAAACAACACTTCCTTATAAAATATTAGCCTAATGTATACTTATTCTTATTTTCTGGAAAAATATGATTCCCACAAGATTTTGAGGAGCCACACAATAATAATAAAGCTGAAACATAATAAATGTTGAGATATGAAGGTAGTCCATAATGGGTTATAAATTTATACCTTTTTTATCCGCACATTTTCAATGAACTTGCAAAGTTTTAGAACTTTTTAATTTAAAATTGCATAGTTTTAATTCTTTCAACCATAGTGGGGTAATTTTCTTATCTATTATTAGAATGGTTTAATACTTTCATTAATCCATGCATCATAAAGCAAGACGTTATTTTTATGCCTAATCAGTCATTTTTACTTATTCCAGAAAGCAAAACAGCTGTTTTCTACTGATTCCAAAGACAGAAATAAGGCCAGTATGTGCATAAGCCATTGTAGTTATATGGAAGGATTTATAGATAGAGTTGCTATTGTTATCATCTTTTCTTTGGCATGATTAGCATTGTTGCTACAGTTAGTAGAACGATTATGGGTATGTTAGAGACCTTTGATTTTGCAGAGAAATAGAAAGACCTAATATGAGGAGCCACTGATGCTACCACTAGGTCATATTGACTTCCTCATTAAGCCCTTGGGGAACCGGTACAGTTACCCATTTCATCTCTTGTTCCTTAGCTCTCGGCAAAAAAAAAAAAAAAAAAAAAAAAAAAGACAAACAACAAACAAACAAACAAAAAAAAACAAAAAAAAATCATTTGCTTGGCAGCTGGAGTATGTTTGAAATCTTCAGATGAAGACCAAGGAAATTTTAGACCTCGTTAGGTATGATCCAATATGCTTTACCTGTTGCCTACAAATAAAGCTTGAATCCACACACAAAGTGTGCCATAGAAGGAAAAGGTTCTTTAAAATGCTATAGTAATAATTTTCATATTCCTATGTGAAATTGGGTCCCAAGGAACTTATTCATCTGAGGTTATGTTCTGAGAATGCTATGTTATTAAAGAAACAGTGAACAATGGAATAAAAGACCTCAAAGAGCTGGAAAAATTGGCCATTATTTAAAACAAGGAGGCACAGAAGACTAAAGTGTATTGTGTAATGGAAAGCATAAATCTGTACTTTCATCCTCAACTGAAACATTTGAGATAGTAGAGACCCAATCATTCTAAGGAATGCTGTAAGTTCTAATACTAAAATGCTATGAGGTATGCAATGCAGATATAACTGTTTTCCCATTCTAAGAAGTAAAATATGGGAACAAAAGAAATTAAGATACTTGTTTCTTAATTTTAGTAACAGGAATAGCTAAAATGAAAAGTTAGAACTTCAATCAGAGCAGTCTGAGTTTATTACATTCATGTATTGGAAACAACCCTCAGTTTAATGTTTAAAGAAAAAATTAGCCAATACAAGAAATTTGAAAACTATGAAAAAATATTTATAAACTATCTTCCAAAAATAAGACTTATAGATTCTGCGGCCAAGTCTCAAAAGGATCTTCCAAGCTTTCCTGAGGTTGCCTTTTAAGAGCTGAAAACCACCTAGTTTCATACATTAGTTCTGTCCCCAGCACTAATAATATACTAAAACTCCAAGAATGGAGCAACCAGAAAATTACACAATGATATACCATAGGGAAGAGATTAGTTTCTCATCTTTAAGGCATTTGTTTTTTCAGTTAAAAAACTTATTTGATTTTTGTAAAGCCTCTTAATTAGAATGGCTACAAATGCTATTACACATCAGGAAATTGCCAGGCTTTACCAAATCTGCAAGAACAGTTTTGAACCTAATTGCTATCTCATGCATTTTGGTTCACATAAAAACCTTTACTATGGTAGAAAAATGACCAAAGTGCATTGTACAAGTCTTTCTGCAGTGAACTGCTCAAGTTCTCTTGTCACAATGGTAAAAGAGTTGTAATGATATGGATCCATCCCTAAAAACATGTCCTAAGGTTTCATTATGAAAAATTATATATATACATATATACACATATATAAATATATATATATATATATATATATATGTATATATGTATATAGTGTGTGTGTGTGTGTGTGTGTGTGTGTGTGCGCATGCACACCAGTTATATGGCTTCCACTGAGCTTATCACTTTTCTTACATTATCTCATGAGGTTTTGAAACTACAGTCTAGAACTTTGGGAGACTTAGGTCACTCCTATAAGAGAAGTGTTTTTACACATCACAAAATTTTGTGATAAACATTGATTTAATTATGGGATAATGTCACTATTTCTAAGATATAAAACAAATGTAGGGTCAGGATAGAATTTTTAAAAGAGTCCTAAATGTAGCATGAAAAGCTTTGGTGTTAGGAAGGAAAATTTCAGAGGTAGATCTAAAATGACAAATGGAATTGAGAATACAAACGTCAGTGAACTTCAGGCAAAAAGGATGGGTAATTCTTTCACCTTACCTTCAAGGTTCAATGTCAAATTGATGAGAGTTACATTGCCAAATCACAGAACTTTCTTTTTAAATAGCCTTTCCTTTTCATGGTGAAGGTTTAGAAAGCACATTTAACAATATGAGGATGACATGTATCAGAGGAAAGAGCAAATATCAACACTCAAAATCATACATATGGCATCCAGATTAGAGGGAGAGTGATTATTGATACTTGAGAAACAAACGAGAAGAAATTTATCATTGTTAAAAAGTTTTTCAATTTAAAGTAAAAAGAATAGAAGTTCATAAGTCAAAGAGAGAGGAGCTGCAGAACAATTTATTTCATAAAATACCCTGAAGGGATCATTGATGGCCTGATGGTTGAACTTGTAGTCCAACCACCAGAACAATAAGAAAAATATATATCCAATCCTTTGAGAGTTTTAGACTTCTTAATTATGTGGGTTTTCTGTGTCAAGCATGGTGCTAGACACTTTACATAAAACATTCCATGTAAGACTCACTTACGTGGAATTATTCATTCCACAAGATTATTAATTAATTAAAATTAATAAATTATTTATTAATTATTAATATTATGTGATTACTATTGTTATCCTTATTTTGCAGCTAGGTATATTGATGTTAGAGCCCATGCTCTCAATGCCACACTACACTGTCCTCCAGGAATGTCTATCAAGGGACCACGTTCTGGACATGTCATATTATCTTGACAGCAAACTAGATAAAACAACTTGCATAGGATAATAAAAATAAGGAAAGGATTTTAAATCTGATCCATATACAAAATAAATTTAAAACTTCTTTATAAAATAAGGCAACTCTTTAAAGAATGTGAATGATCTGTCTAGAGAATGTGATGTGTAGAGAACACAAATAGTCTTTATATAGATATAGAACTGTCTGTGAATTGATATTGGTCTGGTAATCTGAAAATTGGTTGATGGATCACTGCTGAAGAAAGGCAAATTTTGCCTCAGATAAAGAAGAAGTAATAATTTCAGAAGCCACAAAATACCATAGGTAGCTTTGCAAAAGAGAAAATGCCCCATCACTGCAATGCTTGAGACAACTCGAAAAAATACATGTTAAAATTGCTGGAGATAAACAGGAACAGTCAATTTATCTATTCACCTATTCATTCACTCCTTATTCAACTCATCAAATCAAAGTTCTAGGCAATGTTGAACTTCTTTAAGCAGTATACGCAGAGTCAAAAATCAATTATCTGAGGTTGTGCCAATTTTCATTAAATTCATTGATCAACATCAGTTTCTTCTTTATAACTGACTTTAAATATTTTTATTTAGCTCATCTTTAAATAAATGTATCCAATAGAGTAGAGTAATGGTGTAAAATTACTAATTTAGCCATGCCTCTCCTCACTGTGCACACCTTACGTCTTTAATAATGCAGAAAGACATTTTTAACCACTTCTTATTAGCATGTTATTTGTGGAATTTTATTGGAAATTTCTAGCATGAAAATTGCATGAGTGACTTAATTACAAAATACCAATTTCATTTCCCAGAGGCCAAAAGCAGAGCCACTTTTGCACAATTCACCACCATCTGTTAGATAGTCCACCTAGCTTCTCTTAAAAAAAAAAAAAAAAAAGCAACAGAAAACCTAATATTAACGTTCACAACTGCTTCTCCCCACCACTTTTTCTCTCATTTCTGTTCATGTTAACAATGTTTTCTGAACTCTCAGTCATGATTTACGACATCACCAGCTACCCAGTTTCCGTAATCAGAATTCTTGGATTTTCCCTGAAAATTACCTTTTCTTTTACCCTTCCTCCTCAAACTCCACTAACAAATTGTCATTAAATTCTGTTGATTATACCACAAAACTGAATTTAAACTCACCCTCCCAAAATCAGGCCCCATGTTCTCTTTGACTCACACGATGGTCTTCCTTCTGGTGTCTTCATTTCTACTTACTCCTTCCTCCATCTACTCCATCTGACAAGTTCACATGTTACCCTTTCCAGATCTATCTTCCTAAAATTAACAACCCCTCAAGCCTCAAGGTTTAGTCCAAACATTGCAATTGGCATAGAGAACCAAGTATCATCTTTGCTCCACTATTGCTGAATCCTGCCAATCCTTCTCTTGCTGACTATGTTCCTACCAAAAAGGCTGATATCTATCCATGAATGGAAGGACCATATCCATAAATTACTGCTCAAATGTAACATGAAGAAGACATTTGTACCAGCTAGATCTACTTTCAGGGAGAATACTGCATTGATTGGAAAGAGCATTTTGGTAGGGCTTCTTGAAGTCAAGAGTTAGTCTTGTAAAAGTTAAGATTTCCTAAATTAAACTCACAATTTTCCCCTTATTTACACATCATTTTCTGTTGTCTTTTCTGATAGAACATGTTTTCCTGGAGAGGCCTGTGAATCAGGCATGTCTAATCTTTATCTAAGGGTTGTCGTAGGAGATATTTATTCTTCCTAGAGTATTGGTCATCTTGGGTGAGCATGGTACTTCAGAAAAAAACATTTGTCCTTAGGATAACAGAAATCTAGAAGTCTGATGTTTCATTTTTATCTCTGGAAACTAGCACATAATTCCTTTTCCTCTTCAATAGTATTCAACCTATTTCTCCAAAATAAAGTTATAGGAAATGAGGATTTTCTGAAAATACAAAAATTAGGCAGTTGGCATTTATATCTCCTACTTACTTGTTTGTGATGGAATGTATCTCCTGGATCCCAATTAGGGGGCTATATGAAGCCCCTGTGCTTGAAAACCCCTCGTTGCTTCATGCATTCTTCTGTTAATATGCCTATAATGGGTTTTGGAAACATTAAATTTCATAACATATTCTATTACACTAAACTTTTTTAAAATTTCAGTGCAAGTAAATGAACTTAAAAGGAATACAAATTGAATATTTTAAATCTTAAGAAAAAAATTAGATACATTTCAAAAATAGATTATTGCTTTAGAAATTAAACCTCTTTGATTAATTAATAAGAACGATTTTTAAAGCTATGTTTAGGGTTGAGTTACATATTTTTATCAAGTTCTATGTCTTATTAATAGTTATAAGAATTATTTATGTATTATGGATATACTTTATCACATATGTTTTGGAAATATTTTCTCCTAGTCTGTGACTTACTCTTTTGTTTCCTGAAGAGCATCTTTGGAAAGGCAAATGTTTGTTTTGTTTTGTTTTTGTTTCTGTTTTTGTTTTTAATTCTGATGAAGTCTTATCTTTTTTTTTTTATTGATTCATACTTCCGTGTCCTATATGATATCTTGACCTAATGCAAATCACAAATATTTTCTCCATTTTTTCTAAGAGTTTGATAATTTTAGTTTTTATATTTAGATCTATCATCCTTTCCAAGTTAAATGGGCAAAATATTTGAACAGACATTTCACCAAAGAAAATATGCAAACGGAAAAAAATAGGCATAGAAAAAGAGGCACTATACTCTACCATTAGTCATTAGGAAATACAATTAAAAGCATAATGAGAGCCCTTAGCAGAATGGCTAAAATTCAGAAGACTTAACAACGTCAAGTGTTGGGGGAAAATGCAGAGTAAATGGAACCCTCACATATTGATGATGGGAAGGCAAAAATAGTACAATCAATTTGGAAAATGGTTTTGCAGTTTCTCACAATTTTTTTTAAATTACAAAATTAACCAGTAATTCCACTTGTAAGTAACTATATGAGAAAACAAAACAAAATAAAACAAAACAATGTTCACATGGAGACTTATATGAAAATGGTAATAATAGGACTGGAGAGAACTCGAACGTTCTTCAACTTGAGAATGATAAAGAAACTCTGGTGTATCCATAAAGTGAACACTATTCAGCAATAAAAAAGAATTAACTACTGGTACATGAAATGACATGAATGAATCTCAAAAGCTTGATGCTAAGTAAGAAAAAATCAAACATAAAAGACTACAAACCATATGATTCCATTTACATGAAATTCTAGAAAGGATACAACCATAGTGACAGAAAGTAGCTTCCAGAGGCTGAGAAGGAACAGAAAGTGGACCCTGGAGTGAGGGATATTCTCTATCTTATTTTGGCAGTAGTCACATAATTAATTGTATGCATTTGTCAAAATGCACTGAGGTGTGGATTTCAAATTGCTGAATTTTATTGTATGTATACTTTGATAAGCTGATTTTAAAATGCAGTTGAATTAAAATGTTTTTAAATTAAAGAACAGAGGGATTTACAAAATCTCATTTGTCCTGTCCACAAAATAAATGAAGTAAATATTTTCTGCGTACATAGGCATATTGTATGGCATGTATACTGTGCTGAAGGAATCATATCAAAGTTTTAACAACCTTTCTTACTGCAGCATAAATTGATTACAGTCACCACAAGGAGGTAAGACCTTAGTTTTTTTATTTCAAATTTTTAAAGTATTTAAAACCCATTCACTTTGTCCTCCGCTGAAAATTTCAAGTGCTTTGCAATAAATTCCATACTTTCTCTGGAAGAGTTTGAAGTAGCTGAAATTATTTATTCTTTAGTGAAATGTCTGAGGATCCATTCAAGTGTAAGTCCCCTGAAAAACTTTATATTTTGTAGTAAAGTAAAACATTAAAGTATCATGATTTTTATTAACATTATTATCATCAGTAGTTTCTGTGCTTTTTAAATCACCTAAAATCCTTTTGTAACAAGATGAAAGAAATGACAGCAAAGCGGGAAATCAAGGATTCCAAAAATATGTAAAATTATCTCAAAATCATAAAATGTTCTTTGGGGCTACAAAACAACAAGGAGTGCGTAATGTAAGTTTGGAAATAAAAATCAACAAAGTAAAATAATATGGTGTATGTACTCGAGAGCCTGTAGTCCCTGAGCTGACTATAATAAGAAAACAAGAGTAAATGTTAAAACACACATGGCACATTACACAATTTGTAGTATTCAAATAAAGGACTTAGAGCAGACTATGGAGAACTCAAATAGGCAGTACAAGGAACTTTCAGAGGCTACTTGCCCCGGCCATGTATATAATGATGATCAAATGGGAGAAACTTACCACAGGATCCAGGAAGAAGAGAGAAAGAAGGACTAGAATGGTAAGAGGATTTCTTAGCAGAATGGGGCTGACGCTGGACCTTGTTGGGTAGCAGGATTTAGAAAAATTGAAGGAAAAACAGAAAGAGAACAGAAGACATGAGAAGATAATGTGTATAGCATAAGGTAGAGAACAGTTAGAGTGAGTTTGGAAACCACTGCTATCATGCCTGGCAATGCCTTCAGATCATCAAACCAGAAAGAATAGGGTTGAATAAAAATATAGCTTTCAATAAGCATAATGGGAAATTAAAAAAAAAAATTACCATGGACCTCTGATTGAAAATGATGGTCTTTATGAAAAAAAAATTGCAAATTTTCCAAAGCTGAATGGCATTCAAATTGAGAGTAAAAAAGCCCAATAAATTCACTGAAGTGAATAAAATAAATCCAAACCAAGGCATATATTTGTAGAATTTCGAATGCCGGTGATGAATAGAATAAAAGATTCTGTAGGCTTTGAGATAGCAAGATCAATATGGAATCAAAGGGTATCAGTATTCCTCTGTTAGAATTGTATGCCAAAGACAATGGAGCCATGACTTCAAATATTAGGCAGGAAAATTAATTTCAGCTTAGAGCTATGTATTCATCCAAACTCTCATTAAATGGGAAAACAGAAAATATCATGTAGACATGCAATCACTCTTTCTGTTGTTTTTGTTTGTTTTGTATTGCTTTTGTTTTATGCTTCTATGCTTCTTTGTCAAGATGCTACTGAGGAGGAACCCCACCAAAATGAGTTAACAACTAAAAAAGAAAGAGTGTCCAACTTTCAGAATATAAGAGAGATGTAACATATCTAAAGTAATCAGTAGAGGGGTGCCTAGGTGGCTCAGTCGGTTAAGTGTCCAACTTCAGCTCACGGTTTGTGAGTTCAAGCCCCGTGTTGCACTCTGTGCTGACAGCTCAGAGCCTGGAGCCTGCTTCAGATTCAATTTCTCCCTCTCTCTCTCCCCCACTCATGCTTTCTCTCTCTCTGTCTCTCAAAAGTGAATAAACCTTAAAATAATAATAATAAAAAAAGTAATCATAAAGATTCTAGTATTTGGCTGGACAATGCAAACTTAAGGGAGAGGGCTCAGGGGAAATAAAAACTGAATTAATGATTTTCAGAAATATTTGAGCCATTTGGAAAAAATAGTCATATATAATGGTAATGGTAGAAATAATTTATAATGGGCATGTTAAAATTATGCAACTGACAAGAAAATAAACATGAGCTTAGTGTGTTGGCTCTTTAGAAAATAATATATACATAGGCATACTGATGTAAATATTGCCACTATTTAAATAAATTTTGTTAAATCTATTGACAGAATAGGAAAAATAGGAACTAGGGAGGAGTTGTTAAGTGTGTGATAATGCTTAATCTTCCTCTATAATAACGTAATATCAACAGATAATGCATAATAAAGCAAAAACACATAGACATAGTATTATAAATACATGAATGACAAGAAAACTGCACATGAGTAATTAAAAACAGGTTTCTTCTAGGTAACTGAACTGGAGAATTTGAAATGGTAAAGCAGGGATGACATTATTTTGTTATTTTATTATTTTATTTTTTATTTTATAATTAATATGTTTATTCAATTTTTTTTCCTAATGGAAGACTGAGAAACATCATTGAGTTTATAATATTGGAAATATTAACAAAAAGTAAGTGACTTCCTGTCTAGGATTTAATAAAATTAACTCCCAAGATTTTCTTTACTCTGATTCAGGGTTCTAAATTACTACAAAAATGATTAAACTTACTGAGTAGCTTAAGCAATGGTACTACTAGGAAGACTGGATTTCTTGGTGGTACCCAGTTGATTCACAACCTTGGGGATTCCCAGGTGAAATTTGAAACTGTCCTCCATGCATGGAAGGCAAATAGAGACAAAAAAAAAAAACAAAAAAAAAAAACAAACAAACAAACAAAAAAAAACAGGCAGGCCACTCTAGATTGGTAGGAGACAGGTTTATTAAGCAAGAGAACTTACCTATGAAGCTTGTCTTAGGTGGTTACAAAGATGAATAGATCTCCACACTTTTCTGCTAGAATCTTAAAGTTTATATAGAAGCCTTAACTGTGTTCAGTCACATATTCAGTGATGGTCTTAACACCACCTACTCTCTCAAGGCTACATCCTGGAAACAGCCAATAGCATGAGAACTATAGGTGGGGAATACGTTCCAAAAACAGGAGAGAGGGGAAGGAGCCCCTGATTGCCCTGGTCCTGTTTATGCATCAACTAATGGCCATGTCTTCAAGATGACCTTCTCCAAAAGAACCATGATAGTCCAAGAAGGAAATATTTCATACAAATTTGTTACAAAAAATGTCCTAGAGAAAGTAAGCATAGTTTGTCTACTGTCCATTCTCATATATTTGAATGATTGTCATATATCTCATGTCTATATAATCTCTTCTGAAATATAGACACCAGAGACATTTTTCAAGAGGACTGAGATATATTATAGTTTTCTTGTAGCAGAGTGACTGGATCTCTAGATCACCCACTTGTTGAATGATTCAAAGACATTAAAACTGGGACTCCTGGGTGGTTCAGTTGTTTGAGCATACAACTCCTGATCATGATTCCAGGGTGGTGGGATAGAGCCCCACATTGGGCTCCATTCTGAAAGCACAGAGTGTGCTTGGGATTCTCTCTCTCTCTCTCTCTCTCTCTCTCTCTCTCCCTCTCCCTCTCCCTCTCTCCCTCTCTTCCTTTTTCCCTCTCTTCCTCTTTCTCTCTCCCTCTCTCCCACTCTCCCTCTGCCCCGTCCCCTGCTTACATGTGTGCTTATGTTTTTCCTCTCTCTAAAATAAAATTTAAAAAAAAATTAAGACAGTAAGCCTGTTTCACATGTAAAAGAAAGATCTGAACATGTTGGATGAGTTCTAATGTTTGCTGTGTATTCTAATTCTATGTGTCCTGAGAGGATAGAACTGTTACCAACAGGCAGAAGTTACAAGAAGCTGATGTCAGTTCTATAAAATGAAAAGATTTCCTATAATTTAAATTGTGCAAAAATGGAGTTCTGAGCATTCTGTCCCTATGGTTACCCCAAATTCTCAGGTCTCACTCATACAGCAATAGGGCTTTATCAATTTAAAGATTATTGCATTGTACCTGAGTTAATTCTAAAAAGTTAGAGCTGTAAAGGACTTTCAACACCATGCTGTCAAGTTCCTTCATTTTACAGATGATGAACCTAAGGATTACAGGTATAAATGACCTCAAACAAGGTCACACAACAAATGAAGATGAAACAAATAATCAAGTCTCCTTGAACACAGTCCTATGCCTTTTCTTCTGCTTATTGCGCCTAAACATGAGTTCAATCCAAAACAAAAATATTTTTTAATAAATAAGAAGAGTTAGACATGGAAGTGCAGGCAGTAAAACTCTGTAATGGAATAACAAACATGGAGTTTAAGAGTTGGTGATGAAACGTCCTGAAGGAGAACACAAAATAGGAGAACACTATCACTCTGTATTTCGTTTTCTCTCTAGATTTCTATGAATAGAAAGGCTAATGATGAGCCTATTCTAGTGGTTGGCAAACTTTTTTCTATAATGGATCAAGTGATAAATACTAATGCTTTGTAGGCCACGTATGCTTTCTGCCCCATATATTTGTCTTTATTTGCTTCTTTACAACTTGTAAAGAAATGTAAATGTAATAATCAATTTTAGGTCAAAGGCTATACAAATATAGGCCATTGGACTCATTCAACTCAATGATCAGTTTCCTGACCACTGGCATAAGCCATTTAGGGATAATAAGGTAATAAATGTCTTTTGAGAGACAGAGACTTCAGATAAGAAAGTGAGATTCACAAGACAGTGTAAGTAGATGATCCTATGGTGAGCAGAAAATAATTTAAGGACTTCTAAGCTATTAAAAAGCCTTTTGAAATCTATTAGAAAGAAAAAAAAAAATAACAGCCAGAGAAGAGGGAGACAGGCAACCACAGACCAACAATAGGCCATGTGTGATCCCTGAGATTTGATGAGTTTTATGCAAAATAACATTGTTAGTGGCTCGATGTGATATCAATTAATGCCATAACACAGTGATTATAAAGCAATTATAATTAAATCTAACAATGAACTTCATGGGCAAAAGGAGATAAAGGAAATAAGATGCATAATTCAGTAAGGAAAATGTTGTTGACTGAATAATTAATCAAAAACACAAAAAAGTGATGAGAATCGTAGAAAATTTCCACTGTCAGTGTCACCTTTCCCAGCAGGAAGAAGGATGAGACTTCA
Source organism: Panthera onca (assembly GCF_046562875.1). Classification (NCBI taxonomy): domain Eukaryota; kingdom Metazoa; phylum Chordata; class Mammalia; order Carnivora; family Felidae; genus Panthera; species Panthera onca. Next base: position 21,960,308 of record NC_138349.1, read on the forward strand.
GTATGCAGCCATTAAGCAGGTAATTCTTCCCCTCAGTGCAAAGTGAAAAACAAGTAAACAGAAATTAAAATCCCAGCTGTCCTTCTGTTCAAGCATTTTTGCAGTGCTCCTGAATACTATCTTCCTGTGGGCATCGTCTGGAGATGGGTGATTAAATAGATGGACACATAGATAGATCAATTGATAGATAGATGGATAGATGGAAAGCTAGAGAGAAATAGTTATACCATGTACTACTTTGTATGCATCAGTTAATCCTCACAAGGAAAGTTACACAGAGGCATTATATTCCCCATTTTAGAAGTAGAAAACTGAGGCTTATAGAAGTTAAGTGATTGTTTAAGTCTCATAGGCAGAAGTGGTAGAGTCAGAATTTGAATATGTTTTATTCTAATACCAAGTCTTTTGCTTTTTCACCATCTCCATCTGCTTCTCTTATAGGCATCTTCCATTTCGGGTAATGGCAAGAATCCCCAGGTTCTGCATTTTCTTTTTCTTTTTTTTAAATTTTATTTTTTATTTTTTTTTAATTTACATCCAAAAAAATTAACTTTACATCCAAATTTGTTAGCATATAGTGCAACAATGATTTCAGAAGTAGATTCCTTAGTGCCCCTTACCCATTTAGCCTATCCCCCCTCCCACAACCCCTTCCGTAACCCTCAGTTTGATCTCCATATTTATGAGTCTCTTCTGGTTTGTCCCCCTCCCTGTTTTTATATTATTTTTGTTTCCTTCTCTTATGCTCATCTGTTTTGTCTCTTAAAGTCCTCATATGAGTGAAGTCATATGATTTTTGTCTTTCTCTGACTAATTTCACGTAGCATAATACCCTCCAGTTCCATCCACATAGTTGTAAATGGCAAGGTTTCATTCTTTTTGATTGCCAAGTATTACTCCATTGTGTATGTGTGTGTGTATATATATATATATATATATATATATATATATTCCATAATTCCATATATATTACTCCATTGCATACACACACACACACACACACACACACACACACACCGCATCTTCTTTATCCATTCATCCATCGATGGACATTTGGGTTCTTTCCATACTTTCACTACTGTTGATAGTGCTGCTATAAACATGGGGGTGCATGTGTCCCTTTGAAACAACACACCTGAATCCCTTGGATAAATGCCTAGTAGTTCAATTGCTGGGTTGTAGGGTAGTTCTATTTTTAGTTTTTTGAGGAACCTCCATACTGTTTTCCAGAGTGGCTGCACCTGCTTGCATTCCCACCAACAATGCAAAAGAGATTCTTTCTCCACATCCTCACCAACATCTGTTGTTGCCTGAGTTGTGTTAGCTATTCTGACAGGTGTAAGGTGGTATCTCATTGTGGTTTTTGATTTGTATTTCCCGGATGATGAGTGATGCTGAGCATATTTTTCATGTGTCAGTTGGCCATCTGGATGTCTTCTTTGGAGAAGTGTCTATTCATGTCTTTTGCCCATTTCTTCACTGGATGATTTGTTTTTTGGGTGTCGAGTTTGATAAGTTCTTTGTAGATTTTGGATACTAACCCTTTATCTGATATGTCATTTTCAAATATCTTCTCCCATTCTGTCGGTTGCCTTTAATTTTGCTGATTGTTTCCTTCACTGTGCAGAAGCTTTTTATTTTGATGAGGTCCCAGTAGTTCATTTTTGCTTTTGTTTCCATTGCCTCTAGAGACGTGTTGAGTAAGAAGTTGCTGTGGCCAAGGTCAAAGAGGTTTTCGCCTGCTTTCTCCTCGAGGATTTTGATGGCTTCCTGTCTTACACTTAGGTCTTTCATCCATTTTGAGTTTATTTTTATGTATGGTGTAAGAAAGTGGTTCAGTTTCATTCTTCTGCATGTCGCTGTCCAGTTTTCCCAGCACCACTTGCTGAAAGACTGTCTTTATTACATTTTCTTTTTCAAACACATCAGATTGTCTATGGCTTTAAGTTAACTCCGATGCAGAGCCACAAACAGGGCCCCTAAAAACACTGTCTTCTGGTAGATGAAGCCTTGGAAAGAGAGGATTTCTTGGAGGTGTGGCTGGAGACAGGATGTTGAGAGGAAGTGTGATCATGGGAGAGGCTGTGAATGGGCAAAAGGAACCAGCTGACGTAATGTAAGCCTCAATTTACTGAATTGCCTTTAATACAATCAGCAGGTATAATTGTTTCCTGCCCCAGCTCCTCTTCTCTGACTCTGTCCATTACTATTACTACTAGTGCTGTTGCTGCTGCTGCTACTGCTACAATCATCACCATTAACAGCAGCACCTTCCTTCCAAAACACTAATTTTGCTAATAGTCTTTAGCTATTAAAATCTTTACAAAGTTATCCCTTGACCTGTCATGGAGTTTGCATTGTCTTTCATGGATTTCAGTTTTGTATTAAAATAACAGAACTATTTCCCTTTTCTTTCTTGTACATAAGAACAGTCTAAAACACTGAAGGGTCAAGAAAGTTAGAAAAAAATAAAATAAAACAACACACCTTTGCTATTTTCTCAATATTATCACATCCTTATTAATATTTAAATTTAAGACAGAAGAATGGCAACGATACGAATCCATTCTTCATCAAAGCCCAGAAATACCAGCAGAGAACACAGAAAGTGAAGCCAGAACCGGGGAGAGGCATGTAGTGAGAGTCCAGAAAACAGAATTTAAAAGTAGCAAGGACAGCAGGGGTACATCATCCGCACATGAACCACAGTGAGAAGCATGGCTGATAAGTACAAACATCCTGCAGCTTCAATGTTGAGATAGATCTTTCTCAAGAAGACAATCTAATGAGCAGAAACAAATTCCCCTCCTTGCATAATTTAGGTCTTTGAATAATCTCGGTTCATTGAAACAGTATACATGTGCCTGTGTATCTCAGTGAATATGTACATGCATAACAACACTTAGGAATACACACTGAAGATAAAGAGATAAACTAGAGATAACACAGAAAGAAGAGAGACTACCAGATACATGAATGCACCGTAAAGTTTCAAAGAATAAATCACCCAAGTAATTGTGACTTTGAACATGGAATCATGACAACAACCAGCTTGAGAGCAAAAGAGACTTTGATGGGACTCAGGAGTTTTTAATTCGTTCACACGAGATATGTCATAGTGAGAGATGGCAGATGCTTTGACAAGTAAATACCATTACTTTTTCAGAGGAATTGAGTTTAATAAAAATCTCCCAATTTTTCTTAGAAGGATGACAATAAGGAAATAGAGAAAAACTGTGTCCCAAAACATCATTGAACATCCACCCAAGCCTAAAGTATCCAAAGCTTCTGAGGTCAATGTAATTGTCCTCTGCCTGCTAAAATAAATTAAATTTAAATTTAAAAACAGTGTGGTATGTTCATTTAAGAGTTTTGGAAAGTAATTTATTTTATTAAAAATATCCTTTCATTTCCCCCAAATACTAATAAAGTATGTTCCTTGCTCTCCATATTTTCTCATGGATTGACTATCATTCCCTCAGATAAAAGATACAATAAAGTATAACAATCCTGCCGTCTCTCTCAATGTAATCAACCCCTAATCCTTAAAGGCTGGTAAATGTAGGAGCATCTTCACAGGGTACAGCTTACAGGATCACAAAGATTTCCCAAAGAAAAGGTGAAGCTTTGGGGACAGAAATCTGATTAAACAACCCAGTCCTCTCCATGCATTGTTTGTCTCTGTTTTAGTTAGGAAAGTAGGTGGGCTGGGTCCACAGTCAGTAAGAAAGATTTCGATTGCTGTGTTGAGTCATCTTAATATTAAACACTTTAGTATTAAGTTTAATATTAATATTAAACATCTGCTCGCATTTTTCATCCATGTGGTTCATTATGTGTCCCCAATCTTTTTAATGTCTTACTACTTACTTGGTTTTGAGAGTGGCCAAAATCTTACATATGGATATAAATCCACGCATAATGGATGTATGTTGTAAAGTTTAGTTGGTCCTTCAAGGGTGATTATCCTTCTAAGATATTTTCCTTCTCAATCACATTCAAAAGCCACAGAAATATGTTAATCTCGTTTGGATTGTAATATAAACCAGAATATGAATGTACTGCAGAGACAAAAACCAAGGGTCTCAGGAGTGAACATTGATTACTTGGAGGGAATACAAGATGCCAAAATAAAGTTCTAAGAGGAATTCTAAAAAAGCAAACATGAAGAAGCAAGCAGCAGGAAGGTGGCTCCAATAAAATAAGAATTGCCATGAATGCCCTGACTGGAGACAGTAAGAGCTCAGGCTTCTGTCTCAATGGACCAGCCTCACTTCTCCATAGCAAAGGTCAAGGGCTCTTCCTCAACCTGGCTCTTAGGGCCCAGTTCCTGTAACTGCTATGTGTCTTTTGCTAAACACATTTCTTTTTGCTAAGTTAGACTCCCCTCATGCACAAGTTTTCTATGCATCTCCAATTTCTAGCCTGCATGAGATGCCTTGGATGTCACCAAAACTCAATAAAACTTTGCCGTTAACATTTATGCAAATTAAAGATTGTAGCTTCTGCAACTTATGTTGACTCACCTAGGGGGAAAATTGTGATTATTTGAGAATTGTAAACAAACAGGGAAAGATATTGAATTTCTAAAATATTTTTACATATTCCATATAAAAATATTAAAGCTTCAATGAGAAGTAAGACTTATTTCCACTCCAAGCAACATAAGCAAACAAATCATATTCTGAGGTGAGGTCATTTCATTCTTCAACCAGGCTGCTGACTACAGAAATCAGCCTACGACACCCCACCTTCTGCCACAGATATTGACAATTTTGTAAAAAGGAAGTAGATTAATAATACAACAAATCTGAGCTGAATGTTTACTTCTGTTATTTTGCCAGCCAGGCAGCATTGCTGTCTTATTTTAGAATCGAGCTTAACTTTATTTTCTATTATGTACTTACTGTTGTTCCAAAATAAGATAAATTTATTTTCTACAAGCCACTGAGCAGTTGCCATTAAAATAAGATTGATTCTGAATCTCTCTAAGGCAAACTCCCCTTTTACTTTATTTTTCATCAGTTTTAATGAAACCACACTGTCTTAGCAAAATTCAATTTAAGATTTTTTTTCCACATGGCATGTTTTAGAGTGTTTAAAAATCTCAGTCATCTGAGATATAAGCTAGAAAGATCTTTTTTTTTCTCTGCAATATTATTTTCAAATACTATTCTAAGGGCAAGTTAAGGAGAGGGAACACTTACACTATCCTCAAATAAAATAAATCCTCTATGAGGAATTAGGCAATAGTGACTCTTGAGGGTTTGTGATTATTTTTGCTCAAAACAATCAAAAGTGGAACATGCTCTTAAGATAATTACAGTAGTTTGCTAAAGATTAGTATTGACTAATAACTAAAATGTAAGATTTGCTGATTTTATTCATGTGCTTACAAAATAAAACATTCTTAGAAAATACCTTTTAAAATAAAATCTCAGGAGGGGGTGCCTGAGAGGCTGAGTAAGTTTAGAGTTCAACTTTGGCTCAGGGGATGATTTCAGTTCAGAGTCTGAATCGCTCAGGGCATGATCTCACTGTTTGTGGGTTCAAGAGCAGCCTCTGGCTTGCTGCTGTCAGTGAGGAGCCTGCCTCAGATCCTCTGTCCCCCCACCCCTCTGCCCTTTCCCTGTTTGTGCTCTCTCTCTCAAATAAAATTTAAAAAAAATAAAAAAATAAAAATAAAATAAAATCTCAGGAAATATTTTGCCCATGCACAACGAACTTTTAATCTTAGTAAATATTTCATTGGCCAAAGAACAGTAGCCTAATTTACTGTCTTTGTCATTCATTGAAGCTTTCACCAATGGTATACTAAACACCTACTGACTGTAAGGAGAAGTTATAGGTTCTATTTAATTCTATAATTATGTTCAGTTTCACATCTCACTTTTACAAATGTCCTTTTCAGACCAAAGGAAAAGTTTTCCTATTCCCAAGTCATATGGATGGTACCTTAATGAATCCCTTAAGACTAAAATGTGTGCCCTGTTTTAGATTATTTCTTTGGCACAGTGTATTTAATATATTATTCACATTTATTTAACGTTTTTAGTTATGACCAATAATACTACACAGTATAAGTATAACATATTGGTTACAGTTATTAACTAAATGACAATTATTTAATCAAATAATGGGATCAATATTCTGGGGTGTTCTGTACTAGATTTATATAGTCGGTTTCTGAATACATCTCCATCCAGTTACTAAATATTTATCTAACACCATATTTTGCTTTAAAATTTACAACTCTCAAAATGAGTCAATAGTGTCCTCTCTGAGTCAAATGACACATTCCAGGATTTGAGTGGATAAGAATATTAAAATTTAGAGGTCTATTCTCACTAATATCTTTACTAGAAATCCATTTCTCCTGTGTTCTAGCCCCATTTATCTTTACTTTGCTGCTAAAACATCCTTCTTACAGTGTTTCTGAACACATGTGATGATGACGTGTGTGCACAAGTATGTGTGGGTGGTATGCATACGTGTGAGCAACTGTATGTGTGCATGTGTGTATGTGTGTGTGCATGTACTGTGTGAACATGTGCGTAATGAATGTATTGAGCAGCATGAGTATGAAAAAGATTTGTGTTTTAATCCTGGTTCCATTACTACAACAGTTTGATGGTAAGTAAGTTACTCAACTTTTCTGACCTTTAATTCTACAAGTATAAAATGGGGTAATAAAGACTACTTATAGTTTTGTGATTATTATTTTTTTTAATGTTTATTTATTTTTGAGAGAGAGAGAGAGAGCATGAGCAGTGGAGGGGCAGAAAGAGAGAGGGCGACGCAGAATCAGAAGCTGGTTCCAGGTCCCGAGCTGTCAGCGTGGAGCCCCACACGAGCCCGAACTCACAAACCACCAGATCATGACCTGAGCTGAAGTCGGACGCTTAACTGACTGAACCACCTAGGCGCCCCAGTTTTGTGATTATTTTTGATACATGTCTCATACAGAACATGAATAAAAAGATGCTTTTCTTCTCATTGTGACATTTTTTTAAACTCAGCTTTATTGCTGATCTTTGGAAAGAGAGAGGGATTTCCTTAAACCCCAATAAATGTCTAATAGTAATTTCTTAAATCAAGTGCTTTGTGGAAAGAAAAAAGCTACTTTACCAACCCAAAGCATTGATTATTCAATCATTGATGACTACATACAATATCTTTCATTAATATCCAATTTTCCTATGATATATTTAAATCCATAATTATTTCATATTCTTTCTGGGAGGAAATATGAAAACAAGTGAATGTTTTCAGCATCTAGATTTAATTTCCCATTCTTATAATAAAAGAGTAAAAATATTTCAATTTCAAAAAGAGTTAAGTTCTATAATAAAAATAATACAAATAAATATGAACATGAGTTTCATGCCTTATTTCAGAAAGCACAATTCACCCCTGTGCCTTTAAAACATTGATATTCTTTTTTTTAAGCATCAATGCCAGTTTTATTTTTTTTAATTTTTTAATTTATTTTGAGAGAGAGAGAGAGAGAGAGAGAGAGAGCACATGCACACATGATGGAGGGACAGAGAGAGAATCCCAAGGAGGCTCCATGCCCAGAATAAAGCCCGATGCAGGGCTTGATTTCAGAAATATGAGATCATGACCTGAGCCAAAATCTAGAGTCAAATGCTCAACCTACTGAGCCACCAGCTGCCCCTAAAACATCGATATTCTTAAAGTCTAAAGCACATCAATCTGTTTTCATAAATTAAGAGGGAAGTAATCTTGTGAACAAGAGGTTTATTTTAGCTTATATCTGATATGCTGAAGGGGGTTATTAGGCAATAAGGGTTGCCACTGAAAATAACAGTCCAGTTAATAGAATTTAGTGAAATGGAAAACAACTCCATGATTAAATTCCAATGCTCTCATTAATAATTTTCAGGAAAAAAAGTGTATTTTATTGCTGAAAGTTGTTTATAGTTCTAAAAATGGTATCTTAAGTAGGAGCCATGGGTGCTAGAAGGATCATAGAAAGGATATATCAGAATCCTGGAGGTGAAAAGTAAATCCTGGGAAAAATGTTCTTCCATGAAGCCATAGTTTGCCAATATTAATAAAATATAACTGACATAACACTTTTGCATACATATTTATATTTCCCCAATAGCAACTGGGACTGTATATAAAATTATTTGAATGAAGATATTGTGTCATCATTGGTGTTTTACTAAAGAATCAAAGCATAGTGTCAGCATTATTATTAGGACTCTTTCAAAGAGAGAAGATCTACCATATCCCAGAGTATGAAATTTGAGAGCTGTTATTGTATTCTTCAAGATATGAGCAAAAAGGTGCACACACCAAAATTATGTGCACAACGTAAATACAAGTGTTTCATGTCACTCTCATGACGTTGTCTAGACCCTTGTGTGGTGATTATGATACCTGGAGGACAAGCTGTTTTCCAAAGCTTAGCCACACCTAAATTACTGAGTCCTATCTGGACAACAGTCCAATATCATAGGGCCAATGGCAAGTTTGATTGAAATGTCAAGTGCAAAGAGCATGAGTGTTGCTAGCTTTGGTCCTGAAATGCCATACAGTCATGGGACATGCTTTTTTGTTGTTGTTGTTTCCTAACTCTGGGCCACTGGCATTTCCTCTCCCTCCTTTCACAATGCTCAAGATTGTCACTCTTGCCTTCACTTTTTTGTCCATCTCAATTCATATTTATATATTACTGTTATTTTACACGATTACAGATCAACCACAACCTGGATTTTTGTTTCACAATTTAAGAAGTGTATTTCTTCTTGACTGCTTTTTTTAATTTTTATTTTTGCATTTATAATCCTTTCCTATCCCACAGATTAAGAAGTCTTCATATTTGTGTCGAGCCTCTCTAATATCGCACAGGAAGTTTTATCATGAACTAAAATGAAGCAAGTCAGACAAGGGGGTGAAAACACTGTGCAAAGAACACATGGGACTTTGGTGTTTTATCTAGACCCGCTTATCTCTAATTTAAAAATATATATACAAGGCACCTGGGTGGCTCATTTGGTTGAGTGTCCGACTTCAGCTCAGGTCATGGTCTCATGGTTCATGGGTTCAAGCCCCACATTGGACTTGCTGCTGTCAGCCTGTCAGCACAGAGCCCATTTTGGATCTTCTGTCCCCCTCTCTCTGCCCTCCCCACTTGTGCTCTTCCCCAAAAATAAAGATTTAAAAAACACAGAAAAATATGCAAATAAAGTAACTTAATATCAGTGCATGGATCTTCTCATATAACAAGGGGTAGACAGTTCCAGGATTGGTTAAATGGCAGCTTGGTTACATCATCCAAGCCCCAGATGCTTTCATTTTTCCATTTAGTGTCTTTGACAAATCGGCCTTATGCCCAGGCTTGGTCCCTTTTGCTCTTATAAGGTCTTCACTACTCCATCCATTATGTAATCAAACAAATAAGTTGAAATACAGGAAGGATAATATATCTTTGCACTAACTTTTTCAGAAGTCCCCCTGTGGTCTTCTTATCAGGTCCCACTGTCTTGTATCAGGTTGTATGTTTATAGTGCTAACCTCAAAAGAGGCTGGGAAAGCAACAATAGGACAATTACAGCTTTTATAAGGGAGTTGGTCTCTGCTGAAAAAGGGGAGGTTATGAAATAGTACTACCTGCCAAAATTAAGAGAGAGAGAGAGAAAGAGAGAGAGAAAGGCAGATAAACAGAGAGGGAGGGAGGGAGGGAGGAAGGGAGAGAGAGAGAGAGAGAGAGAGAGAGAGAGAGAGAGAGAGAGAGAGAGAGAAAAGAGGCTGAGAAAATACCTCAGGTTAAATATCATATTCTGTGTGTATTAACCCTTGTGATTCTATAAATCCATGGAGGATAGCTGACCAAAGATTGAAGTAAAGAAGGTGAGTAGAAAGGTTTTTGGATATCCTTGTTCTAGCTCCAAAGTGGATAGTCTAAAGATGATTTTCATAAGAAAGAGAAAAACTCAATTAACTATTTTATGGCAATTTTTAATTCTAGGACTGTCCCTTCTCCATTAGGGCCTTCCTTATGTAATTGGGGTATATAAACCCAGAGAAGTTTCCTTGTCTCTGCCTGAAGCTTTCAACACCACGAGACCCTCAGCCCACAAACACTGTAAGGTTCAGATTGTATTAGACCTAGTGTTGTTTCAGGTTCCTCTTCTCTGTCCAATAGTACTAGATCAGACAAATATCCAGAATCCCAGAGAACTTTCAAATTAACCCAAATAAATGTAAGAGTCTAAGAAATGAGAATAAGAAAATAAAAATTGTTATCAGATGGTTAAATTTTATAGATAGGGAAATATCGGAGAAAATGTTGCCACAGTAATTAACCCTGAAGAATTTAGGAGCATTAAGCACCTATCTCTTTCATGGGGATCCTAGAATAATCTTCTAGTTTTATCTAATAAATGCTAATAGTCATCGGTGTCCCTTTCCCTTCTTTCCACCGTTGAAATATACGTGTTGTACCCACTATAGCCTGTTTGCCTCCTATGTTAGGAAGTGGGGGATCACTCAGTGTGATTTTCTCAATGTTCTATTCCTGCCAAGGGACAGAATGGTTGGGAATGGTGCTGGGTGGTAGACTTTATGTGGCCAGCATCAACTCTACAGCATGGGGGATATCACTGCTACCAGGCTTGAACCAATATGCCATCAGTAGTGTCAATCTGTCTTCTCCATTATCTAGGAGGTCCAAATCCTGATCAATCTAAGCTGACATTTTCTTGCACATTTTAAGTATTTTTAACTATGTCAGATGTCTCATCTATTTAGACTTCAATAACAGTTGGGAAGAAAATGGGGAAACATGTCTTCTTTGATTCAAACATTTCAGTGGTAGGCTTTCTAGAGTATATAAATTATTATGCTAATTTTACACATAAAAATATTGAGATATAGTAAGGTCAAAGTCACAGAGCTTAAAATTTGTTGAACCAAAATTTGAACCCATGTCTTCATAACACCAGAGAGCTGTTGATTCCTATATTACACCACCAGAATCCCTGGCTCTTCAAAATGCTCCCCAGTGATGTAGAAACAACTGCAATAACTTCACTAAATCCAGAGTTGCTGACCAAAGTTATCTTTTAAAGAACTACATAGTTAAACCACTATGCTGTGACTCAGAGTAGGGGGAGATATTGGGGCCACTTGGTGTTATGCTTGAAAACCACCCAAAGGCCACTAAAATGAATACACTTTGGAACCACTGATCTAAAAGAAATAATAAAGAGAATGGTGTTTGCTAATAAAGCATGTGCTAAACATGCAAAGTACTGTGAGTGTGGAAAAGAGCCTAGAGTTTCTGGGTTTGAGAGAAAGTAGAACATGAGACTCTCTAGAGTAATGATATGAGTGTGTCCCTTCACATCAGCAGGTATAACAGATATGGCCACCATACATACTGGTTTTCCTGTGAATGTTCCTATTGTAACTTGATAATTTTCAATCAGGGTGGCTCAGGGAAAATCACAACTAAATCTATAATTATTTCTACTGGTTGGTAAGTTTACACATACAATCAGAAAGAAGTCCTTTGTCATGTCAAATATCCCCCTTCTTATTTAGAAAGTATAGGAAATGCCATCACATAATTTGGTTTGATGGCCTATTAATTGGGAATATTAAACAAATATTGGAAGCCTCTATTAAACTTTCTAAATTAACGAACATCTACAGCTAATTCTCCTTAGGATTCCATATGCAATTTATGATAGGCAGCCCAAGAATCCTCTGTTAATAACAATAATGTTACTGAAGATAATAATGAAAATAACAATGAATTTACATGGCTACCTTTTACAGGGCTCTGCGCTAAGCTCTTTGTAGGTATTCACTCAAGCAGGCAGTGTGCATACATCTCAGGGAATGAATACATTTTTATCATTGTATACAGCAGGGACCTTGTTTGGAGAAGTTAAATAATTTACACAAAGTAACATCTATAAAAGGCTCTCTCCCTTATTTGTTTGACTCCACATTCCCTAATCCCCATGCCTTTAAAAGAAAAAAGATGTGAATGTTATAAATATATCATAGTAACCAGGAACAAAAATCAGAGGAATGAAAGCAAGTCCTCACTTATCCTTCCAGGGTGGAGGGTCTCATACTGTGACAGAGTACTTGGAGACATGCTGAGCTGTGATCTTTGAACTGGGAAGCAGTATGAGGATTCGGAGTAGGACTTAAGCTCAAATTCTATGCCATTATTAGCTTCATCACTTCAGTAATTTATCTCTGTGTCTTATTTGCCTAACCGATAAAAGCAAATGATAATATTTGCGTGTTTCTTAGGACCAAATGTAATAACAGAGGTATATAATTCAAAGCAATAGTTCATGCATATAACCAAAATTCAGTGTTATTGATAATATAATTTTAATGTTGCCGTCTCTAGCATAACCTATATTCCCTCCCTGATCTAAACTCAAATAAAATGATATTTAACCTTAAAACTTGAGGAATGACAATCTTTGGCAAGGAGCAACTCATTCTTCATGATGTGAACTTGAAAAAATCCTAGTACCTCAAATCAATTAATTCAGATGGCCCATACTTACACTGAGTTCCTGCTATTTACAAAACAGTTGATTCAGGGAAACAGCTGACAATGCACTCAGCTTCCCATCAGGTGAAGAACATGGGAATTGCAACTGCAAAGACTTTACAAGGCATATAGATATTTTGGAGGCAAAACCTGTCATTTCCATGTTTACCTTAGCAATTGTGCTACTCTCATCCCCATCCCCCCAATTTATCAGTTTTTTACAAAGATTTTTCAGGAGGAAAGTTCTCCAAATACAGATAACAAGATTCTTATTTAGTCTTACCTGTAAAGAAGAGATGCTGTGGTCAACACATGTAAGATCCTTTGTGGATTTGTCATTCCAGGTTTTCAGAAAGAGCAAGATTCGGGTGACTCTCTGGTATTTTTATGTGGAACCTGAAATATTGGATATTGTGAAAACCAGCTTCCACAACCCTCAGAATAATTTGTTTTTTTAGCCAAGAATAATAATGAAGTGACCAAGAGCATTTGAAGGGAAATGGTGTACACTTTCCTCTCCTATAGGAAGTACAGAGATTTATAAGAACTTGCCTTAATTTCTTTACAGACAGATTATGAATTAATCTATCGTACACTCTGCTTTTGCAAGAGACTTCTTTGTGTTTTTCATTGACATGTATGAAAGTTATATGTTGGCTGAAAAAAATCGTTGGGACCACAGGCCACTCTTGAGCTTTCAACTCTCTGCTGCCTCAAAGAAAAGGAAATGTTATATTTGTAGCTCATGAGTGGAGAATTAAGCAAGTGACTCCACTCCCCAGATATAAGGGGAATTTCCAACATGGGCATCAAGGTTCAAGCCCCATCCCTTCCTACAGCTCTTTCCTACCTCACAACCCAGCCTATGCATTCAACACTCTGTAGACGTTTATCATACTAGCCAAACTGATATTTTTGTTTTGTTTTCTTTTTGTTTTCCTACTTCTAGAAAGGGTCAAGTTCATTCCCCATTTCATATTTTTTCTCAACCTCTTATAACTCTTCCCTATTTGTCTCATGTCTTCTCTGCTTTCTTCCCCAATTTGCCCAACTGAATTTTTCTTCTTGTACAGATTTGGGCTAATTTGACTCTTCCTATTTCCATAGAAATTTTATAATCAGCTTGTAAGTTTCTATTATTTAAGTTTGCTGAAATTTTCATTGAGATGATAAAGAATCTATAAATGTGGGCAAAATATCTTAAGACAATATTGAAACTTCCTGTGAAATCTAAGCCACAGAAACTGGTCTTGTGCGCCACCTCGTGATGTGAGATATACCACATATTGTGGCTCCGGGGCATTAGTTTAATTTAAAAAAAATCTGTAAAGCACCCACCATAGGGTCTAGAGTTGAGGCATAATTTAATTCCTCTGGTTCCTATCTAACTCTCCAGTCTCCTCTAATAAAGTGCTTCCCCACAAGGCCACTCAGCTAAAGGCATAGTAAGGCTCTCACCCATCTCACAACCCTTAGTGAATTGTTCACTACTCTGTATTTTCTACATACTGTTCTCTTTACAACAAATGTTCAGCTATCTTTCTTCACCTGCTAAGTTCCTACTAATCCTTCAAATCCCAGGAAATTGCAAAGTCCTTGGTAAAGCCTTGCCTAATTCTCCCGGAATGGTGGGATAATTGCTACCCTTATCTGTAATTCACACATCATTCTTTATGCCCATTAATGACTCTTAAAGTTTAATATTAAAGTTTATTTGCATGATTCCATCAGACTGCAAACATGATAATGGCATAAGAAACAGGGATGGTTTGTTTCATCTTTTATCCCCATCAAGTAGAACTTATTAGTTAACTATGGAGTTGAATGTATATACTTATTTTGCAATTCAATCACACACATTCAGTGGGCATCTTTATGAGTCAATCTTTCCTCTTGACACAGAAATGAAAATAGAAGTATAAAATATGTTACAGAAGAGAGTAAAAGTTTAGACTCAGAATTTCTGAGTTATTGCACGTTGTACATTGGACCCCAGACTCTTCACCTTTCATGTAGAATCACAAAGACATTCTACCACACACGATATTTTTAAAAACACAAAATGAAATTGAAGCTGTGAAAGTCTAAAATCTTAAGTTGTTTTTAAAGCATGACCTTTTGATTTTATGAAATTCCTAAGGCTTATGTGGGATTTAATTGGGGTTTATAGTCCATATTCACCCAGAAAAATGCAGTAATTTCCACATGGCAATAATATAAGACACTGTGTGTCCAAAGAATGGTGCTATTAGTTTGTTTTCTAACAAACAATATTGGAACAGCAATTGTGAGGTAGGGCACTAGGGAGTGTACATAGAGGAGATGCAACCAGAAGGACAGTTAAGATTTGGATGTATGGAGTGAAAACTAATCATACATTTATGAGGCTCTAGGAAATGCAGCACAATGTGAATTTGCAGTGCATCCAATATACAGTGTCAAAAAATATCTGCTGATTCAGTTTATATTCAATGATGGGACACAAAAGACAGCTATGGGTGCAAAATAACAGTAGTTCCCTCTTCATAACATCATAGTTGACAAATGTCATTATGCAACTTGAAATGTGCTTAGAGAATGGCTTAGGTGAGAATGAGGAAATCACAAGAAGTGGAAACTGCTGAAATAGGGACTGGGAAGCATTCTTGAGTAGCCACAGGCTCCCAGCCCTGTACATCAACAATGAAGAGCTTTCCTCAACCCACCCTTTCACTTCAAGGCAGTTTCTGACTCTTGATTACATTGATTTCCCAGGGTTCAATTTTGTGATTCTGTTCTCCCCTTTTCTCTCAGTTGTACCTCTACTCATTCTGTTTAATGATGGATTTACTGAATAATAGAGCCAGATATTTGCATGTACCTATAAGCCAGCATTGCCTTCACAGGGCTGTCAGCATTAAAGTGAGATTTTTTTACAACCAAACCTGATCAAATAGAGATGAGAGGTAAGCATCCTAAGCAGGAGCTGAGTAAAGTTTTTGTAGTTGGTTTTGATGAAAATGATGGCTTCCCCTAATTGTTCTTTCCCAGCCACTGATTCATCAACAACATCCTTCTGGATCTTTCCAATGTACTGTTTTCCAATTACAGACTTAAAAAAAGTCTTTTCATCTCTTTTTCACTGACATAACATCCCAGTCATTTCTGTAGACAACATACAAGCTGTACACTTAACAAAGTTCAGAAATCATCAGATTTTACCTTTAGTCCCAGTAATGTGCTTTACTGAATAGGCATTGCCCTTGGCGATCACCCACCCAGAGACCCATATACAATAGATGAACATGTACTTTAACGAGACAGCAATGTCCAGAAGAAAATTTGTCAAATAAAACTCTAAAAAATAAATAAACAGTTTAAAAAGTGTGTTTGAAAATAATTCTGATAAATAATCACAATTTTATGTATTTACCTTCTTGGCTCAAATCCAATGAAATTGGATTTTTTTTTTTTTTCTCAAAGAGCTAAGGATGTTGCATATAGCTATTTGGAAAAAGATCATTTTATTTTTTTGATTTGTTTTTTAATATTTTTCTTAAGTTTTTATTTAAGTTAGTTAACATACAGTGTAATATTATTTTCAGATATACAATATAGTGATTCAACACTTCCGTTCAACACCCAGTCCTTATAACAAGTGCACTCCTAATCCCCATCTGCTATTTAACTCATCTCCCCACAGATAACCATCACATTGTTCTATATAGTAAAGAGTCAGTTTATTGGTTTGTTCTCTATAGTAAAGAGTCTGTTTCTTGGTTTGCCTCTCTCTCTTTTTTTCCTCCCTATACTAATTTTGGGTTTGTTTGTTTGTTTCTTAAATACCATGTATTCGTGAAATCATATGGTATTTGTCTTTTTTACTTATTTCATAACATAATTCTCTCTAGTTCCATCCATGTCATTGTAAATGGCAAGATTTCATTCTTTTTCAAGGGCTGAATAATATTCATATTTATTATATATATATATAAAACACCTCTTCTTTAATAATTCATCAGTTGATGGACATTTGTGCTGTTTACATAGTTTGGCTGTTGTAGATAATGCTGCTACAAACACTGGGGTGCAGGTATTCCTTTCAGTTAGTAGTTTTGTATTTTTTGGGTAAAAACCAGCAGTGTAATTGCTGGATCACAGGGTAGTTCTATTTTTAACTTTTTGAGGAATCTCTGTACTGTTTTCCACAGTGGCTACACAAGTTTGCATTCCCACCACTAGTGCAGGAGGGTTCCCCTTTCTCCACAGCCTCACCAACACGTTGTTTCTTTTGTTGACTTTAGCCATTCTCATGGGTGTGAGGTGATATCTCATTGTAGTTTTGATTTGTATTTCCCTGATGATGAATGACGTTGAGCATGTTTTCATGTGTCTGCTGGCCATCTGTATATCTTCTTTGGAAAAACGACTATTCCTGTCTTCTGCCCATTTTTAATTAGATGATGCATTTTTGGGTGTTGAATTGTATAAGTTCTTTATATATTTTGGATACTAACCTCTTATCAGATGCATCATTTGAAAATATCTCCTCCCATTCAATAATTTGCCTTTAGTTTTATTGATTGTTTCTTTCTCTGTTTAGAAGCTTTTTATCTTAATGAGGTCCCAATATTTTATTTTTGCTTTTGTTTCCTTTGCCTCAGGGGGCATACCTAGTAAAAAGTTGCTGCAACCAATATTAAGAAGTTCTCTTCTATGTTCTATTCTAGGATTTTTGTAGTTTCACATTTAGGTCTTTAATCCACTTTGAATTTATGTGTGTGCATGGTGTAAGAAAAATAGCTCATCTTTTGAATTAAGACACAGCTGACTGGTCCAGCATTTTTCTTCACAGAGCTGGATGGTAAGGCCCAGTTTGTGCTGGCACCTGATAGTCTTTAACAATTGATAAGACACTGAGAAAGAATTGTTTAGAACCACAGAAAGTCTCACTGAGAAGGCTCTGTGACTCCCATAAGCTACAAATTACTTGCTTTTGTCCTTCTTTAAGCCAACTTACTTTTATGGAAGGAAGATGAATTGCTATTTATCAGACTTTTATGAATATATGCTATATATTTAAGCCCATGGTAAAAATAATAATACTAAGCATTCACTGCCTGTTGCACATGATTTCATTTCCTGCTCCAGCATTCCCCACTCCTATCTGCAGTATCATTTCCACACCCATCAATTTCTACACTTCACACACACGTACTTTCTTTTTCTACTAGCCACCATGCTTTTTGTTGCCACATGAATTTGTACACACTATTTCCTAGAAGTAGAGTCCCATCTCTTTACTTCCCCTCTCCATTCCTCAACACCTAATACATTCTTTTAAATTCTCCGATCTTAGTTGGAAAATCATTGTCTCATAGAAAACTACATTTGCCTATTATACATGTATATACAAATTCTATATTAAATGGGTCACTTAAATTTTTAATCATTTCAATATCTTCCTTGATATAATATAAACACTACAAGGTCAACATCTATATCTGTCTTGATCAGAACTAACCTCTTGAACTTAAAACATTCTTTAAAAGGTCTGCTTTAGTAGTTTTAGCTCTGTGTGTCTATATTAAGTGTTACTTCTTTTAAAATAGTTCTTAGAGAAGAATGATATGTAGGATATCTGAAATTTTAATAAGCGAACTTGAGACCTATCAATCTTGTATGTTTGGATGACCAACATTCTTAACAATAAAAAAGCACATATTTCTGAGTAAATGGGGCTCAATTTCTTTTTACTAGACATTAAGTTCTATTAAAAAACACTGTACTTAGCTTTTTTGTTTTGGTTCTCAGGAAGCTTGTAGTTTACCTCTTTACAATGTGGACTATCTTTTCTAAGCTTTGATTAACAAATAGAATATTTTCCCCCACCTTTAGCATTATCCTGATTTTCTCTTCCTTCTCCTCTTCTTATTCCTCCTCAAAAAAGATTCTTGGATATTTTGTCTTAATATCTGTTTATTTATTAAATGGTCTTTCAAATATTATTTATAGTGTTCTGTAATGAATTAATAATACTAGTGAATAAACTATAAATTCATAGAGAAGTGTGCATATTCACAAAAAATGTCTAAAACCAAAGTGCCTTGAGAGATGGTATTAGTTGATTGAGCATCCAACTTCAGATCAGGTCATGATCTTGTGGTTCATGAGTTTGAGCCCTGCATCAGGCTTTGTGCTGACAGCTTAGAGCCTGCTTCAGCTCCTCAGTCCCCATCTCTCTGACCCTTCCTCACTCATGTTGTCTCTTTCTCTCTCAAAAAGAAATTGATGCAAGAAGGGAAAACAAGAAAATGGGTGATGGGCATTGAGGAGGGCACTTGTTGGGATGAGCACTGGGTGTTGTTTGTAAGCGATGAACCATGGGACTCTACTCCCAAAACCAAGAGCACACTGCACACGTTGAATGCTGGCCAATTTGACAATAAATTATATTAAAAACATTGACACAACTTTTCCTGTTCATCAAGTGTTCCCCCAGAACCACCTTTTACAAAGGCAGGGCTGCACATTGGGCTCCCATAGTAGAAACCTGCATATTCCTATTTCAACATCCTTATCAAAATATACTACAATCACACGTAATATAAATATATAATACTATAACACTATTTGCCAAGAACATTGCAATGTGTTTTGCAATAGCTCTATCATGTAACCTTACTATCCTATGAGATAGATACAATTATTATGCTCATATTTTGGATGAGGAAATTAAGGTACAAAAAATTTGAGTTCTGTAATGTGATACATGTAACCTGGGGGAGAGCTAAGATTTTAGTCTGTATTTCTGTCTGACTCTAAGTTCAAGTCCTTAATCATTGCTAAAATTCAGTTTACCAAGGACCTTTCAAGGACAAAAATCATAAATAAAAGGAGATATAAGCAGAAAGCTAATCAAGGCTACAAAAGTCAAGAAATAAATGAGTTGAATACCCACATAGTTAAAGGTTTTAACAATACAGTCAAATAACCAAAAAATATGTTTTCCAAACTGTGCTACTATCTTGGTAAATACCTGTCAATATGGGACACAAGTGGATCAGATGAGTCCCTAACACAGTACTAGAAAATTACAGGTGTTCAATATGTATGTGCTACTTTATTAATTCAGCCAGTGTCTATCCCACACTACTCTTAACAGGGAGTTTCTGAGAAAATAAAACAATCTAGCTGTTTATTTGTGATAAACATCCACTTCCCTAACATAATAAATGAATACTCTCATATCATATCATATCATAAATATAATTAATATAATAATAATAATAATATCAAGCTTGTGTGGATTATTTCCCCTCAGCCTCTTGGACACTGTTAGTTGCAGGAAGAATCTAAAACGGAAGCAATGACTGATCTATCTATATCCTGGATCGTAGTTTGAAACACCCATTTGTTGTTGGGAAATGTACACCCAAATTTATAGGTTTGTCTGTATTCTTTTTTTTTTAGTGTTTTTTTTAATTTTTTTTATTTTTAAGGGAGAGACAGAGCATGAGCTGGGGAGGGGCAGAAAGAGAGGGAGACACAGAATCTGAAGTAGGCTCTAGGCTCTGATCTGTCAGCACAGAGCCTGATACGGGGCTCAAACTCACAAACTGTGAGAATATGACCTGAGCCAAAGTCAGCCAGTTAACTGACTGAGCCACCCAGGCACCCCAGGTTTGTCTGTATTCTTGGAAGGATTCTGTGAGACATAAACCTTCTCAAGTATTAACAATCCCTATCCAAAATGAATAATCTTATTCTTTTTTATGATTGCATTTGCTGTTTTTGGCTTCAATCACATACAGGCCTTATTCTTCAGTTGGGTTCTCCCTTACTGGTGTTCCATTTAGGGTATTTGTGACATGTGAGTATATGAGTGTTTGCTGTAAGAAATTTCTTTTGCTGCCCTAATAAGATAATATAATGTATTTATTTATTACAATAATAAACACGGCTGTAAAATGGACCATAAAAAATAAATTACATGAAAGTTTCTGTTACTAATGTATCAGCTGTAATTGAGAAATAAATTAAATGATTCATCTGCTTTCCTCCATTGATGCCACTATTTTCTTCAGTATTTAGGATATTTAAGATGAAGTCAGTATTATTAATACTAATTATTCACCAATAAAAATGCCACAGTGGTATTGATTGGCCCTTAATATAATTTTTTGTCAATATCTAACATACTATTACTCTTTCCAATACAAGCAAATCTAATGAGCATATGAACTCCCTGTCTCATTAATATTGTTTTATCTTTACCTGATACTATTAAGTTTTATCTATGTGGCTGACTTACAGGCTTCTGTGTAATAACAGAACAATAATCTAATTTATTACTATGATTATGATTTCAAAGGTGAGAAGAAAATAAATAAGTAAATAAATATATATAGATGTATTTCCTGTGTGTTAAATCATAAGATGTAACCTTTTTGCTAATCTGGTTTAATGATGAGTGTCAAATAACCAACAGTCACTGGAATGAATTTACTATATCACATATTTCCCCTTAATATTTTTAAGTATTCCACAGTAAGATAGCATATATCAGCTCAGGGAAAACAAGAATTATTTTTTCATTTTTTCCGTTTTTTTTTTTTTAAATTTTAACCTTTCTCCATTACTGAAATCAATCTTTTCCTCTTAAATCTCCAGCCCCGTGCATGTCATAACCAGGCAAATTATTTAAAACACTTTGCAGAGAAAATGTGAATGCATTTGTAAATGCTTTTTCTTGCAATGCTTCATTAATTTAATTACATAAATACTCATAAATACTTCATATTGACTATAAAAGAAAATGTTTTAAAAAAATATAATAGAAATCACCTGAATATAACTACCCCTAAGAACTTCTTGTATGTCTATTCCAATTATTTATTGCTATAAACAAACTACCCCAAAACCTGGTAACTTAAAATAATGATACATAAATTGCCGACAATTCTGTGATTTGGTTGGGGTTGGTGGGTTTAGCTCATCTTTGCTCATTGGCATCAGATGAAATGGTTTGACTGCTGGAACTGGAATCATCTAAAGACATGTCTGACACTATCTATCTCCAGACCTCAGCAAGAGCTGTGGCTGGAAAAACTGCTCCTTTCTGTGCAGTTAATTGCCCTCTTGGCAGCATGACAGATGTGTTCCAAAGGGCAAAATATCTCAATAAAGTCAAGCAGAAGTTGTAAGAGTCTATTTTTAACTTTTGTGTTTTGTAATAAACTCTACAAAACATTTGCAAAATTAGTCTACCAGAGTTTCTGAGTACCGTTCCCTCAGCTTCCTCTGATGTTAATATTTATAAAACCATGGTACAATTATCAAAATTAAGAAATAAATATCGATACAATGCTATTAACTAAATATTAGATTTTATTCAGATTGCACAAGTTTTTCCACCAATGTCCTTTTTTCTCTTCCAGAACCCAATCCAGGATACCACATTAACTTTATTTGTCTTGTCTCCTTAGTCTCTTACAATCTTTAGTACTTCTTTGCTTTTTATTTGTATGCAATATCCTTGACCCTTTTGAAAAGTACTGGAAAAGTATAGTGTAGAACATCCCTCAAATTGGGTTTGTCTATATTTTCTCATGATTAGATTGAGGATATGCTTTATCAGGAAGGATGACATGGGAGTGTTGTGCCTTTCTCAATGCATTACACCAAGGAGTCAAAAAAATTGACATGTTTCTGTTATTGGTGATTAGATATTGATTGCTTGGTTAATGTGTTTTCCAGGTTTCTATATCATGAAGTTACTATTTTGCTTAAAGCCTCAGAAATTTTTAAAGTATAAAACAAACAATGAACTCTTTGAAATACACCTGGCCATGATGAAATTTCATATTTAAAAATTGGGCTTTGTTTACTTTGTTAGTAGAATCCTTCAATTAAGCTCAAGAGAGTAGGAGTAGGTATTACTTCTCTAAGAATATTGGCCTCTAAATCCCCATATTCATTCTCAGTTTTTTTCCAACATGCCTGTACTGCTTATCTACCTGGATGTTGTCTGGAATCTGGAAGGTTTCTCTTCCCTGTCACATGCATTCCTTACCCCTTATTCCAATTTTTAATGGCTCTAAAATCTACCTATCTATTTAAACTTGCAGAATTCTCTTTGATATCTCTTTTTACAAGCTCCCCAGTCCTAATCTACAGTAGAAACAAGATGATTGTGCACACTCCAAGTCCTTGGAAACTGTCCTTTTCTTTCCTATTGCAGGCTTTTACTATGTCTTCTGTGTAGTACTGAAATTGCCCAGCTGACATTTCTGCCTGAAAGTTTCTCCTCCTTGAAGAAAAGAAAAGAAAAGAAAAGAAAAGAAAAGAAAAGAAATGAAAAGAAAAGAAATGAAAAGAAAAGAAAACAAAGGGAAAAAAGAATAAAAGGGAAAAAAAGAAGAGGCGAGGAGAGAAAAGAAAAGAGAGAGAGAAAGTGAAAGGAAGGAAGGAAGGGAGGAAGGAAGGGGGAAAGACAGGGATGTTTTGGAGACACAGAAACTGAACTTTTAATGCTAGCTGTTTTATTCCATGTTTACTATTTGGACAACCATAGGAAGTAATTTACCTTAGTATCTCCGAAACTCAGTTTTTCTCTCAGCAATATGAGCATAATTAGACCTATAGGCGATACCCTGTGCATTCACAGCATTCTATGCCTGTTAGTTTAATCTTTATAAAACATAGCTCTGAACATACTACTCCCTATTGAAAATATCTTTCATGACTCTTCATTGCTCTCAGAATAAAGCAAAGTTCTTGGCTTTTACAGTCCTCTGACATTCTGCCCTCAACTTCATGTCTAATATCTTTTCTTGACAACCCCTTAGTGGATTGTATATTGCAGGTGGAGTCCCCTGCCATCTCCCTTCCACTCCTCATCTCTTTCTGAGCCTACTTTTCTACTTATGCTTTAATATGACCTGGAATGCCTTGTTGCATAGTCAGACTACAGCGTTTCATATTTTAGTTCTGTTACTTGCTAGCTGTGTGCCCTTGGGAAAGTGACCTAACCACTCTGTTCCTTGATCTATCCATTTGCAAAAGGGAATAATAAACGTAAACCATAAGATAATTATGAAAGTTAAATAATTATCAAACACTTAGAATAATACCTGATGGAGGAGAAGTAATAATATCAGATACATTAGATAATTCCAACTCCATACCTTCAAATACCTGCTAAATCAAATCCTTCAGGACGCCTTTCCTGGTACCCTCAGCTGGATATGAACTTTCTCAGTTCTAAATATATGTTTCAGCTATGTGCCACTCTTGCTATTTAGTTTCTATTATGTATTATAATTAAATGCATGTGTTATTTCTACTAAACCACCTACTCTGTAAGAATAAAAATATCTCATTAGTCTGTTATCTCATTAGTCTGTTACTAAAGACAAAAAAGAATTTCAAAAAATATGGAATAAATTAATTTGTCTCCTATTCTGTCAATAAAGCATACCAAAGTGCACATCTAATACATGCCTTTTAAAATGTCTTATTGGGTTGCACAAGAGCTGCAGAAAACCTTAACTTCAGAGTGGTATTGTGTGTCCAGGAAACACATGGAAATACAGCAACTACAGAAGTTAAATAAGCTTAGTCTAATTGAGCTTTCTCTATTAGAGGTCAATTAATTCTAATAAGAAGTTTCATTTATAGCCCATGAAAAAGTACACAAAAAAGAGAATTCAAGGCCTAAACACTGGCGTATCTGTTTCTGTGTCCTGTTTAAGTAACACAGTAGATCTAAGGAGCTGAACCTGTGTCTGAACACAAAATAAAGCATTATATTTATCCAAAAATATGTCTATCCCCAGTTCTTTATATACTTCAAGACTGAAAAATTTGTTCATGGTCCCAAGACCACACAACAGGAATAGGACAGTGTCTTCCACATATGGTGCTAGGAAAACTGGATATTCTCACACAAACGAATCAGGTAGGATCCTTATCTTATACCATATGCAAAATTAACTCAAAATGGATTATACATAAGACCTAAAATGATTAAACTGCTAGAAGAAATGCAAGGGAAAAGCTTAGTAACATTGTATTTGGTTATGATTTCTTGGATATGACACCACGAGCACAGACAAAAAAAAAAAAGAAAACAAATGGGCAGATGGGACTATATCCATCTCAAACACTTCTAGAATTAATCAACACAGTGAAAGAGCAACCCACAGAATGGGAGAAAATATTTGCTGATCACATATATGATAAGGGATTAATATCCAGAATACATAAAGAGCTCCTAAAACTCAACAATAACAACAACAAATTTTAAATGGGCAAAGGAGTTGGACATTTCTCCAAAGAAGATATGTAAAGAGCCAACAAGCATATGAAAAGATGTGCAAAGTCACTAATCACTAGATAAATACAAATAAAAACTACTAGAAGATATCACCTCCTAACCATCTGGACATTAGAATGCCCACCATAAAAAACAAAAACAAACAAAAATCCATGTTGCTGTCCAGTTTTTTCAACACTGACATGAATTTTTGTTTTATTTGTTTTTGGAAAATTGAGTTTTTGGTGAGTTTTAGGAGCACTTCATATATCCTAGATATTAATTCCTTGTCATATATGTGATTTGTAAATATTTTTTCCAATTCTGTGGGCTGCTTTTTCACTATACTGATTGATTGGTGTTTGAGTTTAATATAGTTTCATTTGCCCACTTTTGCTATTTTTATCTGTGCTCATGGTGTCATATGCAATAAATTAAACCAAATCCAATGTAATTAAGCTTTTACCTTATGTTTTTTCCTAACAGTTTAATACTTTTAGGTCTTATGTATAATCTATTTTGAGACAGTGACATGAGGAGGAATGAACCTGGATCACTTTCTTACACCATTCATAAAAATAAACTCAAAATGGATGAAAGACATAAATGTGAGACCTGAAACCATCAAAATCCTAAAGGAGAAAATAGGCAACAACTTTGACCTTGGCCACAGCAACTTCCTACTTGACACATCTTCAAGACACAAAGGAAACAAAAGCAAAAATGAACTATTGGGACCCCATCAAGATAAAAACTTCTAAGCAGCAAAGGAAACAATCAACAAAACTAAAAGGTAACTGACAGAATGGGAGAAGATATTTGCAAAGGACATATCAGATAAAGGGCTAGTATCCAAAATCTATAGAGAAATTATCAAACTCAACACCCAAAAAACAAACAATGCAATGAAGAAATAGGCAGAAGACATGAACAGACACTTTCCCAAAGAAGATATCCAGATGGCCAATTGACACATGAAAAAATGCTCAACATCACTCATCATCAGGGAAATACAAATCAAGACTACAGTGAGACACCACCTTGCGGGGCACATAGGTGGCTCAGTTGGTTAAAGTGTCCGACATCAGCTCAGGTCAAGGTCACATGGTTTGTGAGTTGGATCCCTGCATCAGGCTCTCTGCTATCAGCACAGAGCCTGCTTTGTTTCCTCTGTCCCCATCTCTCTTTGCCTCTCCCGCCCCCCGTCCCAAATAAATAAAAACTTTAAAAAGGAAAGAGATACCACATTACACCTCTCAGAATGACTAAAATTAACAACTCAGGAAACAACAGATGTTGCCAAGGATGCAGAGAAATGGGAATCCTTTTGCACTGTTGGTGGGAATGCAAACAGGTACAGCCACTCTGGAGAATAGAGTGGAGTTTCTTCAGAAAATTTAAAATACTGGGGTACCTGGGTGGCTCAGTTGGTTAAGGTTTTGATTCTTGATCTCAGCTCAGGTCATGATCTCATGGTTCATGAGTTTGAGCCATGTATAAGGCTCTGTGCTAATGGCAATGACATGGATACTGCTTGGGATTCTGTCTCTCCTTCTCTCTGCCCTTCCTCTGTTTGTGCGCTCTCTCTCTCTCTCTCTCTCTCTCTCTCTCTCTCAAAAAAAAAAAAAAAAATAGAGCTACCCTATGACCCAGCAATTGCACTAGTAGGTATTTATCCAAAGGATACAAAAATGCTGGTTTGAAGGGGCACATGCACCCCAATGTTTATAGCAGCACTATTGACATTAGCCAAAGTATGTAAAGAGCCCAAATGCCCATTGACTGATGAATGGATAGCAAAGATGTGGTGTGTGTGTGTGTGTGTGTGTGTGTGTGTGTGTGTGATGCACACACACACACACACACAATGGAATACTACTTGGCGATCAAAAAGAATGAAATCTTGCCATTTGCAACATGGGTGAAACTAGAGTATATTATGCTAAGCAAAATAAATCAGTCAGAGAAAGACAAATATCATATGATTCCACTCATATGTGGCATTTAAAAAACAAAACAGATAAACACAGGGAAAGGGAAGGAAAAACAAAATAAATATATATAGAGAGAGACAAACCATAAAAGACTCAAATACAGAGAACTGAGTGTTCCAGGAGGGGAGATAGTTGGGAGGTGGGCTAAATGGGTGATGGGAATTAAGAAGGACACTTGTTGGGATGGGCACTGGGTGTTACATGCAAGTGATGAATCACTAAATTCTAGTCCTGAAAAAAGAAATTCAGAAAATGACATGTTGGGGAGGGTGTGGAGGAATCAGAATCCGTGTGCATTGCTAATGCTAATGTAAAGTGGTACAGCCAAATGTAACGCAATATGAAAGTTTCTCAAAAAATTAAAAATTGAATTACTATGTGACCCAGCAATCACACTTCTGTGTCTCTTTCCAAGCAAATTCAAAGCAGACTCCCGAAGAGACATCTGCACACATATTCACTTTCGCATTATTCACAATGGCCGCCAAGAGGTGGAAGCACCCCAAATATCCATGGATGAATGTATGAATAAATACAATGTGGCATATCCATACAATAGCATATTATTCGGTCTAGAATAAAATTTTGTCTTCTTCCACAACATAGATACTACTTGAGGACGTTATACTAAGTGAAATAAGCCAGTCACAAAATGAAAAACACACTAAGGGTCCACTCATATGAGGCATCTGAAGTCGTCAGACTCATAAAAACACAAAGTAGAATGCTGATTGTCAAGAGCAGGGGAGAGGGCAACAGGGAGATGTTCCATGGGGATAGAGTTTCAGCTTCACCAGGTAAAATATTTTAGACATCTGTTACACAACAGTAGAAATATACTTAACACCACTGAACTATAAACTTAAAAATGGTTAAGGTGATCAATTTCATGTTATTTTTTATTTTAATTCATATTAAAGAAAAATCCAGTGTACATAAAAATTAATCACCATGTTAGGATGTTAATTTGGAAGGAAATGCATGGAATACCTTCTGATTTCGAATCAAAGTTATGCTCCTCATTCATTCATTCAAAAACTCAGAAATCTAAGAGCAAATCACTTTCATTTCCTGAGACCAGGCCTTCCAGTAACTCAAAGCAAAAATGAGAATAGTGTTTTCATAAAATAAAGGAAGTTGAGTCACATTTTTTTATTCTGTCCTTGATTTCCCTGTTCCTTCCTCTGGTCCTGGAGACCTGCATCTCCTGGATACACATTGCTCAGATTACCTGATCAGTTAATCAACCTGTATATTGAGGGTGTGCTTACCATGTACCTGGCAGTTCTGAGATAAGAAAGAGAGTAACCTGCTAGGTCATACTCTATCAGCCTTGCAAACCCGTCCTCAAGAGTTTGGGGAGACTGAAAGCTCCTTAAGGCCAAAAGCTATGCTAATCTTACTCTTGCTGCAAAGGCATCAAAAGAGACCAGTGTACTGTGTGCAAGCTTTGAATATATGCAATGCTGGACTAGAGGACAATATTCTCCACAGCTTAGGCCAGAAAAAAAAAAATTGCTATATTCCAGACAAAGTATTTCTCCATAACTGAATTGACCTCTTGGCAGAAACCCTGACCTTGTAGATACACATGCAGATGCTTTTGAATGTGAGGGACAGAAATACTGTAATAAATGGCTTAAATGATGAATGCATTTATTGTCTTACATAATAAGAAGAACTGCAGAGGCAGGCAATTCCTGAGTCATTAAATACACATCTTAATGTTAGCATCATGGCCCAGGTTCCTTTTAACTTTTGGCTTTGCCGGCTTCAATGTGTTGGCCCTTGCTGTGGCCATGTGATGCAAGCTGCAATTCCAACTGGCATGTGATGATAGGCAATGTTATAACAAAGAACAGAAGTGTCTCTTCCCATGGGTCTTTGTAAAAGATAAAAAGAAAAAGAAAAAAAAAAATAACCTCTTTCTCCAGAGCACCCCTTAGCATACCTCTCCCCACATTTCATTAGCAGTCACACTTCAACACATCCATTGTTAATAGAACTTGGATGACCCTGTCTTGCAGAGAAACAATAATGTGTCCTATACTCTACTACTCAACAGTTCACAATTTAAGATACAGGCATAGTTTCTTCCTCTGGAACTCAACTTTTTTTTTTCCTATTAAAATATAGTACTTACATTTAACCACATGTTTACTTGAAAAGTCTAATTCTATGCATTTACTGAGTGTAGGGTTTTGTGCTAGATTTCAAGGTGTTGAAAGGTGACTAAGTGACACTTGTTGCCTTTGAGGATCTTAAGGGACTAGAAGAAAAAAATCCCCATGCCACTGGATTCATCCTGAAAAGACACAGAGACAGGGCTGCTGCTGATGGTCGATCCTGAGACTATAATTTATATGAGATTTGAATCAGGAGGTAGATGGAGAGAGACCAGGTTCTGAGGGTCTAATCTGAGCTTAACTCACTGTTGCCCTCCCCAAAGCTAACAAGTTCTGGAATTTTTTGTAATTTGGACCATTAAAATTTCTTCTAATGGTTAAACTGATAAGGTAAAAAAAAATGCATGAACGGGAGGAGCTTGAGTGTTTCAAAAATAGCCAGGGAAAATAAATTAAGATTCTCTCGGAAGGAAAAATATTCTTCAATATAAGGAATTAGTGTCTATCAACAACCAGTACACTCAGCGGTTGGCATTTTCTTCTAACGTCAGCCCATGTCTTATATCTCCATAAAAATCAATCTAAATGAGAATAGAAAGTGAGGATAAGTTGAGGAAATGTCACTTTCCTTGAAAGCTTGATTTCTTTTAAGCCCCTTCAAGATGGTTCCCCTCCTGTGTCACTTGTGGGTTAATTGGCACAGATGGTTGTCATTAAATGTGCCATTTCCTGCACATACTGCTTATGTTGTTTCATAGAGGTGATTATAAGTTAGGCTGAGATGAGATGTAATGATGATGATAATGATGGTAAGAATATGTCAAAAATTGTAACATCTATAATTTTTTGTTTCCCATAGTACAAACACTGTGCTAAGATTATCACATACATAATTTCTTTCTACTGTCATATGCACCCTGTTAAAGGTTGCTAGAGTTCTAAAATATTAACTTCCTTGTTTATGGAACTATGCCTTGTAAGTGATAGAACCAAAACCAAACAAAAATCTGTCTAACTCTAAGCTGTGTCCTTTATTCTGATATGATGTCATTACTCTACATCTTGTCTTGGAGTAACCCATACGTTTATAGTGTGCTGAGCCTGTGGTATATGCCTAATATACATACTGTGGCAATGAAAAGTTGCCTGCCCTCTCTTACTTACTGGAAATGAGATTAGCACATGCTTACTTGAAGAGAGTCTAAAGAGATTAGCTGGATGTTTAGTTTGGTCTAGATTAGGGCTTCTTAACCTCAGCATTATTGACATTCAAAGCCAGATTATTTGTTGTAAAGGAGTGTCCTCTGCATTGTAAAATGTTTAGCAGTATCCCTGGCCTCTCTTACCTTCTAGATACCAGTAGCATCCCCCTCTAGGTGTGAAAAACAAAAATATATACAGACATTGCCAAGTGTTCCCTGTGAGGCAAAATCATATTTGTTTAAGAAACATTGGTGTTGGATCACCTGGGTGGCTCAGTCAGTTAAATGTCTGACTTTGGCTCAGGTCATGATCTCATGGCTCATGAGTTTGAGCCCCGTATTGGCCTCTGTGCTGACAGCTCAGAACCTGGAGCTTGCTTTGGATTCTGTTTTCGTCTCTCTGCCCACTCCCAGCCCCCGCTTGCACTCTCTCTCTCAAATATAAATAAACATTAAAAAATTAAAAAAAAAAAGACTATTGGTGCAGATATCTGCAAAATAAGTCATTGATAAGTCAGAGAGATCAAACTTTGCTGTCTGTGATTAGAATTATCAACCAATACATGTTCTGAAATATATCATGTTCTTATTGATTAAAAATATAATTTTGATTGATTAAAGAAAAAGACAAAGGTCAGACAAGATAAATCTTTCTAGGAATTGGACTGTCGTTAAAGACTCAGCCATCTAGAGTTGGCAGTGAATAAATGCCCACTTCTTAAGACAAGTTTAGATATGGGGCATACTTAGGAACCAGCAGGTAAGGTTAGCAAAAGGGGCTTGGCAGATGACAGGACTGGCCGCAAGCCCTCGTCATCACATTATCCTAAGCAATTGTGTAGTGGAGAGCAAGTCTTCAGGGAAGGAAATGAACAGGCATGCTTTTACTTTGTCTCACTTAGCATAATATACTAGTAAACTAGAGAGTATACAATAGGCCTTGGAGGTAGTTGTTATTATTCCCACTTTAGCCATTATAAGCTTGATATATAGAGAAGTTAATAGCTTCCCCCAAATCACCAAACTAGTACTTGAAAGAATAGAGATTAGAATTCTCCAGTGCCTCAATTCAGGCTAATAGGACAGAGCAACCAATAACTAGCAACTGAATTCTTTCCATCAACAGGTAAGAAAATTAGGGAGTTATTATTTTTTAAAAGTACCTATAAGAATATTTTATACTTCCATAAGAAATGTCAATAAATCTGAAATGAGCAGAAATAGCCTCTTCTCCAAAGGCAACAGGAAAACCACTTTATATGAGTCTTAAACTCCAGCTCTTGATTTTCATGACTATCCTAAATACATTAATAAATGTAAATATGCACAGACATCCTCACAGCAAATGTCATCCCTCATATCAGCCTGCTCAGGCCACCACTGCCCAAGGAGCTTCAACAACTGAAATTTATTTTCTCACGTTTCTGGATGCTAGAAATCCAAGATCAAAGTGACAGCATGGTCCATTTCTAGTGAGGACTCTCTTCCTGGTGCACAGATGGCTGCTTTATGACTATATCCTCACGTGGTCTTTCTGTGGTATGTGGGCTCAGGAGAAGGGTGGATGGAGAGAGAACTTTTTGGTGACTCTTCTTATAACCCTAACCCTACTGTATCAGGGTCCCACATTTATGACTTCATTCAACTTTTATTTCTTTAGAGACTCCATCTCCAAGTACACCCGCACTAGCAGAGCATCAAAATATGAATTTTAGGGGGACACGAATGTAACAGTCCATAGCTGTCATAACCCTCTACCAAGCTACATCAATAAGAAGACTTAGAATTCAAAGCCAGACCACTCATCTTGACTGTGCCATCATTATTTGCTCTTTGCTGTTTTTGTTTGTTTTTCCAACTTCTACTTTTTTAAAAAATGGAAGAAAACATCTCCCTGGACCTGAAGAAAAGCCCTTTTTTCAAATAAACTTGAAAGACAAAGCCATCTTGCATTTCCCCTTTGCCCCGTTGCCCCGTTGCAGTGAGTGAGACTGAAGCGAAACCATGCCATTCTCTACAGAGATTCTATAGTAGGTGCTGTATACTCAATGTTTCCTAGGGCTGGACAGCCGGTATAAATGAGAGCAAGGGGGTAAGAGAAATGGGGTCGCTGTCGTGTTCCAGCACTTCTGTGGTAGCAGATATAGGCTCCAGAGGATCTGAGAACAACCTAGAAAGACACAGTCAATGTATGATAACTTGTTAAATATTATCTTTGTGAAACCCAGAGGTTATATGGAAGAAAGCAATGCCACATTTCAAACTCCTGGGTAATGAGAACGTGTTGCCCAATCAGGGAACACAACTGAAGGTAATTAAAAAAAAAAACAACAACAAAAAAAACTTCAGTAATCAAACTAAATAATATTAATAAAATATTTTAGGGGTGCCTGAATGGCTCAGTTGGTTGAGTGTCCAACTTCGGCTCAGGTCATGATCTCATGGTTCATGAGGTCGAGCCCTGCATTGGGGTCCCTGCTGTTAGCCTGTCAGTGCAGAGCCAGATTCAGATCCTCTATCCCGATCCCTCTCCCTTTGCCTCTTCCCCACTCATCTTTTCTCCCTCAAAAAAATGAATAAAACATTAAAAAAATATATTTTAAGGGTACCTGGGTGGCTCAGTCTGACTTTAGCTCAGGTCGTGATCTCATGGTTTGTGGGTTTGTGCCCTGCATCAGGCTTGGTGCTGACGGCTCAGATCCTGGAGCCTGCTTCAGATTCTGTGTCTCCCTCTCTCTGCCCCTCCCCTGCTCATGTTCTGTTTCTCTGTCTCTCAAAAATAAATAAATGTTTAAAAAATTATATTTAAAAATTTCAAAAAAATAAATGCAAAATAATCCATGTACAACGAAATTATCAATACAAGATAAATACAGGTTGAAACCCTGAAGTGACACGATTGGTCTCATTTTCCACACCCGAATCCTGGCCCTGGGGCCAGATTTATAATAGACTCCATACACCTGGCGTTGTCAGTGTACAGCAGGAAGACCAGCTAGTAGCTCTTGTCCATAGCAGAGTGGATTTAGAGGACACCCTGGCCAACTGCACCTGTGATTCTTTCCTGACCTCCCACTGTATGCAGCCAAGATCAGAACTTCTCCATTGGCTGGTGTGGGTTCTCTTAGAACTCTTAGAGACAGAAGAATCTAGGTCATAATGCCAGTAATTAAATCTAGGCTAGACTCGCTATGGCAAGAAAGAAGAAGAGGAGTGGGATATGAAAGGGGGCCTGACTGGCTCTTGATAAAGCAAAACACAAATTAATTATTTCACTGCTCATTTATCCCTGTCCATTGACCTTTATTTACATTTTGTCTGGGATGAACAGAGAATCTTCAATATTTGAGAAACTGCTAAAAAATTGGGAATCATGAAAACATGAATAAAAAGGTGGAACAGAATTAAGGCAGAGAGAAATTTCTAAGTTAAAAGTAGCTCAAAAATCTAAAAAGATTTTACTCTAAAAGTTTAAACTACATTCTCTTTCATTTACGAAGAAATGAAAAAAAAAAAAAAAAAACTGTGTGTGAGCAATGAATATGTCACGGATATTTTTTTTTCTAGCAATGGTCCTGTCTTAAAGGAGCTTACAATCTAACTGAAGATGACTAATATCATATGGAAATAAATAAGATAAAACATTAATGATAAAAAAATATGCTACCTGTAAGAAAACAGCAGTGAGACCAATAAGAAAAATGATGCTAGAACACTAACAATTTTTATTCATTTTGACCTTTAACTCATAAAACAAGTATCAGTTTATTGTAGAAAAATAATAAATCAGAAGGCATAAAAGGAAGAATATAAAATGATAGGTAATCCCTCAGACAAACATAATTAAAATTTCACAGTAGTTTCATCTTTCCTCCTTATATTTAATTATTATTTTTCCTCCTGCAGACAGCAGACTTGGGTTAGAAAAGATAAGACTTAGAGAATAATTA
This sequence comes from Panthera onca, assembly GCF_046562875.1. Classification (NCBI taxonomy): domain Eukaryota; kingdom Metazoa; phylum Chordata; class Mammalia; order Carnivora; family Felidae; genus Panthera; species Panthera onca. Next base: position 21,994,434 of record NC_138349.1, read on the forward strand.
CTGGATGTTCATGGGGAAACAAATCAAATGGGTCTTTTAAACTTGCCTGTGCTGGTATGGCAGTGATGTAGACATCGCACCAGTAAAATTTAAAGCATTATCTGGTGATTTTATGGGGGGAAAAAGTAGATGAATGTATATTCATAGAGACAAAGACATCAAAGTTGAAGAAAGACTTATGGCATCCTTCTATAAGATTTTATTTTTAAGTAAACTCTATACCCAATGTGGGGCTTGAATTCAAAACCCCAAGATCAAGAGTCACATGCTCTATTGACTGAGCCAGCCAGGTACACCTAGCCTTACTCTTTAAGAACAATGACAACAACAACAACAACAACAACAACAACAACAAAACAATCAAGTGGGGATCACTGGTTTGCACACAGTCCAAACCTGAGCCCCTGAGTGAGTTAATACTGGAGCTTGGAACTTCTGACTCTCCTGAGGGCGACATCATGTAGTGCCACAGGGAATGGGTCCATTTTGTAATTTCTTGGGATGTATGTTCCATTCTTGGGAAATGTGGGTGTCGACTATTTGTAGGAGTTCTCATTTAGAATCTGTAGCCTCATGAATAAGACAGCTCAACTCACCAGAGTAATCAGACAACAACTCATAAATTCCAGAAACTCCACTAGAAGACCAGACCTCTCCTCTGCACCAAGGAAAGATGTTCTTCCCTTGCTTATGGGACTGTGGTATTTGAAGGGTCTTGACATCCTCACCACTCCCTCCCTCAGGGTTTAACTCTAGTTTCACATGTAATTACAGAGAAAATCGAGACCTTAAGATAACTAACATTGGTAGTAAATTACCAACATTGGTAGTAAATCACAAATACCTTAAGTTTTAAAGGGAAAGTTATTAACTATTCAAAGAGGTGTCCCCATTATCAAATAGAAAACATGACATATGGGGAATTCCTTCTGTTTCCTTCTGTCCCTTGATTCAGGCTAACTTGTAATGAATACCTACCATGTGATGGGAAACACACTAGGAACATTTGGGGGGCACCTCATTTAGTCATTTTGAAAGCCTACTGAGGTAGATCTGGTTATGGACTTTACAGAAAGCATCTAAGGCTTAGAGAAGTTAACTGACACTCAAGACATAGAGCTTGAAAATCATGAGGCTAGGATGGTAACTCCAGCCTTCTAACACCAAACCAGTGTCCTTAAGTCTCCCCAACCATACCTGGTCAAACCAAACAGCCCTTCTTCATAATCAAGAAATGGGACATTATCAGAGTGATACACAAAGTAAGAGCTATTTGAGAAGAAAATTAAATCCCTTCAAATTCTAGGAAATCACATGTGCTAGAAAGATCCTGGGGAGGCTAATAGAAATAATTACAATTTCTGAGTCCTTATTGTTAGCCAGGAACAGAGTAAGACCTTTTCCAAATTCTAATCATGTTATGGTGCCACAAAATCCATGTAGTAATCCTAAGAAGGTACAGTTGAACAATGTTGGAGGGGATTAGAGATTCTGACCTCTCATGCAGTTGAAAATCTGTGTGTAACTTTTGACTCCCCAGAAACTTAACTACTAATAGGCTACGATTGACCAGAAGCCTTAGCAGTAACATTAAAGTCAATCAACACATATTTTTTATGTTTTATATGCATTATATACTGTATTCTTATAATGGAATAAGCTAGATAAAAGAAAATACTACTAAGAAAATCAAAGGAAAAGAAAATACATTTATGGCACTGTACTGTAAAAACTCAGCTTATATGCAATGCACCCAGTGGCCTGGTGATCTTTCTCATGCTTCAACAGTGTTTAGAACTAACAGACCACAGGGATGCCCCTTCTTCTATCCTCCAACCTCCCTATAACCTCTTTTCCAGTCGCAATCTTGGGAACCATGATATCAGCCATCCTCTGCTTCCTGGACCAGCAAGCACCATTATTTGAGGTTAGCTGCTATTGCTGATCAATTGTGACCTCCCAGATTCCTCAGAATTATTCCACTGAGGTGGAGTTGCTGTCAACTTCCTAGTCAACATGCATCTTCACACTTCCTGCACCTACCTTTCTCTGGATTTTATTTCTACTGCAACAATTGGGTCCAGAGATCTGGGTCACATCTTTCTGGAGGTGGGAGAAGTACAAGGGTGCCAGAGTCTCTTAAAGATGCAAAATCATCCTGATAGCCACGCCCTCTTCTAGGACGTGCAGAAGGTGTCCCAAGATGAGTGGACTAAAACCCTGGACTCCATAGAAACTGCCATAGTAATGGGAGAAAACCTAAATCAGGCCCTTTTGGGACTGTATGGCCTGGGTTTCACTGGTACAGACGCTCATCCCTGTGACTTCCCGGAGAACCATTCCCTAGATGAGGAGGAGAAACTAATCAAGAAGATTAGGACCACTTGACATCTCTGCAGTCTTGCTGAACCCCCAGCCTAGGCTTGGCGGGTATATCTTCGAAAGGCTCAATGTTAAGCTTGCCTAGGAATCCCCAAAGCCCAGCAGCCCTTAAGAGGCCCCTCTGGCATCCCCAGGTGTCAGAGCTTCTGCCTGAACCTATGCCTGTAGCCATTAGGCAGCTTTTAAATCACCATGAAGCTGTCTTTCAGGCCATAGACCACATGGAAACAATAAGGCTTTTTGCAGAAAAAACAATCCGGGGGCACCTGAGTGGCCCAGCTGGTTAAGCATCTGATTTTTGATTTTGGCTCAGGTCATGATCTCACTGTTGGTGAGTTCAAGCCCCTCGTCAGACTCTGTGCTGACAGCGGAGAACCTGCTTGGGATTCTCTATCTGCCTCTCTTTTTCTCTCTCAAAAATAAATAAACATTTTCTGGGCACCTGGGTGACTCAGTCAGTTGAGCATCTGGCTTTGGCTCAGGTCATGATTTCACAGTCTGTGAGTTTGAGCCCCGCATCGGGCTCTGTGCTGACAGCTTAGAGCCTGGAACCTGCTTCGAATTCTGTGTCTCCCTCTCTCTCTGCTCCTCCCCTGCTCATGCTCTGTGTCTCTCTTTCCTTCAAAAATAAATAAAAACATTAAAAACATAAAATAAACATTTTCAAAAAAATGGGTTTAAATGGAGCTGTGCAGTCCAAACCCATATTGTTCAAGGGTCAACTATACTACTATTATCATCCTCATTTTACAGATAATAAAACTGAAAATCATAGATTCTAAATCACACATCTCTCATGTTATACAACTTGGAATTTAAAACGAGTAATGTGATAAAATAAATCTATCCTTGATTATAGTAGATGTCTACATTTCACTAGGGGTTGCCATTGGAGAAACCATCGACCAAACACGGGAAGAACATTCTTTCATAATATAGAGGATCCCTAAAACTGGCTTTATGAAAAATTAATGTGCTGTCCTTCTCTTTGCCTTTGGTGAAAGCTTCGTCAAAGACCAGAGCTGGCCCACAGAGCTGCATGCAGGAACGCTGACCCCAAGATATCAGAAAAATGGATGCTTCATTTCTCATTCTACAGGTACTTTCCAAAACTTCTGGAACAAGAGCATAAGCTTGACAGATGTTTTCAGGATGCCACTCACATTTCATTTTGCAAATATCCTCCACACACATACACAATATATCTGAATCCAATCCCCTCTGACTCCATTTTTTAAATTATTTTTTTCTACACTAAACTCTTAATATTGCATTGGTTGGACCAAGAAACAACTACCCTCAACCACTGAACTTGGAAATGACTCAGGTAAAAGAGGGTCCTTAGCAAGGAGTCAAAGGATAAAATGAAAGGATCTGAAAATTCTTAGAAGCGAATAGTGAATTTTTACCAAAATGGATATATCCACTGTGGCTTTAGAACCCAAAGAGCTTAAAAATCACTACTCTAGTTTCAGTCAAAAGCTCACTGAATAACTAACCCTGGAATGTCACTTGACTATTATGTGGTATGGAAATAATGTAATACCTGAAGAATACACATTTAATGTGATGACTATTGCATAAAACAAAGAGATATATAAAACTGACCAGTTATTACTTCTCTGATTCATTCTGCTAAAGATAAAACTGTAATATTATTTATAATATTTAGCATAGTGTTTCATGAGAGTCTTTCTTGGAAAGTTCCACTGCACCTGTGTTATTTAGAGAATCTACTTTGATGCCTTAACTATTTTTATTCTTTACTGATCTATTATTCTGTATTCATTGCATTGTGTAAAGTTTTATCTTTAGTGTATTCCAAAATCCAAGAAACATTTAGGTTAAGAATAAAAGGTAATAGTTGATATTACATTTGTGCCTGTTTATATGTGTATTCATGAGTTCAAAAGAAAAGTCAGCTACCTACAATTGTCCAAGTGATACACAATCATTACCAGGCAGATCAAGGATCATCAGCAGGGATTGTTCTAAATCAGAGAATCTCTTCTGAGTAGAAAGGGAGACCTTGCTGTAGGGATGTCTTCCAATTTTAAAAAATTCCCACCTAGGAAAAAATCCAATTACTGTGACTTTGTCACACAAATTAAAAGCCCTCCTGAAAGGATGACATACACCAAGGACACAACCATTATAGCTCTCTTTCAGCCTTGCTTATTTGTCCAAAATGATAGCTCCCATACTGTATGGACCTCAGGGCAACACTTAGCTTCCAGATGATCTTTAGGATAAACATTTATGGAACTTTTAATAATATGAATTCTATTGATTATGGCCCTGCTCCCATGGTGAATTTCCTGCAGAAGCCTCACAACATTACCTCATTTAGGGAAAACCTTTTATTAAGTTATGCTCCCAAGTGAGGATTCTATTATTGGCCTGAGAAACCTGAATCTAGAAATCAAGGTGATGAGACTGCTGTCAAGATGAAGGTGATCTAGAAAGAATAAAGGAGAAGACTGAGATTCAGTTCCAGTGTAACAATGACTCCCTCCTCCACTTGGCTGCAGCAGAGTACTAAGCTCTCTCTCTTCACCATAGATCAAGAAATCATACCTCCTTGGATAAATTCTTCAAAGGTAGATTTCTTTAACAATTTGATAAAGAAGTAGTTGATGTGCAAAAAAAACACATGTTCTAATTTAAGGTAGTGCTGAAGGATCAAGGTTAGTTTAGACAGACAGATATTGCATGTTATATAATCCAGCCTCTATTTATGCTTTCATTCTTGCTACATAATCATTTGGGCAATTCTAGAACAACTACAATGACAAGAAGATCACTATTTCCATACAGTTGAGCAGTTCTAATAATGATTTACATACGAATTTATGCAAACATTTATTAAAACACTACTTTTGGACAAAATATCTGCTGGAGGGTTAACTAGTACACATGGACACATATTCAGAAAGGCTATATATTAGCAGAAGCTGCACTAAACCAGCAATTACAATAGCACATTCTCCCTTAGGTTGAACTTTGCCTAAAACTTAACCACTATTCCTAGATTAACCTCTCAAGGGCACACATAATATATCTAACAATCTCCCACAGGTCAAACTCTTCAGCTACCACAGTTTTATCAGGCTTTTCTTCCACTGGTTAACAATGCCTATTTCAATTCATTTATTCCTTGATACATTCATTCACTCAACAAGTGTGTATTAATTACTTATTATGTGCCAAGTCTTGTAGACATAGCAGGAAAAAAAATGTAGACATCGTCCCTGTCTTCATGAAGTAGATGGCCTACTGTTCTGAATCTTTTATTATTTTTGAGTAAAAGAACTCTTCTGTAAATGTCTCTCTACTTGCTACTTGAAATAACATCTAGTGTAAAAAGAAGTATGGGATATAGTCACTGCTTTCATAGACACAGTATTTTGTAGAGCCAAGTGTAGTTTCTGCATCCTTGTTGGCATCCTTGTTGAACCCCCAAGGAAATTAGTTATATGGCAATATTTCTGATTGATGAATTTCCCTATAGCAGATATATGAAGTGTGTTTACCATTGCGATAGGTATAGTTAACTTAAAATTTTTAATACAACAAATACCAAATCATTTCAAAGACTAATTATAGATTCTGAGTTTTTCCTATGATGGTAAGTCAGTAAAATTGATTAACCAAACACACAAAAATCGATGCTTTATTCCTTTGTTTTTTTATGAACTTGAGACCTTTTTATTTTCCATAAAGTCTAACATGGTACTAAGAAATGTGGGCCAACAGAATAACCCTGCAGCCATACCTCAAAGCATGCTCCTTTTCTCTTTGGTGCTGGCTGCACCTCAGATTGCTATGCCTTCAGTATCTTTGTTGTTTCCATCCCACACACCCAAACAATACAGTGCTTAGCTGCTTGCTCTCTTTCAGAGACATAGGCTGTTCAAGAACCTCTCCAATATATTCAGATTTGAAGGGAAACTTTTGCTGGAGATTCCCATTTTTCTTCACTTATTTTCCCTTAATCATTTTTCCCCCTTTTCATGGACAGAGTCACTGCCTTTCTTCATTAGGTCTTCTAAAGCACATGAGTTTCCCAAGATTTTTTCTCTGTGTAATATAATTTCATGATTTTATGACTACTCTCTCACAAGAATATTTTGATATAAAACAGAGAAGTTTCAATCATTTCCTTAACAAGTTATAGGCAAAAATGGTATCATTAATATTTTCCTGAGTCTTGCCTGATTGTTACCCCTGGTGATGGTGCAGAGGCTTTGGGAATATTAGGGAGCTGAGGCATTATTTACAAGATAGGACACAAGATAGGACAAATATGTTTGTAAACTTCTCAGAGATTTCTCTGATCATTCAATACAAAATTGCATCCATGGTAAGCCTCTCTCACATGGTCATGATTTTATTTTCTACAGAGCATTTTCCTTGATCTGAAATTTCCTTAGTTGTCTACTTCTTTATTGTAGAAAATACTTTATGTATTTATTCCCCTTATGACAGTCCCCTTCCACTCCTAACTAGAAAGTTGTACAAGAACAGGTACCTGAGGGGGATATTATTGGTCACTCTATCTCCATATGGCATAAAATTAACAGGAGGGACACCTGGGTGACTTAGCTGGTTAAGCACCCAACTTCTAATTTCAGCTCAGGTCATGATCTCAGGGTTCATGGGTTCAAGCCCTGTGGAGCCTGCTTGGGATATTCTCTCTCTCTCTCTCTCTGTCTCTCTCAATAAATAAATAAATAAATAAATAAATAAATAAACTTTAAAAATTAACAGGAAAAACATTATATACATCCACACGTATTAAAAAATGAACCAGCCTGCAGCCGCTCTGGAAAACAGTGTGGAGGTTCCTCAAAAACTTAAAAATAGATCTACCCTATGACCCAGCAATAGCACTGCTAGGAATTTACCCAAGGGCTACAGGAGTGCTGATGCATAGGGGCACTTGTACCCCAGTGTTTATAGCAGCACTTTCAACAATAGCCAAATGATGGAAAGAGCCTAAATGTCCATCAACTGATGAATGGATAAAGAAATTGTGGTTTATATACACAATGGAATACTACTTGGCAATGAGAAAGAATGAAATACGGCCTTTTGTAGCAACGTGGATGGAACTGGAGAGTGTGATGCTAAGTGAAATAAGCCATACAGAGAAAGAAAGATACCATATGGTTTCACTCTTATGTGGATCCTGAGAAACGTAACAGAAACCCATGGGGGAGGGGAAGGAAAAAAAAAAAAAAAGAGGTTAGAGTGGGAGAGAGCCAAAGCATAAGAGACTGTTAAAAACTGACAACAAACTGGGGCGCCTGGGTGGCGCAGTCGGTTAAGCGTCCGACTTCAGCCAGGTCACGATCTCGCGGTCCGTGAGTTCGAGCCCCGCATCAGGCTCTGGGCTGATGGCTCAGAGCCTGGAGCCTGCTTCCGATTCTGTGTCTCCCTCTCTCTCTGCCCCTCCCCAGTTCATGCTCTGTCTCTCTCTGTCCCAAAAATAAAATAAAAAACGTTGAAAAAAAAAAAATTAAAAAAAAAAAACGTTGAAAAAAAAAAAATTAAAAAAAAAAAAACTGACAACAAACTGATGGTTGATGGGGGGTGGGAGGGAGGGGAGGGTGGGTGATGGGTATTGAGGAGGGCACCTTTTGGGATGAGCACTGGGTGTTGTATGGAAACCTAATCTGACAATAAATTTCATATATTAAAAAAAAAAGGAATTGTGGTTTATATACACAATGGAATACTACTTGGCAATGAGAAAGAATGAAATACGGCCTTTTGTAGCAACGTGAATGGAACTGGAGAGTGTTATGCTAAGTGAAATAAGCCATACAGAGAAAGACAGATACCATATGTTTTCACTCCTATGTAGATCCTGAGAAACTTAATAGAAGACCATGGAGGAGGGGAAGGGGAAAAAAAAGTTACAGAGAGGGAAGGAGGCAAACCATAAGAGACTCTTAAAAACTGAGAATAAACTGAGGATTGATGGGGCCTGGGGGGAGGGGCAAGTGGGTGATGGGCATTGAGGAGGGCATCTGTTGGGATGAGCACTGGCTGTTGTATGGAAACCAATTTGACAGTACATTTCATATTAAAAAAATAAATAAAAACCACTATATGCGTAAAAAAAAAAAAGGAACCAGGCAAAATACATTTTCCTACTGGCTCATGCATAAAGAAGTTGCAAGTGTCCTAAGAAAGTGTTCATTCTTAGAATTCTGACTCTGCTTTCAACTAATAAATACATATGTTGGGAACCACTGAGACTTCAGATCAAGATGGTGACTTACAAGACACCTGAATTTCCCTCCTCCCACTAAAATGCCAAATATGCACCTACACATGAAGTTATTCTCTCTCAGAGAAATCCAGAAGTAGGTTGAGTGAGTCTTACACGAAAAAGACTGAGATAATGCCCAAATAGAAACAAGTAGCTGAGGCTGAGACACACTCTCCCCATAAGCACCACCCTTGGCATAGCACCATACAGCAGGAAGGAACACCCAACTTCCGGCACCTTGCTGAGGAGCAAAGGATATGGCTCACACTTGTGCCACCCCAACTTTTAAGGTGACCACCCATGGGATGAGACCACTATATTATCTACCTCTAATAGCCAATGGAGCTTGCATTTATTAGACTATAGCAAGGGGAGTAGCACTGTTAACAGGGCATATTCACTATGGCTAATTCTTTCCAGGGCTTAGTGTCAAGGAAGCAGGGGGGGAAAAGAATCTCCATTCTTTTCCTGAAAGGAGATTGACTATGTGCTTTACAAACTGCCTCAGGGTCTAACATCTAATTAGCATGTATCTCTGCACTAATTATGATCCTCTCTGGAACCCAAAAGAGCTGGTGGTCAGTACCCCCAACTTCTTTCTCTAGCTTACTTCAACAATAAAATAAAGTTGACAGCATTTCCCTGGAAGGAGTGGCCCAGTGTTTACAACTGTTACCCAAGGGATGAGCCCCAAATCACTTATCTATGATAACTAATGGGACCTATAATTATGAGTTCCACAGGATTATGGCAAACAAAGAAATAGTTTTTAAATGGGTGCAGGAACAATCCTCATGGCTACACACCTAAACTTACTGTATAACCTCAACATAATAAAGGACATTTATGAAAACACACAGCTAATATTATACTAATTATACTAACATTACGGTGACAAGCTAAAAACATTTCTTCTAAGATTAGGAATAAGACAAGGATACCTAATCTCACCACTTTTATTCAACAGAGTACTAGCAATCCTAGGCATAAAGTAGGCAAGAAAAAAATAAAAAGCCTCTAATTCACAAAGGTAGAAGTAAAATCACCTCTGTGTACAGAAAACATAATATTTTATATAAAAAAAAACACAAAAAACTTTACCAAGATACTGTTTGAACTAACAAAAAATTCAGTAAAGTTGTAGGGAACAGGGGTACCTGGGTGGCTCAGTCAGTTTAAGTGTCAGACTTCGGCTCAGGTCATGATCTCATGGCTGGTAGGTTTGAGCCCTTCATCGGGCTCTGTGCTGACATCTCAGGGCCTGGATCCTGCTTCGGATTCTGATTCTCCCTCTCTCTCTCTGCCCCTTCCCCACTCACACTCTGTCTCTCCATCTCTTAAAAAATAACATTAAAAAAATTAAAACAAAAGTTGTAGGGAACAAAATTAATTACAAAAAATAAGTTGTATTTGTATCCATTAACAATGAACTATCAGAAATAGAAATGAAGAAAACAATCCCATTTATAAAGCAACAAAAATAATAAAATACCTAGGAATAAACTTAGCCAAGGAGGTGAAAGTTCTAATCAGTGAAATGTATAAAACATTAATGAAAAAAAATTAAAAGACACATAAATAGAAAGATATTCCATATTAAGAGACTGAAATAATTAACATTGTTAAAAAGTTCCTACTACCTAAAGTGATATATAGATTCAATGCAATCACTATCAAAATCCCTATGATATTTTTACAGAAATAGAAGAAACAATCCTAAAATTTGTGCAGCAGAAAAAAAGCTTGAATAAGTAATGCAATTTTGAGAAGAACAAAACTGGAGGCATAACAATTCCTGCCTTTAAAGTATAAGTTTATAATAATGAAAACTTATATGAACTAATATGAACTGTGTTCATAACAGACACACTGACCAATGAGGAAAAACAAGCAAACAAAAAACAGACACACTGACCAATAGAGAAGAATTGAGATCCCAGAAATAAACCCATGCATATATATAATCAATTATTTTTTGAAAAAAGGAGCCAAGACTGCATAATGGAGAAAGGATAGTGTTTTTTTGACAAATGTTACAGGGAAAACTGATACCCACATACATAAGAATTAAAATGAACCTACATTATACCATACAAACAAATCAGCTCAAAATGGATTAAAGTCTTCAATGTAGTACCTGAAACTAGAAGAAAACATAGGGGTAGCTCCTTGAAATTAATGTTCGCAAAGATTTTTTTGCCTATGACACCAAAAGAAAAGATTACACAAACAAGAATAAATAAGTAGAGCTACATCGCACTAAAAACTTTCTTCATAGTAAAGGAAACCATCAACAAAATAAAAGGAGAATAGGAGAAAATATTTGCAGGCCACATATCTGATAAGGTATTAATATCTAAAATACACAAGGAATTCATACAACGCAATAGCAAAAATTAAATAACCCAAGTAGAAAAAGGTCAAAGAAGCTGAATTGACATTTTTTCAAAGAAGACATAAAAATAGCCAAAAGATACGTGAAAATGTGTTCAAGGGATGTCTGGGTGTCTCATTCCGTTAAGCGTCTGACTCTTGATTTCAGCTCAAGTCATGATCCCAGGGTTGTGGGATCAAGCTTGGTGATGGGCTCTGTGCTGATAGTGCAGGGCTGGCTTGGGATCCTCTCTCTCCCTCTCTCTCTCTGTCCCTCGTCCATTCATGCTCTCCCATGTTCTTTCTCTCTCTCTCAAAACAATAAACAGAAAGAAAGAAAGAAAGAAAGAAAGAAAGAAAGAAAGAAAGAAAGAAAAGAAAAGAAAGAAAAGAAAAGAAAATGTGCTTAAAATACTCATCATCAGGGAAATGAAAATCAAAACCACACTGACAAACCACCTCACACGTATTAGGGTATCTATTTCTAAAAAGACAACAGATAACAGATGTTGATGAGAACGTGGAGAAAGGTGAGCCCATGTTCGCTGTTGGCAAGAATGGAAAACAGTATGGAGATTCTCTGAAAAATTAAAAATATAGGTAGTATATGATCCAACATTCCCACTTCTAGTTGTATATCCAAAAGAAACACAATCACTATCTCAAAGAGATATCTTCACTACCATGTTTAATACAGCATTATTCACAATAGCCAAGGTATAAAAACAATGGAAGCATTCATCAACAGATGAATGGATAAAGAAAATGAGATATATATATATATATATATACACAATTGAATATTATTCAGGCTTATAAAAGAGGGAAAATCTTCCATTTGCAATAAGATAGATGAACCTACAGTACATTATGCTAAGTGAAATAAGCCAGACAGGTAAAGAAAATATTGCATGGTATCATTCATATGTATGAAATCTTTTCAAAAATGGAAAAAAATAAATAAACTCATAGAAACAGAGTTGGATGGTTGCCAGGAGCTAGGGGGTGGGGGAAAGGAGGGGAAGCTGGTAAAATAGACAGACTTTCTCTTGTAAGATGAATAAAGTTTGAGGGCCTAATGGATAACATCGTGACCCGAGCTGATAATACTGTATTGTATAATTGAAATTTGCTAAGAAAGTAGAAGTATTTCACCAAAAAATAAAAAAAATGAAACTAAAACAAAACAAGCCAAGAAACACACAAGCAAACAAACAAACAAACAAACATATAGGGTGATAGATATATTAATTAATTTGATATTGGGAATCCTTTCATAATGTATTCATTTGCCAAATCATTACATTGTACACTTTAAATTCCATTGACTGTGACAGCCCAAATTCTTGAATTATTTAAAACTGAACATGAAATTAAGGTAGATGAAGAAAGAGAGAATTTTCTCAAGAACAGAATACAACACTGGATAGGGATAGGTCAAGTGACCAGATAGAGCTGTAAATCTGCAAGCAGTTATCAGTGAACTTCATAGGCAGAGACTGCTGTTTTGGGGATGCTTTGTTAATAGCGCTTTCCTGTAGAGTTCAGCAAGTGAAGTCTTGGTACTAAAGAGTGAGGCATTGTAGCCTAAAGAAGTAGAAAGCAAAAAAAATGCAGCAAAGAAGCTGTCTAAAATTGTTGCATTATAAAATTATTTTTGGTGGATTAAAAAGCAACAGAGAAAACTACAAAACTGATCATGTTATCAGGCAGATATTTGAGCCACATGTGATCCCCTTTTCCCCATTTCAGAACTCAAAATGAATTATAAATTACTTTTCTAACAGTTCTTTCCATACTTTAAAAATATTAATAACTTAGCTTTAAAATATTTTTAAAAATTGGCTTTGGTGACCAATTCTGATACAGACACTAACTTTACCCTAATAGACTTTTTGAAAAAGCTTATCCCCCTCCCCCAAGTATAAATAATCAAAGCACAACTGAAAAAAAAATGAGTGCATCTTATAGTCTGGGAGATCTTCATAATGGAGCATGGGTAACAGATATTTAGTAATATTTTAATCTCTTTATATTCAGAGATTTATATTTTGTCAAGAAAGGTTTGACATGATCATGTCAAAATATATTACTTTCTTATGGAATAATATTCTACTACAATATTGATATAGAAGAAACAACCAACAATGTGAGGTTGTGCTGAAGTTTATGGTTTCCCTCACCAAAAATATTTTGTAATAGGTATATAATTATACTCAGTCAAGGCATTTCCCTTTCAGTATATCACCACTTCCTGCTGACACTGGTGCTTGTGTTTCTGCTGCTGCAAAGGTAACTTATTTTTGCTACAAGTTTCTATGTACCCAGTAGAAGACATATGCTACTGTATTAAAACTTCATAACACTAAGAAGTAGGTGTCTGTATATCTCCTCTTATAAATGAACAACTTCAGTTAGGAGAGATGAGGTAGTCTATCAAAATAACACAATAAAATGGAGAAAGAGTAAGCATTGGAACCCCAGCTATATGGGAATCACTAGGAGGGGAAAAACACAATAGTGGAGGTCCATGAGGGAAAGAAAAAGGATAGCACTGGGAAATTAAGAATGATTCCACCTAAGTTTGCAACAAAACAAGCGATACCTAGGCTACCATGTTAGATTAATTTATTCATGGGCCAACTCAAATTCTATAAATGAGCTGTGGTCCAATACCCTATAGTTCACTAACTGTGAGTATCCAACTATGTAATTCTCCACCAATGCCATCATAATATGCAAATAAATACTGTTGTTCAAAAAAAATCATACAGGTGTGACTATAATGTCATCCATTTACTTGTACTATAACACATATCCTCTTTCAAATATTTGAGTTCCTAGTAAATGTCAGGCACTTGGGCACAGTCTGCCTTGCCCTGGAGAAATAGTTCTCACCTTAGCACCTTAGCAGGGGCCATAGCAAAGTGAACAGATCCAGACAAATACAGAGCTCAGACCCCACATGTCTCCAAATGGTATTCAAACATCTCTTCTGTGCATTAAAGGTCAGTTTAACAAAATCCAAATCTTGGAAAATATTTTTGTGTAAAGTGTAAGCTCTTGAAAAACTCAGTTCTTTCTCATCCACACATTGTGACAACCAACTGAATCATTTAGCCACAGGCCCACAAGATGCTTTCCTGGTAACTTAAAATGATATTTGAAACATAAATTAGTTTCTTTCAAAGTCTTTTCTCATTTAAGGAAGATTCACAGCATTAATTAAAAAGAGGAAAAATCTATAGATTGATGTATCAGACATTAAAAAAAAAACTTTTCAATTTACTTCGTGAGAAATAAAAACCAATCATAAAATAGAAAGGAATGACTTTTTTTAATTATAATATTTTTTTAATAATGTGTTCTCTCATTACTCAATCAGAACCTGCAAAACCCAATTTCACTATAAATCAGGGCTCCAACTACTCTCTCCTAATGAGGAAAAGGAAGAACAATGAGGGGGGGATAAACATGTGGTGTTAAACTTTAGGGTATTGTTACCATAGCATTTCTCCTGAGGAAAGGCCAAAAATGTGACAATTAGGTAAGTCTCCTCAGGACAAGAAACAGCATCCTTAAAAGTATGCACGGTCAGGAATATATATATGTATCACATAAGCACGAGCTGGCCAATACTTTGGTTTCCTTTTTTTGCCTTCTAAAAATGAAACATAACTGCATTCAAGAAGCAAAGGAGAGAAGTCACTTCTTGCATGCAGATTTCTCACCTTCCAGCATCTGGTTAGAAAATCAGCTGTTTTCATCTGTGTTCATACCTCCTTTCAACTACTTAGACATTTATTATATTCTTCATAACCTTGAAGTTATTCCAAAGGAAAGAGAATAGCTAAGAAAGAAGGCTAAACAAATTAAATAGAACCTATTCTTTGACATGCAAATGCATTTTAGCTTGGCCCCACTGTGGCCTTATGTTTCATTATTATTAAAAATGTCAAGCAATATTTTGCCTGCTGGGAGTGTAGGTTTTACTCCTGTTTTTCCATCTTACTCAAAACCTCTTACTGCATAATTTATGAGGTACAGCAGCCTTTGGTTGTTGTTTTTGAAAATTACAAACTATGAACCCCATTGTGGCATTTTGCTTAATAGTTCTGTACATATTGGCTTTTGAGCATTTATAGAAGAAAAGTATAAAATGAGAAACTCTTTCTGGATGATTATTCCCTGTGTGCAACCTTCAGGAGTGAAAATAATCTGTTTGCATTAATGGGGCAAGTGACTCCTTCACCCTCAGTTCATGAGTTTTGTTTTTTTTTTTTCTACCTTGGGTGGCACAACCCTCAAACTACTTTATCAATCAAACTCTATCTCTTGTTCCTCAGTAATGCCCCCTCCCCCCACTTTATTGAGAAACCCGTTGATTAGAGGGCACATGGAGTGAACCGACTTGCAGAAAGCTTGAGTGGTGCATTAAAGCATCCTGCTTTCTCCTTTGCTCTCCCGGTGGGGTTCTGTGAGCTTAATGAACTTGCCAGGTGCTCTTACAGTGTGCTAAAGGCTTCTGAAAAATATAATTTCCTCTGTAATAGGAAATATTTGAAGGACATTCATGGGAGAAATGAAACAACATATTTGGGAAAACCAAGACAGGTGAAGACATAGGTTTGCAAATAGCTTTAAAATAGTTATGCTTTGTTCAGTAACTTTTCAAAATAGTAGATCGCTATGGTCACATTTTTCCCGTCAGGATGGACAGGACAGAGTAGTTGTAAAGATGTAAAGATATAATACATGTTTAGAGAACGGCCAGGCCCATGATGAGTGTTCAGCAAATGCTTGGTATTATTATTAAGTTTCCCTTTATATGAGAGTCTCTGTAAATCCATCAAGAGGACTTGGAATATAACTTCTTTAAGAGGAAACTTGATTGTATCAGAAAACAAAAGAAAAATGAAGATTTAGATTCTAGGACCATAGCGGTGATTAATAGCCAATATAGAAGATAAAACATCCACTAGGATGGCTATAATCAAAAAGACAAAAAATAAATAAATAAATAAAGTATCGGTGACTATGTGAAGAGGTTGAAATCCATATACACTGCTAGTAGTAGGATTGTAAAATGGTGTGGCCACATTAGAAAACAGGTTGATAGTTCCTTAAAATGTTAAAAACAAAGTTGCCATAGGACCCATCAATTACACTTCCAGGTATATACTCAAAATAAATGAAAACATAATGTCTACACAGAAACTTGTACATGAATCTTTATGACAGCATTAATTATAATAGCAAAGAGTGGAAACAGCCCCGATGTTCATCAACTGATGAGTAGATAAGCAAAACATGGTATAAACATATGATGGAATATTACTTTGCCATATCAAAAGAATGAAATATTGATACATGCTACTATGTGGATGAACCATGTAACCATTATGGTAAGTGGAAAAAAAAAAAAGCTAGATGCAAAAGAAGAAAAGAAAGAAGGAAGAAAGGGAAGGAAGGGATAAAGGAGAGAAAGAAGAAAGGAGGAACAGATGATGAATAATTAATGATATAGACAGTTCATCCTTAAACAACATGAGTGTTAGGGGTGCCAATCCCCTGCTGCCGTTGAAAATCCATGCATAACTTCTGACTCCCCAAAAACTTAACTACTAATAACCTACAGCTGACCAGAGGCCTTATTGATAACAAAGTTGATTAACACATATTTTGTATGTTATATGCATTATACACTGTATTCTAACAACAAAGTGAGCTAGAGGAAAGAAAATGCTATTAAGAAAATTATAAGAAAGGGAAAACACATTTACAGTACTTTAGTTATTTATCAAAATAGTCTGTGTAGAACTTGACCTGCACAGTTCAAAATTATGCTGTTCAAGGGTCAACTGTAATTGATATATATTGCCTTTCTGAAAAAAAAGTTTTTTGCAGAAAATAGTACATTGTTATGTGGAATTTCAGGCACCAAGGTTAAGTAGGTGATTTAAGAAACTGAAATAAAACTTCCTAACAGCTCTCAGATGGCCCCCCGACTTAATAACTTGCCTTTTGCAGGTATTGTCTTCCCTATTTGTTCTAGCTCTAAGAACATGCTGTGTTTCTGATTTCACTCTTGCCCAGCATTAAAGTAACACTGGCCAGTGCCATGATCCTGAAGACCCAAGACTTACCTCTCCTTTTCAGAAGCAGTATAGCCAGGATCTTGTTTCCTTGAGGCAGGAAATACGGCTGGACTTCTAGGCTGAAGGCCTTAGCAAAACTATGGCTCAGACGAGCCTCACCTCCCCTTACCTCCAACCCCAGCGAGACCTTGAATCACAGATAGATCAACGCCAGAGGCCTGAGGTGTTCCCTTTCCACACCCCAGTGGACATATTACATCAGGACAAGTTCCTTGATGATGGGCTTACTGTGTTCTCAAGTAGCCAAAATGTCCCCAGCAAGGCTGAAGGCAGAGACAGCAGGAAAGGCTGTCCTAGTAATCAAGGCAAGGTGAGAAGCCCCTCGGGTGTGAGTGAGGAGGGAATTGCAAATAGAGAAACTAAACAAATATATCATCAACAGGTGTCAGTGATTAATTTAGAAAGGGGAGAGTTGGAAGAAGCTCCTGGCTTGAATGGCCAAAGAGAAGCTGAACTTATGGGATGAATTATAAGGAGGGGATTCTTCAAGGAACCCTATGGAGGCACACGGAGTCAGAAGAGCCTGCAGGACTTTGAGCTGAGAATGGGCAGCAGCAGTGAGAATCCTGACTGGAGATAGCCTTTAACACCGGTTGATTTCTTTAAAATAGCAAAAATATAGCATTCAAAGCAAGAATGTGGGAGGAATGCATGGCCTAGTACATGAAATGAGGACCTTACACAGCATAGCCAAATAGGAGAGGAAGAGGGGAAATTGAAGGGAGGAGCGAGAGACAACCTGTAAGTAAAGAAATACCCCTCCACAACCACCACTCTGTTCAGGAAGGTCCACGGAAACAGGTTTTGATCAAATGCAGCGGTCTCTTGCAACAAGGTGCATCACTGACTCCTGCTAGTAAGAATCTGAAGCTCAACTGACTAAGCCACCCAGCTGCCCCTAAGCTTAACAATTTTATCAGTCTAATGAGTTTGAGGTAACTTCATGAATGCCACATGGGATAGTCCTTGGGGATTTGGGGCCTCGCCCCAGATCATCTTTCACCTCCGAGCTATCCTAAACTTCTCCAGGCAGAGCTGACCTTCCAGTTCATCTCCAGAGGGGGGCTGTGAAATTGTTCATAAAGAAAACAGAGTACCTTGAAGGTGTCCTGACATTTACATGCCAACTGAGAGGTATGCCTACTTGGACATCATGGGGATGTTCACAAATAGCCAGGACTGTGTTGTAGGAATACAAAGATGTGACGCTGTTAAAATTGAACAAGTACATTAGGCCCACTAGGCATTGAAATGTCAAGTAAGCTACAAAAATGGGCTCTAAACCAGCAGCTCTGACCACAGGTTGAAGGCAGTCAAATGAAAATAGCACTAGAGGTGCATTTGCTCATCCAGGAGACTTTATAGCCACAATTGCACACAGAGTAGAGCCACTATCATCGTCTGCACCCTGAAACACAGGATTCCCTGGCAAATGAATCACAAATGTTTGTCCCAGCCAGACACCCATGACTAAAGTCTGGAACAGAGATACGTAATGAACAAATACCAGGTCAGTCATTTATTATCAGTGAGATAGTCTCCTTACCCAATTTTATTAAATTTAAAAGGACTGTGTTTCTTTACTTGTATATTAATTTCATGCATTTCCCACATGAACCCAATTAGTTTCTACTTCTATAGTTAATAAAAAAAAATTAGATAATTAAATTAACTTTCAAAAAATAGTCTGACCAGATTCATAATATATTAATTTACTCAATGCTCTTCCCTCGTTCATTTCATTAAATTAATGCATGTTATTTTCATCTATAGACATTAACTTAGGTTTCATACTTGTTTGTGACATTTTTTTTAAAGCCCTGCCTAATGATAAGCTGGGTAATTTCTTTCTTAAAGTAAGATTTGTTGAATGTTACTCAAATTGCCTAACACTAAGATAAAAATGCAACGTAAGTCTGTGGAGATCGGTCTGCAGGTCTTCTACATCTTTATTAAAATAATGTCCAGGTAACATTTTTAGCTTTCCAAACAACATATATACCCAATTCATCATATAAAATTGTAAACAAAGCTTTTAAGACTATTGGATGATGTTCCATTGACTTTATCAGTGAATTCATTATCTCCTCGAATGTCCCTGCTACCTCAGTTCTCTCTCCAAAACTGCATTTCTTTTAGTAATAAGAAGATCAAATCTCTTTAGCTTAATGTGAGTAGAAGGCAGAGGGCAGAGGGTCACTGCAATGTTGGTAAGCAAAGAAGCTCAATTTTCATTGCTGTTTTGACTTGTAGCAAATATGAGAGATTGTCTCACATTGCTAATAAAATTATCATATCCTCAAGATGCAAATTTAATGTACTGTCAGATCGCCTCAGCTTTCCTCATGCTGAGAAGTCACAAACTAATCTTTGGTGCTTCTTTTCTTCCCCTAATTATACATAATATCGGGCCCCATACTTTTGGGTAGCATAAGAAAAGCCATAAGAACCAGCTGCCAATTCCTCAGGAAGACAAATTAACTTACCTTCCCAAGGACATTTTCCCAAGCTTCTCTTGTGTATACTAAGTATTATGAATAGTCCACCATTATTTTCTCAAATCTGTCTACATGTCTCTATTTTGCAGAAAGACAAGGAAATGGCAAGATATTCATATGTAATGAAATGACAGAAATAGAAATGGCAAACAAGGATAAGAGACTGAGGGGGTGCCAGACAAGAAACCAGAAGCTTGACAAAGGCATAAACATGTAAGTATATAAGTAGGTAGCTTATCCCCACTTTTTGCTTTGATTTTTAGCTTGATTTCATAGAAAGTGTTAAGAATTATGGAGAAATAAAGGGGTTTGCATCTCGGTCTGTCACTTACTAACTGTATGTATTCAGGCAAATACATACAGTTCTCTGAGACTCACATTTTCCACTTATAGAAAGGGCATATAAAAAGATTTCTTATGAGGTTATTATGAAAAGAAATGTGAAATGGTAAAACAATAGGCTGTCATGTGCAAAAAGCTTACTGACCCTATTCTCCTGGGAACAAGTATGTATTGGCACGCTTTCAAATCTAGCTCTCACAAGTGCCTTTGGGGATGATGGTGGTCGCAGTGGCAAAGCTCCTCAAACTTCAAGCAAAAGATTACTTTCAAAACAATTTATCTTAATTTTCAGACCTTGTGCACTTCTAAACCATGGTCAGCCCATCTTCTGTCTGTTTCTCAGTAATCGTTTGTTGTCTGGATGACAGCATCAGGCTTTGTCAGGATCTGTAGAGGAGAGAGTGTTCCTTCTAAATGGACACTTGTCTTGCTTGAATCACAACATTGAATGACATGCAGATAGACTGTCTGGAATGGTTTATCACTTTCATTATCTGAACGTCACAGTCTGCTAACACTACCCATACGCCTCATCTCTCAAAAATAATGATATTCCACCCATTTAAAGTAACATCTTTTTTTGTTCTTAAATTAACTTTTTATACAGATATATATATATATTTTAAATAGAGTATTTTATTTTGTCATTGCAAGTGTTCTTAAACATCTCCATGTTGTACAATATCACACATCAGTCATCACAGAACTTATGGGGGAAAAATAAAATTAGAGGCACAAAACTCAAAAACTTCATCAGAGAAATGCATACACACACACACATATATATACTTCAGTAGCACAGTTTTGCATATATTAAGTGGTTAAGAAACACCATACTGTTCCAATAAATACTACACCTTACCTTCAAAATATTAGAAGTTTGATTGTGGAAGTGGACACCTAAGGGTACAGCTGGTGAGTTATTATAAACTGGTAGAAGTCGGGTTTTGTCTGAAAGCAGATAAAAAGTTATAACATTAGATGTGCCTGGATGTAGCTCATAACACAATGAACTGAGCTGGTTAGTGAATGTCTGAAATGTGTGATGTGTGTTTGTTTTATGTATTCCTACAAATCTCTGTTCAGCTGGGTGCACTTCTCCAAATTCGCTTGTATTTCACATAAACAAAAGTGTTCATAAGTAGACACAGAATGTGTGTTATACTTAAATTATACCTAATGTATCAATCATGTTAGAAGAAATTCATGTTTTCATTTTTTTAAGTTTGTGTATTTATTTTGATAGAGAGAGCACGTGAGCAGGGCAGGGGTAGAGAGAGAGGAAGAGAAGGAGAATCTGAAGCAGGCTCCACACTGCCAGTGAATCAAACTCATAAACCATGAGATCATGACCTGAGCTGAAATGAAGAGTCACAAACTTAACCAACTGAACCATCCAGAAGCCCCAGAAATTCATGTTTTTAAAACATGAAATTATAGCAGAAATGACTGAATTTACTTTTCCCTCAGAATATGCTCATATACTATTTTGGATGGAGTGGGGAAGTGAGCTGACAAAACATTCTCAAATGAGTTTGGTGTTTTTTGGTTTTTGTTTTTTTTTAATTTTGTTTAATGTTTATTTATTTTGAAAGAGACAAAGCATGAGTGAGAGAGGGGCAGAGAGAGAGACAGGGAGACACAGAACCTGAAGCAGACTCCAGGCTCTGAACTGTTAGCACAGAGTCAAATGCAGGGCTCAAACTCAGGAGCCATAAGATCATGACCTGAGCAAAGTCAAAGACTCAACCAAATGAGCTAGCCAGGTATCCAGGTGCCCCAAGTTTGGTGGTTTTATGCAATTAACCAATACTTATTTTAAGAAAACCAGTATTATATCCTTTTCAGGAAGTAGATAGGATTAATGATCCATTGGCTCCATATTGGATTAAGTTTCTTTGGTGAGAAATAGTCAGAGAATAGATGCCAGATACTATGTTTGGTTTTAAATATTTTTATTTAAAGCAAGTTTATATTCCATATTCTAATTTATTTCGTATTATATGAAATTCATCATGTTACTGAAGTAAGGTGAAGGTTGGTGAGAAATGCATTGAATGTATAGGGGAAACTGGCCTGGGCATTATATATCCCTCAAAGAGTCAATGTGAAGTTAGTTGACATATATTTGGAACCTTCTAGATGTGAGGAGAAAAAGCTCGGAGTGACCAATACTCTCTGGGACCCCAGTGATAACCAAGGTGCTCTCATCTGAAGGTCTCTCTTGCAGACTCATCTTTGAAATGAAGGGCTTTTCACTGAACACCTGCCTTCAGACTTCTATCTGGCTAACTTTGTTGTTTAGTTTTTGATTTATTGAGAGTTTTATTTATCTTTTTTTTTTAATTACAGTACTTTAATCACACTGTTAGAAATAGCAAATTGCGGGGAGGATCCTGGGAAGATGGTGGTGTAGAAGGATGCTGGGCTCACCACGTGTCCTGCTGATCACTTAGATTCCACCTACACCTGCCTAAATAACCCAGAAAACCACCAGAAGACTAGCAGAATCGAGTCTCCGGAGCCAAGCGTAGACGAGAGGCCCAGGGAAGATGGTAGGAAGGGTGGAGAGACGGTGTGCGCTCCATGGACTGGCAGGAGGGAGCCGGGGCAGAGATGGGCCCGCCAGCCAAGCAGAGCCCCCGAGTCTGGCTGGCAAAAACAGAGGGGCTGGACGGAGTGTGTTCTGACAGCAAGGGGACTTGACATCTGGAAGGCTTGGAGAAAGGGAGGGCTGGAGGACAACAGGAGGGAGAGTTGTTGAGCCCCGGAAGACAGGGCTGAGCTTGGCAGGGAACAAAGGCGCTTGCCACCACCATCTCCCTTGCCCATCCCCCAGCCAAAATCCCAAAGGGAACCAGTTCCTGCCAGAGAACTTACTTGCACCACGCAAACACCCAACGCTGTGCTTCTGCGGATCAATCCCTCCAGCAGGTCTGACTCCCTCCTGGTGCCACAGTGCCCCTCCCGAAGCGGATCTCGGAAGGAAAAGTGAGGTGAGCCTGCCCCTCCCGCCCCTGTGCAACTTGCGGATCCACCCCAGCTAATATGCCAGATCCCCAGCACCACAAGTCTGGCAGTGTGCAAGTAGCCCAGACAGGCCATGCCACCCCACAGTGAATCCCGCCCCTAGGAGAGGGGAAAAGAAGGCACACACCAGTATCACTGTGGCCCCAGCGGTGGGCTGGGGGCAGACATCAGGTCTGACTGCGGCCCTGCCCACCAACGTTAAGTTATTCAAGACAGTAAAGGGGAATTTCCCCGCAGTCCCGCACCACTCCAGGGACTATCGAAAACGACAAAACGGAAGAATTCCCCTCAAAAAAAGTCCAGAAAATAACAACAGCTAACGAACTGATCAAAAACGACTTAAACAATATAACAGAAAGTGAATTTAGAATAATAGTCATAAAATTAATCGCTGGGCTTGAAAACAGTATAAAGGACAGCAGAGAATCTCTTGCTACAGAGATCAAGGGACTAAGGAACAGCCAGGAGGAGCTAAAAAATGCTATCAATGAGCTGCAAAATAAAATGGAGACAACCACAGGTCGGATTGAAGAGGCAAAGGAGAGAATAGGTAAATTAGAATATAAAATTATGGAAAAAGAAGAAGCTGAGAAAAAGAGAGATAAAAAAATCCAGTAGTATGAGGGGAAAATTTAGAGAACTAAGTGATGCACTAAAGAGAAATAATCTACGCATAATTCGTATTCCAGAGGAGGAAGAGAGAGGGAAAGATGCTGAAGGTGTACTTGAAGAAATCATAGCTCAGAACTTCCCTGAACTGGGGAAGGAAAAAGGCATTGAAATCCAAGAGGCACAGAGAACTCCCTTCAGACATAACTTGAATCGATCTTCTGCACGACATATCATAGTGAAACTGGCAAAATACAAGGATAAAGAGAAAATTGTGAAAGCAGCTAGAGATAAATGTGCTCTAACATATAAAGGGAGACCTATAAGACTCGTGACCGATCTCTCTACTGAAACTTGGCAGGCCAGAAAGGAATGGCAGGAGATCTTCAATGTGATGAACAGAAAAAAATATGCAGCCGAGAATCCTTTATCCAGCAAGTCTGTCATTTAGAATAGAAGGAGAGATAAAGGTCTTCCCAAACAAACAAAAACTGAAGGAATTCGTCACCACTAAACTGGCCCTACAAGAGATCCGAAGGGGGATCCTGTAAGACAAAGTACCAGAGACATCACTACAAGCATGAAACCTATGGACATCACAGTGAATCTAAACCCATATCTTTCTGTAATAACACTGAATGTAAATGGATTAAATGCGCCAACCAAAAGACATAGGGTATCAGAATGGATAAAAAAACAAGACCCATCTATTTGCTGTCTACAAGAGACTCATTTTAGACCTGAGGACACCTTCAGATTGAGAGTGAAGGGATGGAGAACTATTTATCATGCCACTGGAAGTCAAAAGAAAGCTGGAGTAGCCATATATATATCAGACAAACTAGACTTTAAATTAAAGGCTGTAACAAGAGATGAAGAAGGGCATTATATAATAATTACAGGGTCTATCCATCAGGAAGAGCTAACAATTATAAATGTCTATGCACCGAATATGGGAGCCCCCAAATATATAAAACAATTACTCACAAACATAAGCAACCTTATTGATAAGAATGTGGTCATTGCAGGGGACTTTAACACCCCACTTACAGAAATGGATAGATCATCTAGACACACGGTCAATAAAGAAACAAGGGCCATGAATGATACATTGGATCAGACGGACTTGACAGATATATTTAGAACTCTGCATCCCAAAGCGACAGAATATACTTTCTTCTCGAGTGCACATGGATCATTCTCCAAGATAGATCACACACTGGATCACAAAACATCCCTTCACAAGTATACAAGAATTGAGATCATACCATGCATACTTTCAGACCACAATGCTATGAAGCTTGAAATCAACCACAGGAAAAAGTCTGGAAAACCTCCAAAGCATGGAGGTTAAAGAACAACCTACTAAAGAATGAGTGGGTCAACCAGGCAATTAGAGAAGAAATTAAAAAATATATGGAAACAAATGAAAATGAAAATACAACAATCCAAATGCTTTGGGATGCAGCGAAGGCAGTCCTGAGAGGAAAAGCATTGCAATCCAGGCCTATCTCAAGAAACAAGAAAAATCCCAAATACAAAATCTAACAGCACACCTAAAGGAAATAGAAGCAGAACAGCAAAGGCAGCCTAAACCCAGCAGAAGAAGAGAAATAATAAAGATCAGAGCAGAAATAATCAATATAGAATCTAAAAAAAAAACTGTAGAGGAGATCAACGAAACCAAGAGTTGGTTTTTTGAAAAAATAAACAAAATTGACAAACCTCTAGCCATGCTTCTCAAAAAGAAAAGGGAGATGACCCAAATAGATAAAATCATGAATGAAAATGGAATTATTGCAACCAATCCCTCCGAGATACAAGCAATTATCAGGGAATACTATGAAAAATTATATGCCAACAAACTGGACAACCTGGAAGAAATGGACAAATTCCTAAACACCCACACGCTTCCAAAACTCAATCAGGAGGGAATAGAAAGCTTGAAGAGACCCATAACCAGCGAAGAAATTGAATCAGTCATCAAAAATCTCCCAACAAATAAGAGTCCAGGACCAGATGGCTTCCCAAGGGAGTTCTACCAGACGTTTAAAGCAGAGATAATACCTATCCTTCTCAAGCTATTCCAAGAAATAGAAAGGGAAGGAAAACTTCCAGACTCATCCTATGAAGACAGTATTACTTTGATTCCTAAACCAGACAGAGACCCGGTAAAAGAAGAGAACTACAGGCCAATATCCCTGATGAGTATGGATGCAAAAATTCTCAATAAGATAAGAGCAAATCAAATTCAACAGCATGTAAAAAGAATGATTCACCATGATCAAGTGGGATTCATTCCTGGGATGCAGGGCTGGTTCAACATTCACAAATCAATCAACGTGATACATCACATGAATAAAAGAAAAGATAAGAACCATATGATCCTGTCAATCGATGCAGAAAAGACCTTTGACAAAATTCAGGAACATTTCTTAATAAAAACCCTCGAGAAAGTCAGGATAGAAGGAACATATTTAAAGATCATAAAAGCCATTTATGAAAAGCCCACAGCTAACATCATCCTCAATGGGGAAAAACTGAGAGCTTTTTTCCCTGAGATCAGGAACACGACAGGGATGTCCACTCTCACCGCTGTTGTTTAACATAGTGTTGGAAGTTCTAGCATCAGCAGACAACAACAGGAAATAAAAGGCATCAAAATTGACAAAGATGAAGTTAAGCTTTCACTTTTTGCAGATGACATGATATTGTACATGGAAAATCTGATAGACTCCACCAAAAGTCTGCTAGAACTGATACATGAATTTAGCAAAGTGACAGGATACAAAATCAATGTACAGAAATCAGTTGCATTCTTATACACTAGTAATGAAGCAACAGAAAGACAAATAAAGAAACTGATCCCATTCACAATTGCACCAAGAAGCATAAAATACCTAGGAATAAATCTAACCAAAGATGTACAAGATCTGTATGCTGAAAACTATAGAAAGCTTATGAAGGTAATTGAAGAAGATATAAAGAAATGGAAAAGCATTGCATGCTCATGGATTGGAAGAAGAAATTTTGTCAAAATGTCAATACTACCCAAAGCTATCTACACATTCAATGCAATCCCAGTCAAAATTGCACCAGCATTCTTCTCGAAACTAGAACAAGAAATCGTAAAATTCATATGGAAGCACAAAAGGCCCCGAATAGCCAAAGTAATTTTGAAGAAGAAGACCAAAGCAGGAGGCATCACAATCCCAGACTTTAGCCTCTACTACAAAGCTGTCATCATCAAGACAGCATGGTATTGGCACAAAAACAGACACATAGACCAAAGGAATAGAGTAGAAACCCCAGAACTAGACCCACAAATGTATGGCCAACTAATCTTTGACAAAGCAGGAAAAAACATCCACTGGAAAAAAGACAGTCTCTTTAACAAATGGTGCTGGGAGAACTGGACAGCAACATGCAGAAGGTTGAAACTAGACCACTTTCTCACACCATTCACAAAAATAAACTCAAAATGGATAAAGGACCTGAATGTGAGACAGGAAACCATCAAAACCCTAGAGGAGAAAGCAGGAAAAGACCTCTCTGACCTCAGCCGTAGCAATCTCTTACTTGACACATCCCCAAAGGCAAGGGAATTAAAAGCAAAAATGAACTACTGGGATCTTATGAAGATAAAAAGCTTCTGCACAGCAAAGGAAACAACCAACAAAACTAAAAGGCAACCAACGGAATGGGAAAAGATATTTGCAAATGACATATCGGACAAAGGGCTAGTATCCAAAATCTATAAATAGCTCACCCAACTCCACACCCGAAAAACAAATAACCCAGTGAAGAAATGGGCAGAAAACATGAATAGACACTTCTCTAAAGATGACATCCAGATAGCCAACAGACACATGAAAAGATGCTCAACGTCTCTCCTCATCAGGGAAATACAAATCAAAACCACACTCAGATATCACCTCACGCCAGTCAGAGTGGCCAAAATGAACAAATCAGGAGACTATAGATGCTGGAGAGGATGTGGAGAAACAGGAACCCTCTTGCACTGTTGGTGAGAATGCAAATTGGTGCAGCCGCTCTGGAAAACAGTGTGGAGGTTCCTCAGAAAATTAAAAATAGACCTACCCTATGACCCAGCAATAGCACTGCTAGGAATTTACCCAAGGGATACAGGAGTACTGGTGCATAGGGGCACTTGTACCCCAATGTTTATAGCAGCACTCTCAACAATAGCCAAATTGTGGAAAGAGCCTAAATGTCCATCAACTGATGAATGGATAAAGAAATTGTGGTTTATATACACAATGGAGTACTACGTGGCAATGAAAAAGAATGAAATATGCACTTGTAGCAACATGGATGGAACTGGAGAGTGTGATGCTAAGTGAAATAAGCCATACAGAGAAAGACAGATACCATATGTTTTCACTCTTATGTGGATCCTGAGAAACTTAACAGAAACCCATGGGGGAAGGGAAGGAAAAAAAAAAGAGGTTAGAGTGGAAGAGAGCCAAAGCATAAGAGACTCTTAAAAACTGAAAACAAACTGAGGGTTGATGGGGGGTGGGAGGGAGGGGAGGGTAGGTGATGGGTACTGAGGAGGGCACCTTTTGGGATGAGCACTGGGTGTTGTATGGAAACCAATTTGACAATAAACTTCATATATTGAAAAAAAAAAGAAATAGCAAATTGTAGGGGCACCTGGGTGGCTCATTGAGTTAAGTGTCTGACTTCAGCTCAGGTCATGATCTCACTCTCATGGGTTCAAACCTTGCACTGGGCTCTGTGCTGACAGCTCAGAGCCTGGAGACTGCTTCGGATTCTGTGTGTCCCTCTCTCTCTCTGCCCCTCCCCTGCTCACACTGTCTTTCTCTCTCTCAAAAATAAATTAAAACGTTAAAAATTTTTTTTAAATAGCCAATTGTTCTGGTTTATCAACATCAGCAATGGAAATAACAATAGCAGAAACATGAAGAAGACTGCGGTGTGAGTCTACACCCTTCCACAGAAGTAAAATCTTCATATCATCTTTCTCTTCAGAGGAGTGCTGGGAAATGATCATAGGCAGTCAAAGATGAGTCTTTCTTAAGCAACTAAATAGAGAAGGAGGGAGCAAGCTTAGGCCATATTCTTTAAGTGCGACGAGGAGCACTCCATCATGCCATTCTTTATTTTCCCCTTGGTTTCATTCCTGGAGCCAACCTGGGATAAATAATACAGCAGATCTTGCACTGCCTTTGCCCCCCAACTCTTGATTCCACCTCCCTGCCCACTGCCTCATGTGCCTGCTGCCTTCCTCTGGACCTCTCACATTTTCTTTTCCCCTAGCCCCACTTATCTTTCCTGGCTAAACTTTGGTACTCTCAACCCTTACCCCCTCATTTCTTGGTCTTGACCTTATCTCAGGTTTTCACCAAGATTTGATCAAGGGGTCAGTGATGGCTAACAACTGTCTTACAAATTAGATGCTTAGTGGTTAGCACAGTAGAGTTGGGTTTTTCTCTCTAGTCTTTGCAATTTCGGTATGGCTCTGGGGAGGTTATTTCACCTGTCTAGTTTTCAGGGACATTTCCAAAACTAAATATATTAACCTGTCAGGATAGCTTCAAAAATAAAATAAGCAATGTAAAAACCTGGCATATAATAGGTGTCATAATGATGCTTTCATTTCCTCAATACTGACAATCTTTTGCAGAAAACAAACAAACAAACAAACAAAACATTTAGGTATTAGAAGCTCAGTTCTTCCCTTTATAGGATACTACAACTATCACTCAAGGGCAAAGAAGTTAGTTGATGTCTGGAATACTTTCAAAGACCTCTGCTTTAAAGGTTTCAGATATGCTTTTTGATGAGAGGTGGCATGGTAGGTGGTTAAGGCCTCAGACATATTAAAACAAAAACAAAAACAGACACTGGCATTTATCTGAGCTACCTTAGGCAAGTTACTTGGTAGCTTTAAATTTCATCTATAAAAGACAGATAACAAAAGTGCCTATTTCATAGATTGTGAGCCTATGTTGGAATTAAATGAGATAACACATTTGAGTGCATAGCTCAGAATCCCCTTTGCATGAAATGCATTTTTCTTTTGTTATTTTTATGGTTATGACAAAGATGATAATAATTGATAGTAATAAGGAAGTTGGTGATGATGATGATGTTAAGGAGTATAAAAAAATACCAAGACTTCAAGAAGACTTAAAGGTTCTTAAAACTTTTTTGTTTTTTTTAATTTGAGAGAGAGAGAAAGAGACAGAGAGAGAGGAGTGCAAGCAGGGGAGAGTGGCAGAGCGACAAGAAGAGAACCTTAAGCAGGACTTAAGACACAGGGCTTGATCCCACAACCCTGGGATCATGACCTGAGCAGAAATCAAGAGTCAAACACTCAACCAACTGAGCCACCTAGGTGCCCCAAAGGTTCAAAAAACTTTTGATGAAGGAGCTTATTTCTGCCTTTGCTGTGGACATTTAATCAGGCTATCGATACAAAATGTGCTGTGTGAATTTACTTCTCTACCACAGGATAACTGGATCCATCACCTGCTAACACAAGTTAAATATTATGAAAGGCTATCAGAATAATTCACTGAGAGAAATACTAACTCTACTGCTTGCTTCTTGTTTTAGTGCTGCAGGTAGTGATGGCATCAGCATAAATTTAGTCACAGTAACTTCAAATATTTACTGTTGTCCCCTGAGACTCTATCTGAAATGAAATACCAGGAAAATGACAGTAGAGAGGACAAAGAAGTTGAATATTTTTGGTAGTTCTTTAAAATAAGTTCCTCTTCAGAGAGAGCACAGGGCAGATTTGTAAAGCAGACTGATTATTAGAACAGTTAAATATCAACTTCAGATCCACATTAGAGGTTTTGTGTTGTTTTGTTTCATTTTTTTCTGTTTATCTTCAGGATCCTGTGTCACTCCTATGCAGCCCAATAAAGGATGATGTTGCATCACCTGTTCTGAGAGCCCATGACAGGTACATACAAGACCTTATCTAAGTAAGTCACGTTCCAAACTCCCCACCTTGTGGATCTTTATATTTAAGGAATAGCTGGAAAAATATGAATCTGTAGAAATACTATGTTTCAATAATCTTATTTCCTCCACCTTAACTAGATATGTGTCTTACCTACTAAATTTATCTATCTTAAATAAGTTGTATTCCTCCTTTTCTAAGCTGACATTCTAAATTATACTTTTCTCCTCATGAAAATATTTACAAATTGGGCAATTATTTAGGTTGAAGATTCTTTTCATGTACCTGGAATATTCCCAAACCTCAGATAAAATAATGTATTTGGGGGGATGTTCTGGCCAAGAGTTACAATCACCTGTCTTTTGCACCTAGCCTTCTGCCTGGCCTTGGGTGGACATCCTTCACTGTAGAACCATCCATATGGAGGTCTTGGATCTAGACCAGACTTGTCTAGGCATATTTTCTTTTCCTGATGATAGCATTATGTTTTTATTATGAGTTTATTTACTTCCAGAAACATAATTATACAAACAAGTTTTTAATTCCCCAGGGAATACTTTATGGTGTCCAAACTTAACATTATAGTAAAAATAATAATAAAATGGGAACTAAGATTTTTCTCCTCAGAAGATAAAAACCACAAGACCAAAGCAAACAAGGCATTTGCTTCTCTTAGCATACACTATCACCACTTTCCATTTATGGGTCTTTAGGGAGGTCATGGGGAAGGAGGTAATAACACACCCATTAACTGAGGATTGATAAACTTGATGATAGTCATCTGTTATCTTGGTGAGTCTCACAAAATGCTCTGGGTGATTAAAACAAGGATTTGGTGTTTAAGAAAAAGTAGGGAAGCATTAAACAAAAGTAGCATTTAGCACCAAGGCTGAGACTCACCCAGGGTCTCTGTGGTAGTGGTTTGTATTCATTTTAAACCAAAGAAAACCAGCTGGGGAGGAGGAGGGTAGTATTTGAAGTTATAATCCAGCCCACACTCCATTCACTGAACGCTATGCCCACAAGGCAAAATCTGGCCAAAGATTTGATGCCTTTAAGAAAACTGGAACTGAGATAAGGTCAGAGCTAGTTCAGCATCTGGATCACTGGATTCCATTCCAGTCAATCACACTCAAACTTGTGAGTGAGGAAAGATGCATTAAGCAGAAAAGGTAACTTGATAAATAAATACAAGGAACCCTAACTCAGAACCTCAGATAAAACAGAGCCAGCAGAGTGTGCTCTTACTCTCGCAGGTGTCTATAATCCCTCTGGATAGTTGCTTTCCTTTTCTCTCCTATCACAAACTAGCTTTCTCCACATGTCCAAAACATTATACTTACAAGTGCTCTAAAGTATTACAGTTTATAACTTCTTTCCAGAGATAAGCAGATTTCAAGTTCTTTCATGATTCTGTGTCTCAAATGCTTGGAGAAGGAGCTCATTACCTATATTTTGCATGTCTTCATTTCTAGGACTTTCATAACAGAGCACCACAAATTCGGTGGCTGAAAAAATAAACACGTATTGTCTCACAGTTCTGGAAGCTACAAGTTCAAGATCAAGGTATCATCAGGTTTGGTTCCTTCTGCTGGCACGAGGGCTGGATTTGTTTGAGGCTTGTCTCTCCTTGCCTTGTAGGTGGCTCTCTTCTCCCTCTATTTATGCTACTTTCTGTGTCCTAATTTCCTTTTTTTATAAATACATCAGTGACATTGGATTATGGCTCATCCTAATGAACTCACTTAAACATGATTAGCTCTGTAAAGACTCTATCTTTAGACAAAGCCACATTCCCAGGTATGGGGAGTTAGGATTTCAACATATGAACTTGGGAGGGGACACAATGCAACCTATAACACATGCATAGGAGGATCCATGAGTGTTGTTAGCTAACAGCTCAAAATAGTGCCCTACCCCTGGAAATTGTTCTCAGTTAAATAGAAGCTGCCTTGCCTACAACATTACCCTCTATCACCAAAAGGTTAGGCCACAGACAATAGTGACTGACTTGAAGGTACAAAAGTCCAATCTCCTTGCCTCAAAATTTAGGTACAATTTAGGCTCTAGAGCTTCTCGTGGGTTCTGGCTGTGCTTTTGTGGTATCTTTAAGAGTCTTGTGCATTCACCAGTTCATCTTCCTTACTCAATTGCAAATTCCTTCCATCTTTTATTATAATCACAAATTCTATAATAATCATTATCAATAGCATTTTTGTGAACATTTATCCTTATTTATCCACTAGCTCTTGTATCACAATGCTGGTGCAGTTTTGTAAATACATATTGGGAAACAAATCTTGGTGAGATGAGGCTAACCGTTATTTTCACAAGGCACACTGAGCAAGCACAGGAAGCACAACTAATGAATGGCAGGATACTGACTTTCACTGATACATAACTGGACTCCTAGACACTGGCCACTGTGCTAATAAGTGGTATCAAGCTGGAAGATTAGAAGTGAAGTAGAGGGACAGGGCTTTGTTACCATAGAACACTATTTGTGGTGAAACGTAGATTAAGAATGACATTAACCTATCCTTCTCTCTAACTACAGGATGTCTTATAAGACAAAAAAATTCAGATGCTTTGGGGACTTTTTTTTTTTAATGTTTATTTCTTTCTGAGAGAGACAGGGAGGGAGAGTGAGCGGGGGAGGGGCAAAGAGAGAGGGAGACAGAGGATCCAAACTGGGCTCCGCACTGACAGCACAGAGCCCGATGTGGGGCTTGAACTCACAAACTGTGAGATCATGACCTGAGCTAGAAGTTGAACATTTCACTGAACTCAGAAGCTTAAGCAACTGAGCCACTCAGGCACCCCTTGTTTTTGTTTTTAATAAGACAAAGAGAGAGTTTCAACACAGATTTCCACCTTTATCATTGCAGGCATTACAAATGACTATCATACTAGTTCACTAAGTGAAGTGATGAACATTTTGAATTTCTGAAAAGGAATAGTTATGGAATACATTTAAAAGCACAATAACCACAATCTGTATAATTAAATGCTACCAGAAGTCATTCCATGGAGAGAACCTGTTTTAGTAAACTAATTATGAAAATTTGTCATTACCATATTTATTGTTAGGATACAATAATTTTGCCAGAGAGACTGAGAAGAGCTTATTCTTTGAATTAATATAATTTTCTTCCCTACATAATTGTCTAAACCATTGTTTCTCGGATTTAATCTTCACAATACTTTCTTATATTTATTTTGGTCTTTACAATTAAAAAGCACATTATCAGAGGACTCCTGGTTCTGGACAAGATGGAGTGGCTTTCTTCTTCTAGCCCAAATAAGAAGCCCTGGAGATAATATAATGAGAAAGCCTAGGAAAACCCTTTAAGGTGGAAAGAAGGTAGATGGCCCAGATACCTCAAGACTTAAAGAACAACATGGCAGGGAGTTTCCTGGGTTTTCTCATTGCCTCCCATATTTCCTGGACAGGGCATTGCAGAAGCCATCAGCCCAGAACTGCTAACATAAAATTCTTCCAAGGAAAATCTGTCTTCCCTACCCAAAGGATCAGAAAAGGGGTAGCTTAAAAAATAGCAATACCCAACCTACTCAATCCAAACACCAACAGGAAAACCACACACATATACCATGTCCACAGTGTTAGTGAGGTTGAGGGGCAACTAACCTTCTACTCTACCTTTAGAAAAGCATCCTAGGGAAGCAGGTAGCAGAACTTCAATTACTCTGCCCATGAATGTCTGTGGGCTGAATGGGGAGCTGATCTTCAATCCCCTGCTCACTGAAAACAGATGGTGTTCCAAATCCCATACCCACCTAGGGCAAAGTGGAAAGCTGATCTCCATTTTTCATACAGTGGAAGTAGGGGAACTCTATTCCTTACCAGGGTGGTATCCAGCAAAGGCCAGCAGTAAGCTGGGTCTCTACACTCACCCAGGTTTTAAATGGTGCTGGGACATAGAGTATTTCTATTTATTTTTTGAGAAAACCTTCATGCTGTTTTCCAAAGTGACTGCACTAATTTACATTCTCACCAATAATACATGAGGGTTCCTTTTTCTCCACATTCTCACCAACAATGTTTATTTCTTGTCTTTCTGATTATAGCCTTTCTGACAAATATAAGGTGATATCTCTCAGATTATTTGTGAATTTTTTGGGTTGTTTTTGTTTGTTTTGGTTTTTTGGTCTTTGGATATTTTGGTGTTGAGTTGTATAAGTTCTTTATATATTTTGGATATTAACCCTATATTGGATATATCATTTGCAAATATCTTCTCCCATTTAGTAGTTTGCCTTTTTGTTTTGTTGATGGTTTCCTGAATTGTACAAATGCTTTATATTTGGGTGTAGTCCTGATAGTTTATTTTTTGTTTTTGTTTCCATTGTCTGAGGAGACACATCTAGAAAAATGCTAGTAAGGGGGCACCTGGGTGGCTCAGTTGGTTGAGTGTCTGACTTCAGCTCAGGTCACGATCTCATGGTTCATGAGTTCAAGCCACACACTGGGCTCACTGCTGTCAGCACGGAACCCACTTCAGATTATTTGTTCCCTTCTCTCTCTATGCCCCTCCCTTTCTCTCTCTCTCTCTCTCTCAAAAAAAAAAAAAAAAAGAAATAAAGATTAAAAAATTTTAAAATGTTACTAAGGCTGATATCAAAAAGATTATTGCCGATTACTGCCCATGTTTTCTTTAAGGAGGTTTATGGTTTTAGGTCTTACATTTAGGTCTTCAATCCATTTTGAGATTATTTTTGTGTATGGTATAAGAAAGTGGTCCAGTTTCATTCTTTTGTATGTAGCTGTCCAGTTTTTTTTAATGTTTATTTATTTTGAGATTGTAAGAGAGAGACGTAGAAAGCAAGCCGAGGGACACAGAGAGAGAGATGGAGGGAGAGAATCCCAAGCAGGACCCATGCTGTTAGCACAGAGCCTGACATGGGGCTCGAACTCACAAACCATGAGATCATGACCTGAGCCGAAACCAGGAGTCAAATGCTCAACTGATTGAGCCACCCAGGAGCCCCTGTAGCTGTCCAGTTTTATTAAGAGATTGTCTTTTCCCCATTCTTGCCTCCTTTGTTCATTATGTGGCCAAATTAATTGACCATATAAATGTGGGCTTATTTCTGGGCTCTCTATGTGTCTACTCTTGTGTCAGTACCATACTGTTTTGATGACAACAGCTTTGTAGTATATATTGCAATCTGAGATTGTGATACCTCCAGCTTTGATCCAGTAATCCCACTACTGGGTATTTAACCAAAGAAATGATAACACTAATTTGAAGATATATACACCCTATGTTTAAACAGACATTATTTATAATACTCAAGATATGGAAGCAACCTAAATTTCCACCTTTACATGAATGGGTAAAAAAGATGTGGTGCGCACACACACACACACACACACACACACACACACACACACACAGGTAATGGAATATTACTCAGTCATAAAAAAATGGAATTTTGCCATTTGCAACAACATGGATGGACCTAGAGGGTATTATGCTAAGTTAAATAAGTGAGACAGGGAAAGACAAATACTATAGAATTTCACTTATATGTGAAATCTAAAAGAAACCAAAACAAACAAACTAGAAAACAGACTCTTAAATACAGGAAACAAACTAGTGATTGCCAGAGGAGAGGTAGGTGAGAAGGATGGGTGAAATAGATAAAAGAGATTAAGAAGTATAACCTTCCAGTTATAAAAGAAAGAAATCAAGGAGATGAAAAGTACAGCACAGAGAATATAGTCAATAATATTGTAACAATGTTGTACAGTGACAGATGGTGACTACACTTACGATGGTGAACACTAAGTAACATATACAATTGTTGAATAAGTTTGTTGTACACCTGAAGCTACTATGACCTTGTATATTGATTATACTTCAATAAAAATAAATTATCCTGGTGTTGGTGGCAATGCAAGCTGGTGCAGCCACTCTGGAAAACAGTATGGAGGTTCCTCTAAAAAACTAAAAATAGAACTACCCTACGACCCAGCAATTGCACTACTAGGCATTTATCCACGGGATACAGGTGTGCTGTTTTGAAGGGACACATGCACCCCCATGTCTACAGCAGCACTATCAACAATAGCCAAAGTATAGAAAGAGCCCAAATGTCCATCGATGGATGAATGGATAAAGAAAATGTGGTGTGTGTGTGTGTGTGTGTGTGTGTGCGTGTGTGTATATATATATATATAATAGAGTATTACTCAGAAATCAAAAAGAATGAAATCTTTCCATTTGCAACTATGTGGATGGAAATGGAGGGTATTATGCTAAGTGAAATTAGTCAGTCAGAGAAAGACAAAAATCATATGACATCACTCATATGAGGACTTTAAGAGACAAAACAGATGAACATAAGGGAAGGGAAACA
Organism: Panthera onca; assembly: GCF_046562875.1. Taxonomy (NCBI): domain Eukaryota; kingdom Metazoa; phylum Chordata; class Mammalia; order Carnivora; family Felidae; genus Panthera; species Panthera onca. The sequence goes on from NC_138349.1 coordinate 22,031,451, forward strand.
AAAATATAAAAACAGGGAGGGGACAAAACATAAGAGACTCATAAATGTGGAGAACAAACTGAGGGTTACTGAAAGGGTTGTGGGAGGGGGGATGGGCTAAATAGGTAAGGGGCTTAAGGAATCTACTCCTAAAATCATTGTTGCACTATATGCTAACTAATTTGGATGTAAATTTTAAAAAATAAAATTAAAAAATAATAATAATAAATAAATTATGCTGGTGAAACCCAGTGTGAAACTGAGCTTCCATTTCAACCTGAAGCAAGAAAGGGAAGTAAATCAACTCTAGTGCTTTCCAGCCCTAGATGAGGTTCAGTTATGTTTTCAAAGGGTAAAAATAGTCCTTCCCAAAAATATGTCATCCTCATTTATATAGATAAATAAAGTAAAGCTCTGGGAGTTTAATTAACTTGCCTAAGGCCATACAATTGGTAATTCAAAGAGATGTATGTGGTTTAGGTTTTTCCCATGAAACCACAAATACATTTTCTTTTCATTCCCTTGCACTAATCCAAAAAGCCAGGCATATTCCTTTAATGCCTTCAATGACATTATTTACTTTTACTTAATGGTTAAGCCTTGATATGACAGCTAATTTCTCTCTTAGCCTCCCACTTTAGGCAAAACAGCCAGTAGATCTTAATGCTGTTTCAAGGAAAGAAGACAGGATAGCCCCTAGATGGCTATTATGAACCAGAAGAGGGCAGAAGCAAATGACAGATGGGCTTCTTCACTTCTCAGCAAAGTGAAAATGCAGACTCAGATATGAGATTATGGGGCAACTTTGAATGCCAGGCTTCAGAACTTCCAGCTGGTTGCCTTTTGGTTGGAAAGTTGGTGATAGTTAAAAAACATCATGAAGTGAATATGACCCACACATCACCATCGCCTATGGATCCACTGACCAGCCCACCAAAGGAGATGTTGGTTCTCCTTTATACAGATGGAACCAGCGAAGAGAGATTAACCTTCAAATACAAAGGGCCCATTAGTCCCAAGCTGCAGTTTGGAAAATATTTATAACTAGGATCAGCCACTGGCATAAGCAGAATAAAAAGGGTCAAGTTGGTGAAGCACTGAGAGATTCTATGACAGAGCTTGGAAATGGCTTGCCTGTGTGTATGTATGTGGGCATGTATTCATTATTTCCATTAGTTCATTTGCTGGGAAGACAATACTTACAAGGCTGGAATTATAAAGGGGATTCCTATCTGGAACACAAACTTGCTTTCTCCACACTTTTGACTCTGATTCTATCCCACTCAGACCCCCTCAAGTCATAGAGGATGTCAGGACAAAAAGAGTAGGTGATACAAAGAAAACCATCCCAGCTATTAGGAAAAAAATAAATAAAACAAAAACCTGACAATGCTAAAAGTAAAGATCATTATCTGACAGTGCCTTTTATATAGAAAACATTTTTGGCTTTTTCTCTAGGTCTTAAGACACCTTAAGGAAAGAATTATCCATGAAATAGATTTGGTCATTATAATATATTTTTAAAAGTATTTATTTTAGAGAGAGAAAAAGAGAGTGATCATGCGAGTAGGGAAAAGGGGCAGCGGGAGAGAGAGAGAATCATAAGCAGGACCTGCACTCAGCACAGAGCCGTGTGTGGGCCTCAATCCCATGACCATGGGAACATGACCTGAGATAAAATCAAGAGTTGCACACTCAGTTGACTGAGCCATCCAGGTGCCCCTGTTCAAAAGAACTGAATATGTATGTTAGTCACAATAGACTAAGTTTTGATGTACCTCAAGATCCTTAAACATCTGGCTTCAGAGCCAGATTTATTTAAACAAACAAACAAACAAACAATAGAAATTAAGACATGTCAGGGGAGACAAAAGATGGGGACAAATGGGAAGACATTTTTACTCCTTATAGTTTCCCAGCTTCTAGATCCACATCCATGAAATGACCAAATATACTATATCCTTAAAATAGTTCCCCCCCAGCCCTACTGTGTCTAGGCAAATTAGTTTAAGCAACTTTATTATTTTCTTACATTCCAAAGACAAGTGCAGGAGCTCAACTGCACAGGGCCCCTCATCTAAAGTCATATCCTTCCTGGGGTAGTTTCTTTGAATGTCACCAAACTCTGGAGAAGATAATTACATTCTCCTCGTTGTTGGGGTTCCCATGAAATAAATCTTGCAAACTATCAACAAGTGAATGTGAGCATAAACCAAGAATGTTCCTGGCAAACCAGAAAGTGTGATAACAGGATACATTACAGCTGTGGAAGACCCAGATATCATGAGGGCCCATGACTTCTTGGTGATCTGATCAAGATAAGGAGTCAGGTGGCCCAAACCAGCTATTTTCTCTTTGCTTCTGTAGCTTCCTGACTCTCCCTTTTCACACAATTTAACTCTATGTAACACTATTGTTTGTAACATCATAGCCAAAAAGACAAATCTGATCCATGTTGCCATATAAATGATGACCAAAAGCTAGAATCAAAAGGTGAGATGTGTAATTTGGGTCCTTAAAGTAAGAAAATAAACAACCTGTGCAAGTTTAAGGATGTTCTTTCTGACTTTGGGCCATTAATCATGGACAGGTCAGTCCCCGCAGCTATTAATTCTGACAGTGCAGTTCTGGATCAAAGAGCAATAGCAAGCAGAACTGACCTGGGTGTCCTCTGTGTGAGTTCAGGTGCCTGGCAACTGATGTAGACATAGAAGGTGAGTTGCATTGTGTTGTGTGTCATTCTGTGATTCTGAAAGGGCTGGACTAGAACCACCAGGAGGTCAAATCACTGCTACTCTAAGGAGACTGTGAACTACATCAAGGATATTCTCTGGCCATCTCAGGCAGGGAAAAGCAGGGCAGTAGTTCTTTGCATCTTCAAAAACAATATAAGCCAACTGTCCTTTTCACTCTTATGTGCCTAGTGTGGGATTTGGGTCAGGGAAAAGGTGTTGTCAGTTAGGTCAAAGTTTACAACTGTACTCTCTATCCATTATCATCAGCCAGTTTTGTGGCTGTAAGCATGGACTCTGGAGTCAAATAGACATTTAAATGTGGACTTTGTCACTTACTAGCTGTATGACCATGGATAAGTTATTTAACCTTACTGGTTCTTACCATAAATGAGGACATTGACTACTTATCTCATGGGTCTATTGAGAGGAACACATGAACTAAATATATGTAAAGTGTGTACAAGACCTCGGACAAACTTAATTTTTGATAAATACCTGCTATTATAAAAAATAATAAAGTTCCTTAGGACCAACTTACAAAGGCATTCTCCAGGACCAAATATTATCAACATTTTTTGCACTTCTTTGAAGAAGAGAAGGAAGGGTGTAAGATTGATAAGTGGTATTTTCATTAGTTTTTTCAGGCTTTATACTCAGCCCAGCTGAAGGACTCACAACTATACTACAGAATTCTGAATGAGCCAAGGCTGTGGCCTTGATTGTGGCACACAACCCTAGATACCTCTATATAATATGATATTGTCTCGGAGACCTTTTCATCTTTACAGATATACCTGCTTCAAAGTTGTTAGTTGGCTACAACCTTGTTATTTGTCTAGATATATTAAAATCTTTTAATCTATTATCCCCTCCACTTTGGAGTTACTTGAAATAGGCCAAAGATTATTGTGTATGTAACAAGAAGATAAAGGAAAGAAGACTTAAGATGTAACTAAAATCCTGATCATTCAAGGAATTGCAGATGAAAGTAAGGAACAATACGTTTATGGAAAATACACTATAGCAGTATCTAAGGAAGAATGTCCATGAATGTCCAAAGAATGAATTTGTTTTGCTAATACAATCAACCCTGCAATAAACATCTGTCTATACATCTTTGTGCACATGTGTAAATATGTCTTCAAGAAAAATTGCTAGAGGTGGGATTAAAAACAAGCAATTTGCACATTTAAGGTTGATAGAGATTGACAAGTTGCTTTATGGAAATGTTATGCTTAGACTCAACCGAAGTGGATGAGAGCTCACATCCAAGCTTTGCTAGCTCATTATTATCAATGATTTTAAGAATTGTCAATATTTAAGATGAAAAACAATGAAATGGAATTGCTTCTTTTACTAAGGTTAGGTTCTATATTCGGCAGATAATATAAAAATTGCATGTTGTCAAAATTATATTGGAAAGTCCCTTGAGTCACCTAAAATGTATAATATATGCAGTTGGAAATATACAGCTCTGCACAGTAATATATATGTACCCTGAAGTGAAAGAACCACTGAATTTGATAAAGGAAAGAACAAAAAGAAAGTCCCCATGCTGATGTCAGGGAACTAAAGCCATTCTGTTTTCAAGAAAACTGTCAAATCCCTGGCATTTTCCCTTGAGCAGTGGAAGGGCCTCTTATACTCTAGTCATTGTGTCCAGGTAAAAAGTGACCCCCAGGTGAAAAATAACCTACCTCCACATGGGTTGCCACAGCACATTCAAAACACATTTATGAATAAAACATTTCTATTAGCTATACCCATATTAGAGACTGTGCCTTATAAAATTAATTATGCATCAAGTTAAATTCACCCTGCTCTTCTTGGTAATGCAGAATGTCTCTTTCACTCTTGACCAGCACTGGGATTATGATGAACTTCAACTGTATTAACTCCAGCCAAGAGAAAAGCATAAAACCATCCCCTCCTTGAAAGAGACATGGGCCTGTGGGAGGGTCACTGGTTGGCCTGCAGTGTAATATGCTGCAGCAGATATTCATTAAGCAGAGTCTTGAGGCAGTGGCTCTTAACAGGGCTGCATTTCAGAGAGATAGAGTAAGGCTGGAAATGTGGTCATTCGTCCATGTTGCCATATGAACTTTTTCTCCTGCCTGCTGCCAACAATCAATCCAAACTTCCTCTTTTAGGGATGAATTAATCCAAGGCAAAGGTGCAATAACATGGTCAGAACAGCATCATATTAGAAAATGCCAGTGCTGGAAAGGGCTTTGTCCTGAACTGTATCACTTTGTGAAGAAGAAAACAGGCTCAGCAGAAACATGTGACTTATCAAAGATAAACTTACCCAGAAAAAAAACATATAAATCTTCATTACCAATCTTTCTTTTATATTTACTATTGCACATTGCTTATTAATATATTCATTTTATTTTGATTTTTTCCCTAAATCTAAGGAGAAGGAATTCCTCACAAAGAAATGACTCCTCTCTCACTTAAACACATTTATGTGTTCTTAATGTGCTATGCATTTGTTTTCTTAGTCATTCCTACAACATCCATGTAAAATCACTTTTATGTATTTTGTTCAGGTCAAAAACTCAAAGAATAGCCAAAGAAGCCAACTCTTTACGTGATAAAGAGTGCGATAGTCACATCATTGATATGATCCAGTTTAATACTGAATAGAGTGGGTGGAATGGAATTAACAGTTAATGAGAATCTACTGTTGGCCAGATATTGTATAGAAATCTAGCATCTGTCTCCACCTTGCAGAAATTCTCTGATGTCAATTCTGTCATCCTTATTGGCCTTTTATGGGTGAAACAATTGAATTCCAGGTAGTTTAAGAAAATCATTCAAGATTACCTAGCAAGTAAATGATTGAACTGGGATTTAAACTCAAGCCTACCTACTTCTTTTTTTCTAATATTTAAATTCATTAATTATAGTTTTTTTTTTTTTTAGAGAGAGAGCATGTATGAGTGGGGGAGAGGGAGAGGGGGAGAAGAAAGAGAGAGAATTTTAAGCAGACTTCATGCTCAGCACAGAGCCAATGCAGGACTTGATCCCACAACCCTAGGATCATGACCTGAGCTGAAATCAAGAGTCTGATACTCAACCAACTGAGCCACTCAGGTGCCCCTCAAGTCTACTTATTTCTAAAAAGCACAATGTTTCAACTCCTACACATGACCTCCAAGGCACAACTTTAGGGATATCCTCTCCAATATGTTTTTGTTTATTTGTTTGTTTGTTTGCACTAGAAGTAGGTGTAATCTGGTGTCTCATAAACAGAGTTGGATTTCTTCCTCAATAGAAACAATATAAGGGTGGGAGACATGCCTACCTCTCTATAATATTTTGGCTTTCCAAAGATTTTTGTATAAACTACATAATAGGTCATTAGAAAAGTAGAACAGATTTTTAAATGCCATTTTTACAGATGAGAAAACAAAGGCTAAATGAGCAGCTGAAGTTCTCCAGGTAAGTTAATGGGGGATCCAGCCTGCAAACCAGATCTCCTCCCTCCAAGTCCAGATCACTCTCACGTTGTGCTGCTCAGAGATGTGAACAGAGGGACCCCTGTTGATTCTGAATTTCTGATGATGGATACTTTTGTTTGTCTGTTTTCTACAAAGAAGCTAAATTGTCTCCTCCACTCAAGATAGAAAGGTTGGAAATAAAATGTTTGTTCCACCACTATGCTTAGGAGCTGCTGAACCATCCTGGATTTAGCCTCTTTTCCCTCCTGCCCAGAGAAACTACAGTAGAAACATTTTGCTGGTAAATCTCCCCATTGAGAAAAGGTCAGTCCTGGAAGAGTCATAATGTGTCTTATGCTGAGAGCTGGCTCAGTGTGCTAGGCTGTTCCAGATGCTCTGTAAGGACCAGTGGCAGAGGAACAGGTTCCCACTGTGCCCCACTTGAGCACTGATGTGTTTATTGTATGCAACCTTAACCTCTAAATTGTTCCTGGGCCTTCTAAGTCCCAGGACATATATTTATCCTTCAAATAAATAAGTAAGCTAACATTTGTAAGAGCTTTATAAAGTTCTGCCATGTAAATAATCTAATTAAATTCTGAACTAAATCCAATATGCACTTATCGGCATTTTTGTCATATAGGAAATTTGCTTAGTGATGAAATTACTGAGTTGACTTTATTTGTGTCATTTGACCTCCAAAATCCGATGCCCCTTTCCCCACACCATTCTTTCCTTTTACTTAATGACCTCAGACAATCTATTTAAACCTTGGTGGTAGAAATTTTCCAAAAAAAAAAAGCATTTGTAGACCTTACCTTTCAGTATCTCAGTTATCCAGGCAGTGAGCAGCTCTTACTTAAATGCTACATGAGAGCCTATCCATGAGGGAGATATCTCACAGGGAAGCAAAGACTAGATCACTCACACATGTACTTTCTCTCCTCACCACTGTATAGATAGGAGGGGCCAGGCTTTGATCTGATGCTCAGTGAACACATATATGCTCTCGACTTGAATTTTCAATCTCATTTCTTTTCTCCATTTGGTATAATAGACCATAGCTTCTTTGTCACCAAGGTCACAATTGCCCACCTTTATCCTAGTTCGTTCCAGAAGCTTCCCATTCTTAAGTAGTCTTTGAATTTGTTCTTACAGAGAGGGATACTTATGTGTGGGAAGCAGGATGGAAGTGAAATAACGGAGCAGTAGATTTGGGCTTGCTGCTGTGCCCTTAAATGGAGCTGACTTTGCCATGCATCTTGACACAGTCTATTTGTATGAATCCTGGAATGTCACGCCATACTACTTCTTCCAAGCAATTGCTCTGTCCTGTTTTCTGCCTTGACCCTCTACAATTTGATCATTTCTGTATCTACAATTTCTGACCACATTTCCTGGATCCTTAGAGATTTTCTAGTCCTTTACTTTTTTAAAAAGGCAAACTTCTTCCTCTGGTTTAGTAAATCCATTGACCATGTCAGTTCTGCAGCCGTGACCCTCACCTTTTGTCTGTGTATTTTTACTCTCACAATTCCATTTTAACAACTGTATATAAAATCTCCCTCTGGTAAAACCTGATTGCAAACACCCTAATGTCCAGCTCCCAGACAAAGAAGAAACAACCCACCTGAGTTCTGGAGAGCCGCTACTCCTCAGTGGAACTTATTTTCATCTATAAATGGGAGAGCTGACTATATTATCTAAGGAAGGAAGGAAAGGAGGGAGAAAAATAGGTTAGTATGTACATGCAAGATGAATGATCAGAATCTGAGAGGTAAAATGACATTGAGGGAAAATAAAATCTATTATTTTCAACTTTACCAATGGAGAAACTATTATGTCAGAAGGACTCAGATGGAATGGGTCATAGACCCTATTGAGTTTATATGAGAGCTATGAATATTTAACAGAAGAAAGTGTATGTATATATAATGTAGACATATGCATAGAAATTTACTGAAGCCTATCCTAACCTGAGGTTAAGAACCCTGAAATTGGAACTCAGCTCAAGACTCAGTGTAACTGGTGTTTGGGCCACATGTTTGGTAATTAATTTAGAAAAAAAATTTTATGTACTATATAATCATCTTGAATTTTTTCTAGTTGCTCCATATGTATTAAATTAGCATATTTAGGGGTGCCTGGGTGGCTCAATCAGTTAAGTGTCTGACTTTGGCTTAGGTCATGATCTCTCACAGTTTGTGGGCTTGACCACATTTTGGGCTCTGTGCTGACAGCTTACAGCGTGAAGTCTGATTCAGATTCTGTGTCTCCCTCTCTCTGCTCCTCCCCTGCTCACACTGTATCTCTCTCTCAAGAATAAATAAACATTAAAAAAATAAATACAATAATAAAAATAAATTAGCATGTTTAACTATGACACTTGTTGAAAATATTCACATTAAAAATGTAAAGGAGGGAAAAAAAAACACCAGAAGGAAATATGTAACTCATATGTTAAAATACATACATACATACATACATACATACATAAACATATAAATAAATAGATTTATGGGTCAGACATCATTTTACATTAAATTCAATCATTTCCATAATGTTAGTAAAACTTTTTTTATTAAATATAGTTACCAATTAGCAAACAATAATAATTTATCACATGAAGTATTCTATTTTTAGTGTTGTAATATAATCCCCATATTGAGAGCTGAGATGATGTGAGTTCCACTTCATATCCCAAGATATTTGAAGTTGAAAGATTATCAGGTTAGGTTTTATATTAAATTGATAAAGTGCAAACTAGAGAAAGAAAGAGGTGCCTCTCTGCTTGGGTGATAAATGATAGTGCATCTAAAATGTTATTACAATTTCACTGAATCATGAAACATAGCAAATATAATTAATCATAAAACCATACCAAATCTGCTGAAGACAGATAAAAAAAAACTCAGCAATATTCTAAAACCTAATAAAGGGGTGTTTAAAATGTTGCTTTAACCTTGAGTGTTTTCAGATGACTCCATATTGTTATTTAAAACCAGTTTTGTTATATTCCACAATAAGAACATATAATGTAATTTACTAGGGTAGACAAAATTAGGCCCCAAACTATGGGCTGTATCTGGAAGACAAATAAATTAGAAAATATCCAAATGTCATAAAATTCTTGAACAAACTCATAAATTTATTTTTATTAACATGTTCAATTAGGTCAGTGGATGCTAAATTCTCAAGCTTTATCAGTGAAGGGGAAGTTGTCCAAATAGTTCATGAGATCATAATTGCTGGTGCAGCAAATTCAGTTATGAAAATTCACAGATGCAATAGTTCTCCCTTGAACAAGGGGCTCAATATGATCATTGTAAAGAGAAAGCTTCTAAAGATCTTTGAAGTGAACACAAGTAAGAATTTAAATAAGTGGGGGACATAGGGAGAGGTTTGTAAAAGGGTACAAGTTTTCAGCTATAAGGTCTATAGTGTATAACATGGTGACTATAGTTGAAAATAGTGAATTGTATAACTGCATTTGCCAAGAAAATAAAACTTAAATGCATATATATATAAATAAATATATATATAATTCTAAATATATATAAATAATGTATAATATAGTTATACCTAAATATTATATATAAAATATATACATATATAATATACATATATATGAGGTGATGGATGTGTTAACTACATGGGAGGAATTCTTCACAATGTATGTGTGGGTGTGTGTATATATCTAAATATCTTACATTTATTATTATATTATAATATCTTATATTGTATATATATATTCAAATACCTTACCATTTTATTTGTAAATTTTACCTCAATAAAGATGGAAAATAGAACTTAAGTAGTCTAGAGTCTATTTCTAACCTCGGGAATTTAAAGTAAAAAAGATTCATGTCAATGCCAGAATGGGATGTAAAGGAGTATGCATTCCTAGTCCAAACCATAATACAATTTCCCTGGATAGTTTTTGGAAAATCATAGATTCAGAACTGGCAGGTAGAGTATATACTATATTTGCTGGAATTAATTTTATTTAAAATGAAAACTTCCAACCCCAAACAGCTTAACAAATAAAACAAAACAAATAACAAACATGAATGTATATAATGTTGCACAAAAGTAGAAAGTCAAAGGAAATCTGAAGTCAAGTTTTCAGTCACACATGAATTCAAAGACTGAAATATCATGGGAGTTTTATTTTGTTCCTCATTATTCAAAAAAGGTATACCACTATATCAACCATAGTAACATATTTAAGTATGCCCTAAAAATCTAAGACAGTAAATAATTAGGTGATCTTTGTCACCTGTTCTCATTTTTAGATGCAGATTCCAACAGATTCTAAACAAACTAATATCCAGCATGAAGGGTATTTCATAGTCATAATAATTTGAGTTAATTATTTTATAACAATGTTTTAATTATTTTTGAGTGTGGCAAACTGTCTCAGATTTTGTACTGTGCCCTAAAGACTTAGCGAGAGATTCAGGCTGAAGTCAGCAACAAATATTTAGGAAGTATCAGGAGATTTAGAGCCACATAATCCTGGGGTTAGATGCTTCCTTATCAGCCGTGTGACTTTGATCAATTCACTTAACTTTTCTGACCCTTAACTTCTTCATCTGAAAAATAAGAATAATAATATCACCACCTACTCCAAAAGGTTATTTTAGTCAAAGAAATATATCATATGTGAAATCTACATATCACAGTGCCTTACACACAGAAAGAACCCACTCTAATTCCAGTCCTTTCCCTAAGCCTATATGTAACCCTAAAATGTCTATTTATTCAATAATACTTATTGACTGACTATGGACCAGATATTGTGGTAGACACCAGGAGTTTTAAGATAAGTAATACATGCTCTATATTTTTCAGGCTCTTAAATTCTTGTAAGATGAAAAGAGAAAAAATATCAGGACCTTAATAGGTGCATCCCCTAAACCTTTCATGTTGTACTGCGAATCAACCATCTCTTCCCTAACAATCAGGCTTTATAAGAAATAGCCCATCTCAATTAATTTAATGCAACCAGTTACAGATTTCTGTGTTCCTTCTCCATTCCATGGCTTCATTTGACTAGCCTATAAGGAAGGAAGGAAGGAAGGAAGGAAGGAAGGAAGGAAGGAAGGAAGGAAGGAAGTAACGAAGGAGAGACAAAGATAAGTCCATCCCCCTGAGAATGGGGTTTTTCCCCACATACAAGTTGGTCCCATATACAGATAACTAATTAGCAAGCTACCCCACTGGTCAGTCAGACATACCATAACATATATTAATACTAATAGTAGGCAGATCACTAAATCAAGATGGTGATCTCATTATAAAATAGGAATTCAGAATGTGATAAAATGTGAGATGACCTAGCCCTCTAAATATAACCTGGTAGCATATACGTGTTGAAGCCAATTATTTACTACCTGCTAAGAGGAAGTCAGCAAAATTCTCTGATGGGCCCAGAAAAAGAGGATCTGTATCAAGTGTAGCCAACTTGAATTTCATTAGTTTCTCCCAAGCACAAAGCCCTACAATTCAGCAGTAACTTCAGGTCCTAAGGGGATTTTATATGTCATTGCCACTGAAGGCAAAGTGTGTATTCAGCCTTCTTGAATATGGACTAATGGAAATTGTATTTGAACCCACAGCTCCTGGACTGAAAGAATTGCTGAGGGATTGAGTTTCTAAATATAAATACAATAATTCTCTTGTGGATAGAGGTGAAGTGTCTCTCAGCCCCTTCACTTGATGTGTTCTGCCAATCACATTGGACAGTGGGAGAGAAGTGTTGAATAGTAGAGAATTGGAAGTGACTTTCTCAATTCACAATTTATTCATTAGCTTTACATGGATATATATGTAGGATATGAGACCTACCACATAAGTCGTGAGAAAACATGATTCATGTCTATCATTTCTACCACTGTATGCTTAGAATCTGGTACAATCCCTGATATAATTTCTGCTCCGTAATGAACTCCCAGCAAGATCATTACATTACATAGAAAAGGGTCTTTTGGAGACAGGTATTCAATCTGTCACCTGCTTCCCTCTTCACACTCTGGGCAGCCAACACTATGCTCGATACCATCACTTTGCTATTCTATTTTATTTCAGTATTGAAGCTGGGCATCGTTCAGCAAACCACAATAACCTGAGGTTGAAATTCAGATTATGTAGGAGTCTCTGAAAGCCTGTTGAGCAAATCAATGCTGACAAAAAGTGATAGGAATGCATGGTTAGCACAAGAAGTTTTTAAAAAAGAAAAAAGATACTACTTCATTCACGCAAAAATGTTTTCAGTATTGTAAATTTTTTTAATGTTTATTTATTTTTGAGGGAGGGAGGGAGGGAGGGAGAGAGAGAGAGAGAGAGAGAAAGAGAGAGAGAAACAGAACTGAAGTGGGGAAGGGGCAGAGAGAGAGGGAGACACAAAATCCGAATTAGGCTCCAGGCTCCAAGCTGTCAGCACAGAGCCCGATGCACGGCCCAAACTCATGAACCATGAGGTCATGATCTTAGCTGAAGTCAGATGCTTAACTGACTGAGCCACTCAGGTGCCCCATTTTCATTATTCTAAAAATAAAATGTTATGCTAAATTTTAGAGTAATAAGGAAGACCAGAAAACTTCTTTATGAATGTGAAGTCCAACATAATGCCATACAAGCACATTGCTAAAGCCCAAACATCTCTTCAAATTATTTTACTTGATCTGTTTCCTCCTTTGTAAAATGTAGATATCAATTGTGCCTAACTTATAGGACTGTTCTTCCAAAGATTAATTTAGAAATTTCTTGTAAAACTCCTGATACACAGTTTTTCTAAGATTACTTTTTTTTGGATATTAAGAAGGGAGGAGCAAAAACTTTTGATTATCAATAACTTTAGAAGCAATTAATTACAACAAGTTAAACAGGTATAATTTCTGCATCTCAGATCAGGACCAATAATATAAGATGTATTATAAATCTCCAAGAGAGGGGTGTAGTATACCACATTTCCAAACTTAATCCCCTCATCTTCAAAACTTTATGTTCTGAAACAGCCAAAAAACTCTTGTTATGTGTGTCCCACTTTGGGAACCACTGATTAAGACCAAATCATTCATTTCAAAAAAAGGGAACAGAGCAGGGCCTGCATTGAAATTAAGTAAGTGAGATGCCTAGGGTGCAAAATGTAAGGAGGCACTCGTTCTTAGGGCTGACACTGCACTTTCACAATCCTGAGAGTTAATATATACATGTAAGGGTTTCCTTAAATTTTACACCCTGAGCATCTCACTTGCCCCATCCTGTCCTGGTCTTGGTACTGAGCCCCTGAGAATGAAAGTGCCTGCCCACATGATAAAGGTAGGAGTTGAATGTAAGCATCCTGGTTTCCGTACAAATTTCCTCCCATATTATTACCTTTGGGGATAGCTTAAAAACTCTTGAGAAACATCAAACATCTGAAACACTAAACTGATCTGTAATAAGCCAACCTCAGAAGTGCTCTGCCAGTTCCCTCACACCACGTTAGCTTTGGGATCAAGTCTGGGACTTCATTAAGAAACTATAAAATATTAACTTGTTTAAAATAGGATTTAAAACAAAATAAAACTATTACGGATGGAGGCTTAAGATGGAAGCCTAGAAAGATGCCGAATTCCCCTCCTTCCATGGACACAACAAATTTACAGCTATTTACGGAATAATTTTCCTCTGAAAAGGACCTGAAATATAGATGAATAGTAACTCCACAACAAAAGACAAAGTGGACAGATTGAGAGAGGTAGAAGAGGCAAAGACATGACCTCACCAGGAACCCCAGCTCTGATGCAGTGACCCTCCAATTGGGACGGATTCCCAAAATATGGAACTCTTCTTAGAGGAGTGAAGGGACTATGCCCCACAACAAGCACCCAGACTCTGGGAGCTGACACTGAAAGGATGAATTTCCAAAATATCTGGTTTTGAAAATCAATGGGAATTAAGACCAGGAGAATTACAGAACTATAAGGAATGAAGATTCTGCTCTTAAAGGGCTTGTACACATGATAAAGCTAGGAGTTGAATGTAGACATCCTGGTTTCCATACTAATTTCTCAATTTTCTCAAACTGCCCTGAGAGCCAGTACAAATGCAATAGATTTAAAAGTTACTAGACCCAGTTACTAATTTTAAAGTGGATGTCCAAGAGGCAGGAACTTGCAAGGAACTTACCAGTGAAGGATGAACTGGTAGAAGCCATTTTGGTGATTTCATCCTATCTTCCTAGTGAGACACCCACGAGGTACCATTTTTGATGCCCTCTCTCTAGCCTGTTAGCTAGCACTGGAGGGCATGCTCTACTTACCCAGTGTCTAACTGGGCTGACCAAGCACCCCTTGGTGAGTGTCTTCTGAACCCTGTCTTCTTTCTCAGCTGCCAAGATGCAAGAGGTCTGGGCGAGTGCTCTGAGACATACCCTCCCCATACAGAGACCTAACCATAATCAGGAAGTGCAGGTGGCTTGAAACCTACTTCCCCATGGAATGGCTGAGCCACAACCAGGACAGGTGAGTGCCCAAGACCTGCCCTCCCTGCACAGTAGCCACCACCCCATCACAGCTGGCGGGCACATGAAACCCACATAAGAGATGCCCAGAGAGTGCCTGGATCTGCTGTGAAAGGAGATTGTGCAACACAGAACAACTCCTTCTCAAGACCACTCCCTCAAGACTGAGAGAGGCCACTTCATCTAATATATACAAACACAGAAAGACAGATATAATGAGGAGACAGAGGAACATGTTTCTCCCATTTTATCTCCAAATTCCTCCCTGTTCTGAGGACACCAGCCATATGGATTGAGGCTCACCCCAATGATATCATTTTAACTTGATAAAGACCCTAATTTCAAATAAGCTTACATTTTGAGGAACTGGGAGTTAGGCAACATGCAAATTTGGGGGGGGCATAATTCAATCAATAAAATCCACCAATAGCCTGAACTCGTTATGTATTAGCTTTTCTAGCCAAAAGAGACTAAAAATGAAATGGAAAATACTGAATCACAATGTTATTTTTTTTTTTTACCTTCCCTAGGACAAATCTCTTGTCACAAAATCTAAGTATATATGTCTGTCATCTGCCATTATAGAACTTTGCTATCTGAATCTAGATATATTTTCATTCTTTGAATCAAGCTTCTGTCAGAGAAACTCTGTGTGGTAGAAAGATTTAAAAAAAAAAAAAACTGTGTCAAGGAAACTTGAATTCTAGATCTGTCTCTAGATTGATGTATGACCCTAAGAATTTTCTTTCGCCATCTTTGGTTCTTGAAATCAGGCAGATTTGATGATGTCAAAGCCCTTTACGATTCCATTTTTCTAGAGTCAATTAAATTAAAATGCAATTTATCCTTAATCACTTACAGACTAAAAAGCTCCTACTAGTTTTTGTGTGTATTATGAAAACAAATAAAATTTTCTCGTTTTCTGGAACATTGTCATGGTAAGTATGTAAATCTGTGTTGATTATAAATACCAGTGTTATCCCTTATAGTTGTTTACCATGAAATTTCCCAGGAGATTGCTGGGAAGGAAAATGTATGAAAAGGGGAATATGAATCATGGATAAGAAAGTTTTGCCTCTGAACTACCCAGAACACTAAAATAGATAAGTCAGAACTTTCATGGAAAATACATTCAACTGCCAAAGTAGGCCCAGAAAGGGGAGAGTTTGTGGAAAGTTTTATGCAAAGGTATTTTTATTGTGTGACTACCACTTCTGTTCCTACAGCCACACCACTGCTGGTGAGCTGGAGTTCACTATTGGGCAGCATCTTCTGCCATTAGGACAATGAATTCCTCACCCATTCATCATTATGCCTAAATTTAGAGAGTAATGTCTATTGTTACTCTTGTCTTCCAAGTTAATTCCAAGTTTCTTTGTTCAATAAATGGAACCCAGAGCCATAGCATAGCCTAACGGGTTATATTACTTTTCTAGAACTGCTGTAGGAATTACAAACTTGCTGTCTTAAAACAAAAGAAATCTGGGGGTGCCTGGGTGGCGCAGTCGGTTAAGCGCCCGACTTCAGCCAGGTCACGATCTCGCGGTCCGTGAGTTCGAGCCCCGCGTCAGGCTCTGGGCTGATGGCTCGGAGCCTCGAGCCTGTTTCCGATTCTGTGTCTCCCTCTCTCTCTGCCCCTCCCCCGTTCATGCTCTGTCTCTCTCTGTCCCAAAAAAATAAATTAAAAAAAAAAAAAACAAAAAAAAACAAAAGAAATCTGTACTATTCCCACATTTCTGAAAGCCAGAAATTCAAACTCAGGGAATGGGGAGGGTCATGCTCTCTCTAAAGGCGCTAAGGCAAAAATTTTTCCTTGGCTCTTCCAGCTGCTGGTGGCTCCAGGCCTTCCTTGGCTTGTGACAGCATAAGTGTAATCTCTGCCTCTGTTTTATATGGCCTTCTCCTGTAGTCTTCTCCTCTTCTTAGAAGGGCATTCATATTTGGATTATCACCTAGATAATCAAGGATGAACTCAATTCAAGACCCTAAACTTAATTATATTGGCAAAATACTTTTTACAAATATGGGTTCTAGGTGGTCATTTCTTTTGGGGGCCACCATTCCACCTATTACATGGTCATTCTGGGAAATAAATTTCTCAGCTTAATCAGGTTGGCATAGTACAATCCAGAACTAACAATTTCTTTCAACTTGTCATCCATCCATACATCATTTAACCAAATTTGCTTCTACACAAAATCACTAGCAAAACCATGCTTCCTATAAGATGATACAATTATTCTTTGGAAAAGTGAACACACACTAACCTTCTCCCCAGAACAGACACAAAAATTATCATTTGTCATGTTTTCATATTTATTTTTATTTGGGTATATTTCTTCCTCATCTCGTTGTACTCTTCCTATATATTCTGATTTTACAATACTGAGATTTAAGTCTAATCATTATTACTCATTCTTAACACAACTTATTTTTAGATGTTTGATAAATAGTGAAGGAAAATTTTTAAATGAGTTTCACATGCAAAAATATTCATGTCAAGGCATAGAAGAAATATTCATAAACAGTAAAGGGCTCACTTATGTGATTGCTCACATGTCGATACCTGGTATTCAAAGCTTCTTTCATCCAATACCCACACCACATACTCTTTGCCTTCAGAAAGAATTTCACCTGGCAATGATTCCATGCCTGGTGGGATGACTCAAATGTTCACACCTGAAACATCTGTGCTATTAGAAGTTCTGTCTATATTTCATTGTCGATGTTTATTATTAAGATTTTTAATAGGCAGAAGACATCCTAATTTCAGTCATATCTTTCCATGTCTCTATTTTCTAGAAACATTCTAATTTCTCCTTGGTAATCAGTATCAATCACCTTAATTGTAGGTTCTCTCTTCTTTGTCTATTGGTTCATTGACATGAAAAGCCAGAAGTTGTCAATGACATTCTTACCATCCAGTTAACAAAGTTACCTTATTGTGTCACATGTTGGAAGTATTTAGTATTTAGCAAAATCTTCTAAACCAGAAGAACCCAAAATTTTGTATTAGACAAGAAAAAACTTTTATCATAGATAATTAGAGCTTTAGTTAGGATAATGTTTACAAATTAATTGCCTTGATCCCTGGATCCATGAATTCTGGAAGTAGAATAAAGATTACTGCATATTTATCACACACTCAGAGGATAAAATACATCCTGGAGGACATACCTCAGAGCCTCAAAGTGTTGCATCCTGTGATGCTGTCAGTGCATATTTAAAAGGTTATCTTCTATTCTGTTAAGCTAGATGCATCATGATGATGAACAATGTGGTGAAAACAATGAATTCCCTGAGATTAAATCTACTGGTACTCTTCATTTTCTACAAAATAAGCTTCCTAGTCAGAAGCAATGCTAAGTCACATGCGTGACAATAAATAAGGCATCCTGTGAATCTTTAGTTGGGAGTTTTAGCAGAATCATTGTAGTCAGGAAAGAAAATCTATATCCGAAACAAGTGCCCATTTCATCGAGAATAAAGTACTACCTATTTCTTGATGAAAATAGTCCAATGTAATCAACTAGCTACTTAATGGCTGGTTTGTTCCCCAGCTAATTGTGAGCTCAGTGTTAATCTGTGCTGTTGTCAGGCTGAGCGCTCACCAGTAGCTGTGACCAGATTAGCCTCCATGAAATAAAATCCGAGTTTCTGAAACCATGCATAAACTCTAACCTGGTCATCATGGTCAATTTGTTCATGAGTCCATTGGACAAGGATAGGAAGGCCTAGACAGAGAGACTGACACTCACTGAATATTATCTTATCCAAATGATTACTAATATCATTGAGATTCCCTCCCAGCTGAGTTTATTCTTTTGTGAGCATTGGCACACACCTTCTCCCTATACCCATTGGTCGTCAATTTTTCCACTGTCTTCCTTCTAAATATTTGAACATTTAGGCAAACCATTAGTCACTGTCTGCAAATTAGAGTAATTATGTATCTTTGGCCAATTTTCCTTAAAGGCAAAATTCACTGTCCTCTGGGTTGAGCATATCATTAATAATAAATCAACTCAAGCATTCCAATATCTAAATTTTGGGAAATCTTCTCTGTTTTAAACTATGGACATTCTCTTATCTGAGCTTGATTCAATGCAGACCACCTCTGAGTTCAGTTTTCAGACATCTAACTAAGAAAACTGTGAGAACCATTCCTCACTGCTCCAGCTGACTGAATCCAGGAATTTTGTCCAGTGTACCCATTTGAAATAGTTGGCTTAACTCAACAATATGTTCTTTCCACTCTGACTCAAAGTTTTCATAATTTATCCCCATATATATTCCAGTTCTACTGAAATAAATTAGCAAAGTCTTAAAATTATGTCGGTGCCTTCCATCCCCCTTCCGGGCTCATGCCATAGACCCAGTCTTCTGGAACCTGCTGACACTAGATATGGTTATAAATCTAGATGCAATGAGATATTGCATGGAGACATGTTGAACAGTATTCCCATTCCCCCACAAGTCAACTACCTCAGGAGAACCCATTACATGGTCAAGGAAGGTATAAACATTCCATTCAGATAGGGTAGGATGAGATGCTTTTCTGGACAGTTGAGATTTGGCAGAATTTGGAGCTTCAAAACCTTCAGCCTCATCAGAATTTGCCATTTTATTTTTATTCTAATTTTCAATGTCCCACTCCTTCCCAATAATACCCTAGCATTAACATAAAAGAACCTGTAAAGTTTAGTCTTGAATTTAGATTTTCAACAATTTCAACACTGTGACTATAGAAGATATGGGTTATGTTCAAAGTAGAATGAAAATATTCTGTTTTTTTATTATTCAAACATGTATCTGGAAATGTGAAGTCCTATGCTAATTTTCTTTTTCTCAAGTACTTCACGACTCTTAGAAGCAACCACAAATGCCCACAATCATTATAGTCTTTATTTCCACAAATTGTTCTGTGGCTCTATGGCAGCAGCTACTTGACCACCCAAACTCTTGCCTTCTGAAAGCAATTTTCTCCAAATGACCAAAGGTCTTTTAAGTTAATAACTCTTTGGCCAAGGCCTAACAGGTACTGTAAATGTCCTATTTATCCCTGGCAGCAGTGTCATTAGTCCAACTAAATCTTGTCAGATGAGTCAACCAATTCCACATTTCTATTCTTAAGCTTCTCTTTCCATGAAACCACTTCTGATACCAGTAACCGAATCTTCAAAACTTTAGTCATAGAGGAAAAGTAGAGAATTAAGAGATTAAAGGACTTATTTTAGATATTAGACATGTGGCAAGAGATGGAGAGATAAAGGTCAGAAAGTAGGAGTCAGGATTAGAGAAAGTATCACTAATTGTTCCTCTGAAGCACTGGCACAGTTGAACAAATCAGAGCTTTGGGTGAAATCTGAAAAGCTAAGCAAAATCCAGCTGTTAAAGCAGATCTATAAAGGGTGAGCTCGTGAGGAGATTGACAGGAAGGTGTGTTGTTGGGTAATTACCACTCAGGGGTTCTGCAGTTGTTCATCTGGTAGAGGGCTGATGGCAGCAAAGTCTGCACTCTGGAAAATAAGCCAGATGCAAAGCAGAGGTCATCAAAGACAAATCGTATATGCTAAGCTGATCTCTGTTTATGAGCATATCTTCTCAAGACAAGCTTCTGATATTAATGGGAGTTGCTGTATTTCCTCCTTCCAAGTTTCATACAAATTTCCCTCTCTCTCTCTCTCTCTCTCTCTCTCTCTCTCTCTCTCTCTCTGTATGATACCTAATCTGGTGTCATACAGAAATAGGCATTCTGGGATACACAGCTCCAGCTTAGCTAAATCTCCACCTTAATCAAGTTGACCTGGAAACATCCAGCACATATATAGCAATGTTTATTTAAATAACTAGTCACTGATGAGGCGCCTGGGTGGCTCAGTCGGTTGAGCATCTGACTTCAGCTCAGGCCATGATCTCACAGTTCGTGGGTTTGAGCCCCGCATCGGGCTCTGTGCTGACAGCTCAGAGCCTGGAGCCTGCTTCAGATTCTGTGTCTCTCTCTCTGACCTGCCCCCCCTTTCATGCTCTGTCTCTCTCTGTCTCAAAAATAAACATTTAAAAAAATTAAATAACTAGTCGCTGTTTTCCTTGGTTTAGTACTGTAGGCACTGCCCAGTGCAAGGTAAAGCTTTCTGTGGACTACATCTAAACTGTCATACATGCCAGGCAATATTTATCTTTCCAAATCTGAACTATAACTCAGAATTTATTGATTGCAGTTTTATTCTCCTGGAGATCCGCATTCCACAGACTTCTGACCTCCTACTGAAAAATAGATTGCATTCTGTATGTTTTATATCTACTGAGTGTAGCTTGTTGTTTCCCAGATTTTGATGCCATGATCTTTGCCAGTTTTTGTTTTGTTTTGTTTTGTTTAATCTCTGTGGTTGTATTCCTTCTAGGTCAGTAGCTTTCTAAAGAAATGTATAGAGGAGCAGAGGAAAAAAGGAGGAGGAGGAGGGGATGGGGCAAGCAGAGAAAAAGAAGGAGAAAAGAGATTACGTACGTCTGAAAATTCTCTTTGTTCTATTGTCCCTGGATTATGAGTTTTGGTGAATATACAAGTCTAGGTTAAAGGTAATTTTTTTTTCCTTAGAAATTTGTTGAACACATATATCTATGTTCTGTTTCACCAATGAGCCTATTGAGACTCCTGTTGCTATTCTATTTTCAATCCTATCTTAGCTCTCTAGAAATGCTTACAATCTTTTCAATTTTCAATTTCTGAAATTCAGCAAGGTATGCCTTGATTCAGATCCTGCTTATTCTCTGTATGGACTCTTCAGCCCACTAACTATTCAATCTGGAAAGGAATCAATTATTTCCTAGTTTTTTTTTTTTCCTTCAAGTTAGTATTTTAAATAGGAAACCCAAATTAAATTTTGTTTTTCATTACTATTATTTGTTTATATGAAACAAAACTCACACTCATTCAAATCTCTTTTTCTTTGTTAGGTTCTCTGGAGACTATGCTCCATATAACGGTTACCAAACCTATTGCTAAGTGCCTCCTACCCCATGCCAAGTTTGTTGCAATTGTGTAGCCCTTGCACAAGTTCTGTCTTATTTTTCATTCCATTCAGCCAGACAGCAGTAGACTAAAAAGGTCCAGTGCCTGCCCCATTTCCCCAAGGGAGTCTTCTTAGTATCTATTTATTATTTCTCTGCTCTGAACTCTTGAGCCCCACATGTTAAGAAGAAGGCATCATCATGTGCTGGCAATGTTTTTAAATTCAAGAGAGTTTGATCATTTGAAATACATTTATGTAAATATTTCAGAAAGTTCTGGTGATAGGTTATAGTGTTTTAATTTTAATTTTAATTTTATTAAAGACTACCTTTTTAGAACAGTTGTAGATTTATAGTAACATTGAGAGAGAGGTACAGAGACTTCCCCTGTACCCACTCCCCCCACACATGCGTATCCTCTTCCATTATCAACATTATTCATCAGAATGGTACATTTTTTTTTACTGAAGATAAACCTACATTGACATATAAAAATTCATTTTATGGGGCGCCTGGGTGGCTCGGTCGGGCGGGCGTCCGACTTCGGCTCAGGTCATGATCTCACGGTCCGTGAGTTCGAGCCCCGCGTTGGGCTCTGTGCTGACAGCTCAGAGCCTGGAGCCTGTTTCAGATTCTGTGTCTCCCTCTCTATCTGCTCCTCCCCAGTTCATGCTCTGTCTCTCTCTGTCTCAAAAATAAATTAAAAAAAATTTCATTTTATCATAGGGCTCATTCTTGATGTTTTACATGTTATAGGTTTGGACAAATGTATAATGACATATATCTATTATTATAGTATCATACAGAGCATTTATATTGCTATTAAATTCTTTGGTGATCTGCATATCCATCTCCTCACTCCTACCTGCCCTTGGCAACTACTGATCTTGTTGTCTCCATAGTTTTGCCTTTGCCAGAATGTCATACAGTTGGAATCACACAGTAGTAGCCTTCCAGGTCCTTTGCGTATACACTGTGGAGCACAACTACTACATCATATGGCAAGAGTATATTTAGTTTTGTAAGACACAGCCAAATTGTCTTCTAAAATGACTGTACCACTTTGTATTCCCACCAGCAACGTATGAGAGTTCCTGTTGCTCCCCATCTTTGCCAGCATTTGGTATTGTGAGTTCTTAATTTTGGCCATTTCAACAAATGTGTAGTGGTACCTCTTTATTGTTTTAATTTGCATTTCCCTGATGACATCTGACATAGACCATCTTTTCAGATGCTTATTTGTCATCTGTTTATTTTTAGTGAGGTATCAAACTCTTTGGCCCACTTTTTTAATTGGGTTGTTGGTTTTCTTATTTTTGATTTTAAAAGTTCTTTGCATATTTCAGTTAACAGTTCTCTATCAGACAGCTATGATAGATAAATACTCTTTCACTTTAAATTTTTTTATGTTTATTTATTTTTGAGAGAGAGAGAGAGAGAGAGAGAGAGAGAGAGAGACAGTGAGAGAGAGAAGGAGAGGGGCAGAGAGGGAGACACAGAATCAGAAGCAGGCTCCAGTCTCTGAGCTGTCAGCACAAAGCCGGATGTGGGACTCAAACCCGGAGCAGCGAGATCATGACCTGAGCTAAAGTCTCACATTTAACTGACTGAGCCACCCAGACACCCCAATACATCTTCACTTTTGAAGGATATTTTATAGAATATAAAGTTCTAGATGTGTGTTTTTAATCTCTTAACACTTTAAATATTCCATCTACTCTCTTCTTGCATGCAGGCTTTTTGAGAATTTGCATGGAATTCTTTTTTTTTCATACACAGATATGATATTTTTTCTTCTAGCTTCTTTCAAGATTTTTATTTGTCTTTGACTTTCTGAGTTTTGCCCATAAAATGCCCAGGTATCTTTTTTTTCACTTATTTATTATTCTTGGCATTCTATGAGCACTCTGGATCTGTGATTTGGTGTCTGCCATTAATTTGGGGCAAGTTCTCTGTCATTATTGTTTCCAATATTGCTTCTGTTACTTTCTCTCTTTCCTCTGCTTTTGGTTATTGAATTGTGTGTATTTTGCACCTTGTAGTTTTCCTGTAGCTCTTGGATATTCTGTTCTCTTTTTTCAGTATTTTTTATTTTTGTTTTTGGAAATTTATAGTGTCAGATCTTTAAACTCAGAGGCTCTTTCACAAGCTATGTCTAGTTTACAATGAGTTCATCAAGGACATTCTTCAATTCTGTTACAGTATTTTTTAATCCCCAGCATTTCTTTTTGATTCTTTCTTAGAATTCTCATCTTCTCACTTATATTAACCTTCTGTTCTTTCAAGTTGTTTACTTTTTGCATTAAAGCCATTAGCATATTAGTCATAGTTTTTCTAAAGTATTATTCTGTCTTTCAACAACATATTATAGGGCATACTAAAAGGTAGCAAGACATCTTTAATAATGTAATGAATGGGGAAGAATTATACAGTAGTCCTATGATTGGGTCTTAGTCTTTTGGTAACCTGTGTCCCTAAATGATGAACTTTACCACAGCTCTTCTCAGTCTCCTCCTTCCCCTTAAGCAGGACAGGAAGGTTGGAGAGGCCACAACTGTGTGTTTCCCTTCCCTTATGGGGAAGTCTAGAGGGGTTGGAGTCAGGCTGTTATGGGAACTTAGAACTGACCAGAATTCTGTGAACTGGGTATCACTCCTTCTACCTCCAGGTAGGTTAGTCTCTAATAAAACTCCAGCAAGCTAAGTTCTAGTAAAATTGTTTCTCCTGAGAGTTGACTTTGTCAAGAAGAATGGAATGCTGTTAGGTCTTTCAAAATGAAACCTTTCCCCCATCTCCTGCTGAAAGCAAAAGGGGATTTTTCTCTGATATTTACTGTGAGGATTTGGTAGAACTCTTCGAGGTAAAACTGACAAAAGTTCAGAGACCCCTCTATTACTAGATTCCTCTGAAGTTTTTAGCTCTCATATTTGTCTACAAGAAGCCTCCAGGAGTGTATCAATTATAATTCAGGTTTTCATACCCTGCCATTATTCCCCACAGAGATTTGTGCTCCAGTAAGTTATTCTCTGCGTCTGCCTGTAAGATCCTCTAATTTTGGGGGCAGTGGTATGCCCTGAAACATCACATCTCTGCCAGATCCAAAAATAGCTGTTATTTTTTCAGTTTATTTAGTGTTTTCCTTGTTTTTAGGATGGAGTGGCAACTTCTAAGTTCCTTATATTCTGCACTAGAAACCACGAGTCCATAATACCTTAGTACTTTCATTGTTATAAAGAATTGAAGATTTTCTCAAATCTTCAATTGGAATGATCTTCAGCAAATTCATGTCTAGTAAACAAATACACAAAAACAACAACAAAATATCTCCCTCAAACTTTATCATAAAAAGTAATCATTTAAATAACTTAGAAATATCCTTTGTAGAGATAGCAAACAGGATTCCTTTTTAATTCTAATAAAAATCTTATTTGAAAATTAAATTCTCACTTGCTCATGATGAGTGTAATAAATTTTTGCTCCAATGAAAAGAAGCTTAAATCAATTTTGGTATTCTCATTGAGCTGCAAAATTGTTATTTTTTCTCCAGTATAATATAGATGCCATAAGCCATGCCTAAAGGTGCAGAAGACATTTACTTCCATTAGGTTTTTTTTTGAGCAATATGAGACTTTATAAGTGAATATATTATACCTTGTAACTACATTTTAATTTAAATGTATTTTTAAACATAGCCTTAATCTTCCTAGCTGACCAAAGTGATTTAATTTCTAAAGTAATAGCATATTTTAAAAATCTCTTTAAAATGCTCTTAGGAACTTAAATACTTTTATTATTTTTAAGCTTACTTAATTGCTTGTAATTTTGTGAAATTTTAGAGTAGTGGAGTATGGAATGTGATTTTTGATTACCAACTTTTTAGCCTCCTTTCTAGGCTTATTATCAAAAGATTTCATAAACAGACTGTTTTCCAGAGAAAATATCTTCAAGAGGCCAAACAGTAAAAAACCAATATATATAAATATCTGAAAGTTAAGGGACAGAAAAATAAATTTAATCATACATAAGTGTGTTTGGGGTGTGGAGTGAAGCAAATGATGAATTATCATTTATACACAGTACATCGGAGAAAAATTAATTTGTAGACGTTTCATATCAGCTTCCTAATTTTTGTATTCAATGAAATTGTCACTTCCAATGACTTTATTTGACTGGATAGTGTGTTGTTCAAGAGAGAAAATAATTAGTTTCTGGGTATAAACATCAGATTTACTGATGTATCTTATCCTAAGGATAAGTAAACTGATTACTTCCCTCAAAGTTTGTGCCTAGTAAGGATGATGCCAATTCTACCTAGGGAAACAAATCTTTCCATAAGAATATAACTATTTTCTGTATAATCAGAATGATACTCCAAATCAAAATGTTCCATTAGAATATATCTATAAGGAAGGAGATAATAAATGATGGGAGTTAAAGTGGATTATAGGTTAGGCTTAGAAAGAATAAAATGAGGGGCACCTGGGTGGCTCAGTCAGTGAAGCGTCTGACCTCAGCTCTGGTCATGATCTCATGGTTCATGAGTTCAAGACCTGCATCTGGCTTTGTGCTGACAGCTCAGAGCCTGGAGCCTGCTTTGGATTCTGTGTCTTCCTCTCTGTGCCCCTCCCTCTCTCTCTCTCAGAAATAAATAAACATTTTTAAAAATTAAATGAAGAAAGAATAAAATGAGTAAAAATCGGATGAATAATAATATATGGCTAAGTAGCACTTAAATGTTAGTGGCAATCCCATGTATTTTACACATACTAATTTAGTTCTCAAAAATGACACAAGGTAGGTGCTGTTACCATCTCCTTGAATAAAGTAATTAAAAACAAAACAAAACAAATACAAGGAGGAAATTGGGACACTGAGAATATAAGTGATCTGCCCATACTACAGTGCTTAGCAATGGACATTTGTTTCTCTTTTTAAGAAGCTGTGTAAGTGCTTTCCAAATGTTTGTAACATTTTCATCCCCACCATTAATGATGGATCCCCACCATTAAAGAGAGTTCCACTTGCTCCTATCCTCAGGGATGCTTAATAGGATCAGTCTTCCTATGTTACCTCTTATACTGGAAGTATAGTATATCATTAGGGTTTAAATTTGCATTCCTTTAATGACTAATGATGAACATCTTTTTATGTGCTCATTTCCCATTCACATATCTTTCTTATTAGGATATATGTTAAAATATTTTATTCCTTTTTATTAGGAATTTGTTTTATTATATATATATATATATAAATATATATATGATATGTATATTATAGATATATACAGATATATATTAGATATATATAGATATATATTAGATACATTCTGTCTGTCAGATATTTGTTTTGCAAATATTTTCTCATAATTTGAGACTTTCTTATTTCCCTTAATAGTATATTTTGGAGAATAAGAGTTCTTAATTATGATTAAGCCAGTTTATTTATTTGTTCTGCGCGTTTTATGTCCTATTTAAGAAATTGTTGCCTAATTCAAGGTCATTATGATTATTCTCTTGCATTTATTTCCAAAAATTTTATAGCCCTAGAATAGATTTTGATCCATTGTAAGTTAATTTTTGTATACAGTTTGAGGTAACAGACAAATGTTTTTTGTTTGTTTGTTTGCTTGCTTGCTTTTAATATGACTATCCATTGTCCCAATACCATTTGTTGAAATAAAACTTACACTTTCTTCACTGAATTGCTGTGGCACTTCTATCAAATATCAATTTTCTATAAATATGTGGGTCTATTTATGAACCATCTCTTCTATCCATTTAAGTCATATGTCTTTATTTATGCCAATACTTTCTTGATTACTAGAGCATAATAACCTTAAAATCAAAAACTTCAAGCCCTTTCAATTTGTTCTTTTTTCAAAATCTACATTTTACAACATTACACTTTTTTAATCTAAGACATTTTTCCTTCTAAAAGGAAAGCATTACTATCTTATTCTAGAGAAAGGCCTAGACATCCAAGTTGGGAGGAAACTGTGTCTGTTGAGATGCGTGCGACTCATCATCTTTGACCACAGATCCCTCCTGAGATCAGAATGGTAGTGGTTCCACCAATGGCCTTTTACATTCCAATGGCACACAATACAGATGAAGACAAAGAGGAACATTAGTAGAGCCACATAGTTACTTGTGCCTTATATTTATAATCAGTCACACAGACAGCTGAAAGAATAATTAAATATCTATCAGTCATCTACATACTTACCTACCTACCTACCTACCTACCTCTATTGCCCTGGAAGATGAGAAAGACATCTTTTTTCCCATGAAATATTATTGTGTAATTTTTCTGGCTTCTGTAATCTTGGCATCTTGAGATACCATTTATGTGGAGACAGAATTGCTAGATTAGACAGGGAAGTTATTAGTTACAAACAGGATTCCAAGTAAGATCTCAGAAAAACTAAGAAGACCCTTTATAACTGAAGGCAAATAATTCTTAGATGCTTTCCCTGGAATAGAACTTAAAAATTTATTCTTAAACTTCATTTTCACAACAAATAATTAATCTTTATATACATATAATGTGTATATATATATATATATATATATATATATATATATGTATAATGTGTATACATATATGTAGCAAAAAATCAGTTGTTTTATTTTTTGTTGTTCATTAGTATGGTATTTTTACTTTTTTATTTTTTAATCATAAATTACTAATAATACTTGCTTTGCTTTACCTCATATACCTGTTGTAAGGATCAAAAATGATAATGTGTATGAAAGAATTAGGTAAATTGTAACATGCCATATGTACGTGGGAAAGTGAAAAATAGATACTAAATATTCTAAAATAGTGAGATGGAACATTCCAGGTAGTTTGTGAAAATGCCAGTGGCTTTTTTTTTAACCCACTTTTAACATTCTCTTCTTACCAGCACATTGTATTGGGGGTCAGAGTGAAGATAAAACTCTCTATGATCATAGCTCAGAGATTACACATTGAATTCTCTTTGAAAAGTTCAGAATGCTTGCTTGGAGGTTTATGTTGCAAAAGGTTTTGAGATTTTCTCAGTACTCTGCATGAGAGAGTTTTTTGGTAGATTGGTGATGTTTTATATGAGCAGAAGATGAGAGCGCTATGCATTTTCCTTTCATATCATAGGTTATATAGATTTCTTTAATTACTTATTTCTTTCCTCATAATTAAATTCCTAATCCTTCATCCTTGGTGTTGTGTTCCATATTATTTCATGAGACAGCTAGAATCCACCATAACCAAAATTATTGATGGGACTAAGTTATCAGAATTTCTCTTAGCACAGTATCTTCTGAGCATCTGTTTTGAAATTATGGCCAGTGGCCAATCTACCAACTCATCAGTGCTCTTTCCTTTATAGTACATGCTGTTCTTTATATCATAGCAATTTTAGAAAATCACCAAAATTGTAAGTTTCATTACCGCCCATATCACTTAGGGACTGAATAATTTATTACTATGGTGTTAAAAATGCCTCTTCCCTCTCTCCAATACATTTTGAATACAAATTTAAGCAGTGCTCTGCATAGGGGAAAGAGCCTTTGAGAAGATCTTCAGTAGATGAAAAAAATAAGGTAATGTTCAAGGCTCCTCTGGGAGCGATGAATCAGACATCTTTAGTTATCTGGAGCTGCTACTTTCAAATCCAGACATGTGCTTTGTTCATCAGAAGTTTTGCCCCCTATGAAAAATGGTGGGGTAGGAAGGGAGCATATCCAGAAGTCTCCCGTGGGCTTGGTAAGGCAACTAGCTGTCTGTTCCCAAGAGTCACCATTGTTGACTTCCATTGTTACACACCTAGCAACGCAATGTGGGTTTCTAATTTGTTCCAAAGCCTACCAATATCCCTAGTCATTCATGGCTCTAAAGAAATAGTGGTGATAGAAGCCACATCTCTTTATCTCCCCATTCTAATTGTGATAGATCATGAAGATATTCCTTCAGTCTATCTTTGGAATCAGCAGAAAACAGTGCCTTCTTTTCTGGAACAGAAGCAGTGAGTGATTGGAGTAGGCATAAAAATCACTTTCTGCTTTATGATGTGTGAATTAATGAAGGTATTAAACCATTTTAATGATAGATAAGGAAATTATATCTGCTGTTGCTGAAAGAAATAAAACTGTTTTATCATAAATTAAAGAAGTTTAAAACGTTGCAAGCTCATCAATAGTGCATGGGCAACAAAGAGGTACAATTTTATAACCCATTATGAGGCACCTTAATTTCTTAACATCTATCATTTTTTCTGCTTCATATCTGTTGGTTTTATTCTTAAAAACTTAGAGAAAACACCAATTTTTGCAGAAAGGAAGAATAAATATAGGTCAGGCTATTATCATTTTTAAGAGGAATACTGGGATTTCCTTATTTTATTAGCATGCTGCATTGTTAATTTTTATTTCATTGACACTCTTCTCTAGATAGCAGCTGTGCCCTGAGCTTGAATGGCATGATTTACTGTGCAAAGGTTGAATACAGATTTGTAATAAATGGTTAGATATATTCCTAAGCCATCACAGCAGGAATGTCACTCCCTCACGTTGGTAAAATACTATGGAATTTGTTGATTCATTAACACAGGGTATTGCAGAGTATAATGTCATAAAAAGTGGATAGAAGAATATCTTTATAGAATTTATTTTGTCAAGGTGCCTTGGTGGCTCAGTCAGTATCTGACTTTTGATTTCGGCTCAGGTCATGATTTCACAGTTCACGGCATTGAGCCCTGCCTTGGGGTCTGTGCTGATAGTGCAGAGCCTGCCTGGGATTCTCTCTCCCTCTCTCTCTGCCTCTCCCCCACTTGCACATTCTCTCTCATTCTCTCAAAATAAATAAATATTTTTTTTAAATAACTTATTTTGTCTCTAAGTGTATATAATCTCCACAGCTATGGTAACCACTACATGACCAGCTTTCTGCAAGTACAACCTGGTAGTACCTTGCCTCAGGCCTTGTACCATGTAATTCTCACTTCTCATCTTGGAACTACCGCAATGCCAGGATAACAGATGCCTTCAGGAAACTATTCAAAACTCATATACGTCCAATATGGCAATACAATCTGGGAATGAAGAATTGGCATACTGTAGCTATTCTTGACAAACTCAGGATAAAAGGCATTGACTAGTCCCTTCTTTCATCAACAAGATAATATCCCTTTCACTCTTTCCTTACGAATGGCAAGTAAAATTTATGTCTGCTAACCTTTTGCATCCTCTTATTTATCACTGATGAAAGATAGAGTTATTCTTCACTACATGACCTCAGAAACTCATGTAAAACAGTGCAGATTCTAGGTAGGCATTATCAATTGATTGGAGTTAGTATCTTTGTCCTACTTTTTCTATCACTCTAAAGAAAATACATTTCATGGTTTACCAAGGATTCTCTTTTATTCATTAATCATTGGTTCCTGTTACCTGAAGAACTAAGACTGTCCACATGGAACAGAGAGAGCACTCATTGTTACAAGGTGGAGGCAGTATAGTAAGTGGGGCTTGCTTTTCTACCTACTGACTCTTCTTATACTAATCTCATAGAAGTAATAGGTAATAATTTTACTGCATCTATAATCATACTGCATCTCAGTATAATAATTATACTGCATCTCAGTATAATCACTACTTCACCATAAGGATAAATTAAAAAGAGTTAAAAACACAAATGTTGATTTTGAAAATGTCATTAATCTATGATATAAAATGTAGCCAAGAATAATCATGACCAAGATAAAGCCAGGCTTTGTTTTTGCTCCCTCCATGGACCAGACCTTTTGAGTTCAGAATTGCTTTGAAACGCTGATGCTGTTTTCTTCCAATTTTTTCAAGTTTGAAAAAGAGATTCATTAGTGGTTATCCTAGATTTACCCATTATATATTGAGTACATGACTAGTAGCTCCTGCCTTGTTCCATTTTGGGAATGAGCAATACTAGAAATGTTCCTAGTAGCATTGATCACCTATTGCCCATTGTAATAATAAATTTGTAACAAAAGTTTACGTTAGCTTTGCCTATTACTCTGTTACTACCCAATCCTCACACCCATTTGTTGGGATTATTTCCTAAGATAAACTAGCTGTGTGGGGTAATAAAGGGCCTTGCTCATCAGGTCCTGTATTTTAAGAGAAATTAAGTAAGACACATAACATTAGAATTAAGTACTTGCATAGCATGATTATTCTGAGGAATTCCAGTGGCAGCAATCTAACCTAAATTAATTTTAAGCAAAATAATATTATTTATTTGCTTATGTATATGTATATGAATAATGTGGGGAAATTAGATAGGGGCTCAATGAGTTTATTAGTATTGGTCTCTCTCTTTTGGGTTTGTGTGTGTGTGTGTGCAGTTATGTGTGCGTGTATATGTATGTGTGTTGGATTCATTCTAAAACAGGCTGTCTCATCATGGTAATTTCCTATAGCTACTGATATGTACCTTGTTAATTTGTGAGTATAGCAAAGTGTGTGTGTGTGTGTGTGTGTGTGTATAGTATTCCCAAAGTTTTTAACAGAAGGTATAGAATTGAGTATCATTTTCTCTGGTTGGCCTGACTCCATTCACATATTACTCCATGGCCAGTAAGATGACATGTCTGAGCTACATTCCAATCTCTATAGGTAATGCCTGCCTCCCCTGACAACATAGTTTGAAAGTACAAACTAGTTGTTCACCAGGTAAAAACAGAATAATACCATAAGAATTGAAGATCAGTGTTGGGAAGACAAAAACAAATAAATTTGCACAGTTCAATCATTTCATTCATACTTCACAGCCCCTTTAGCAGACAGAAGTCTTATGGGTTTATGGGGCACCTGGGTGGCTCAGTCTGTTAAGTGACCTACTCTTGATTCCAGATCAGGTCATGATCTCATGGTTGTGAGACTGAGCCACGCCCAGCATGGAGCCTGCTTAAGATTCTCTCCCTCCCTCTCCCCCCATCCCTCCCCCACTTGCCCACTGGCTTACACTTCTCTCTCTCTCAACAACAAAAAATAAAAAATAAAAATAAAAACAAATAAATAAAAAGAAGTCTTATGGGTTTGTGTTTCCTATTCCTGTCCCAATACCCTAAATATTCTGTTTGTTCTCTTGTCTCATTTATTCTGCTTTCCTGGCTAATATACATCATTTTATGAGTACTTCATTAGTTTTGATATTTGGCTCTGTGCTTTGGTGTATTTGAATGGTTTGTTTAGAGTCAGATGACATCCCCTAAATGTCTACTGTGGGACTTCTCAGTTTTACTAAATGGCAATCACTTTCTTTTTTAACATGGTGATCACTCTTAAAAAGGTTCTTGTATTATCAATATTCTTTTTCAGTGACTGTCTTTATGGTGACATTCAAACACCTGAAAGGGGCCTACTGAGGTCATCAGAAACTTCTTGATGTGTTACACCTACTATGGAGTTTTCATAATAAGCACAAGGGCAGGATATGGTGTTCTGATAGCTTGGTTCATCGAGTAACTAACAAGATAGATATGGTGGGATGGTGGCAGAGACATCGCGGCGAGAGGGAAGGAACAAGTTAGTGAAATTGCTGAAATTACCCATGATCTCTGTTAAGGAACGTCAACTTCTGCTCAAAGACATCTGTAATCATTTTGGATTGAATTTCAATTAAAAAGAATTATGAGTAAAG
The DNA here is from genome assembly GCF_046562875.1 of Panthera onca. Taxonomy (NCBI): domain Eukaryota; kingdom Metazoa; phylum Chordata; class Mammalia; order Carnivora; family Felidae; genus Panthera; species Panthera onca. Next base: position 22,064,786 of record NC_138349.1, read on the forward strand.
CATTCAGGGTGCCTTGGGTAGCTCTGCATCTACACAATGGATATACTTTCATATATTCTTCATTGTCTCCAACAATCCTCTACAGACTCAAGTCTAAAGACTTACAAAATTACATGCCAAAAATGCCATTAAAACTTATGTTGACCATTGCTAATGTATGGTACGGCATCCACAGGGACGTTTTAATTCCTGAGTGGCCAATTAATTTTAGCTCTTTCCATTACACCAGTGTTTAGCTCAAATCCTTACTATTTAGCTTTCCATCTGGTGTAAGATTGTTGGCACAAAAATGGAAGGATAGGATACACTGAGCTCAGGGCTACAAGATCTCCCATGATGGAAGAACAATTCAGAAAGCATGCTTTATTGAAAATAAGTTGGAAGGAACATCTTCAAATGTAAATAAATATAGATATTTAATTGGGATTCATATGTGAGGTGGTCATTTGACCACATCATAGCAATTAGCCAGAACATACCATCCATTTATGTTTCCACAGCAAGAAGATGAAATCCTAAGGGATTTTGACAGATTATCTTTATTTTCAATGTCAACTTTCTAGAAAGTCCTACCTTAATCTATCAACACATTTTTTGCATAATATTAAAGAAATAAATCTTAGTTTTAAGTCTAAATGAGGTATACTGTGAGTCAATATTGGACAATTTGTTATCTAAAATTAAGTCCTTCAACTGTGAAGAGAAGCAGGTACAATTCCTGTTGTAAAGCCTATATATGACCTTCAAAGAATTAATGATACAAAAATATCTATGGACCTTTCACATAGAAAATGGGTGCCCGACTTGTGCCTTTGACATTCATTTCTGGGATCCTAAAAGTTGATAGAAATCGCTGGATGGCAACCAAAGAAGGGCAGGCTTTAGGACATCTAGTGTAATGACTATTAGGCACTGAAAATTATTGAATTTACTAGTAGGTGAAGCATTCACTGTTTTGTGAACCTTCTATTCACTTTGCTCACATATCCAAATAATATTGTCATTTCTACCCAAAAATCATTTTTGGAAGAGTTTCCACTGCTGCTTCTTTAACTCTCCTTTTTATTCTTAATTCCTTACTCACTTGGATTGTAGCAATTGGGTGTTATTGATCTTTTCTGCCACTGTCTCTTCTCATTCCATCCTATCACACATACTATCATTGTATCTAATTATAATCATCCCCTACCCTTTTAAAATCATTGTAGATTTTTGATTGTTAGAAGATATCATGTAGACTTTTTGGCCCATCATATGAGAAATTCATATAGAGTGCCCCATGAAAGAAAAATTGCACCAGACCAGTTATATAAGCAAGAAAGACTTTATTCAAGTCTCTTGCAGCAACAGAGAGAGATTGAACTCAATCCTTTTGAAACAAAAGGCAGTTTGTTTAAGAGAGTGAGTAAATTATTGGAAAAGTACTAGAGGATGTTGGGGGCAGGTGAGTCGATATAAAGAAGGCCAGCAGGGTTTGCTAATTGTGTTTATCCAAATGCTAGTCCTACTCCCCTTCAGACATTGGGAGATAGAAGCTATATCTTTCCTAATGGTAACATTTCAATGGGATGGCTCCCATGTTTTTGAGCAGGATATTTCTGTGTTGTAGAAAATTTACATCTCAAAGGAGAAGATAAAAAATTTACAATTGGAAGGTTTTGGAAGTAAATAATGCTCCAGGAAAAGGGAGACCAGGGGCCTATAGTCAGGAAGAAACCTGTCTGAAATTAGTCAAATGGAAGAGAAGGGGAAGGTATCTTGGTCTCTCCTCACTCTGTGGTCAGAGACAGAAAAACTATACTGCTTAGTGTCTTACAAACGCTGCTCTTCCCTCTTGTCCTTGTTGTTTCTCTCATGCTGGATACCTCTGTGTTCACTTGGGATTAATCTTATTAAGCAGATTTTTTCCAATGGTAGGGATAAAATAAACAGAAAAGTTGTGGTTGTTTTCAACGTACAATTCAAATGGTCTGGGGAAATGGTCTGGAACTCTAGAGTCAAGAATGCTGATAACCAGCTCTGTCACCTTCATTTCTACATCTTTTACGTGTACCTTTTATTTCTCTGTATTCTAATATGGGTTGTTCCTGGAATTTTATGCCTCTGTGCAATTTGTTGTGAGATTTTCTAATGGAGCTCAGAAGGCCTTGTAGAGTTCTAATTGTTTTAATTTTTAGAAAGTTTTTGTGAAATTTGTTTTCCCAAAAATTAATTCATTGAGGGGAGAAGCTATGTTGAGGGTGTCATATCTCACAGTATCATGATCATTAATCATCAAACTTATTTATGGCTTACTATGTGCCAAAGTGCTGAGTGCTTTACATCCATTATCTCACTTAACTTTCCAATAATCTAGTAAAATAGCCTTTATGAATATTATAGTTTTACAGGCTAAAAAAAAAAGTGTAGCACACAGAGAAGTTTACCAATTTTACAAAGCTAGGAAATAACTGAATATGTTTTCAATGTTAGATTTTTCTGATTTCAAAGCCAAGGCTCCTTAGCAATATGCTACACTTGCTCCCATATGGACATTGTAATGGCCATAATAACTGGGCCATTTTACAGCCCTTTATGAAAATGTAAACTTACTTTAAAGATAGTTTGTTTGTTTTTTTCAGTTCTCTCCCTCTCCCTTCCTCCCATATGCACACACAGTGCTCATTAAAATTAATCCTTCATATCTTACTCATCCCATGAAAATAGATCTAGAAACCTATTACTGTTAAGTTTTCCATATCCAGGATTTAAAACTTCAAAATGTTTCCCATAGATGCTCAAGTGCTTTAAACTTTTCTTAGTAAGAAACAACTAACTCGTTCCTCCTTTTCTGTGCTATTTAATCATGAAACTTCCAGTACTCTGAACATTTTATTGACTCATAAGACCACTAAAATATTTAGCCTTGGTAATCTACACATAAAAAGCATAAACACAATATAAACAAATAAGCTGATGTTCATAATTTGAAAACAAATAACTAAAAAAAGTAGATAAGACTATTTTTTCTTTGAAAAACCCTGAAAAGGTGCATCTATAATAGTTTTTAATGATCATGCACAATATAGAATAGCAAATATAGAAATAGCAAAAAGTAGAACTTCAATGTCAAAATCAACCAGACCATCAGATATACACATGGAGAACTACCTACATTTCAGCTTTGGCTTTATAAACCTCATAGTAGTGATAATAAATAAAAGACTTAGATGTAGGTTTTCTCCAGAAGAAAAGTGTCATCCCGAGTTATGATGCACACACATACACGTATGTGTGTACATATGTGCGCACACATACAATTATGTATTGTATACTGATTGAGTGCTTCCAATTTTTTCATGTTTTTTTTTACTTTTTTTTTAGTGTGAGCTATTTACAGTTTTTTTACCACATGTAGACAGACATTGTCTTGAACAATATAGTCTTTTATTTTTTTTAACGTTTATTTATTTTTGAGACAGAGAGAGACAGAGCATGAACGGGGGAGGGTCAGAGAGAGAGGGAGACACAGAATCTGAAAGGGGCTCCAGGCTCTGAGCTGTCAGCATAGAGCCCGGCGCCGGGCTCAAAATCACGGACCGCGAGATCATGACCTGAACCGAAGTCAGACTCTTAACCGACTGAGCCACCCAGGTGCCCCAAGAATATAGTCTTAAAGAATGGAAGAATGGTCATAATGTGGTTGAAGTGAGGGTTAGGTACCCATCTGCAGAGACATTTGGTAGATAACTGATAAGTGTGTCCTTTATGTTCTTTTCATCTGCAGAGAAACAACTCCTTTGGCTTTAATTGCATAATTAATAAAACAGAGAGTCTGGATTTTTACCTCTATAAATGGGACCTTGCAAAGTTCTAAGGAAAGGAATTTGAGATCTCTGGACAAAAGTTAAAGCAAGCAAAGACTAATACCTATAATGAAAACTGCAAAGTGAATGTTTTCCCCTTTGTTTTCTTTAGGATATAAAAGTGTAGTGGGAGCTGGGAAAAGATGCATAGAAATGCAATTTTTCAATAACTAAACATCATTATTTAATTTGCAATGGCTGCTTCATAATTTCTTTTATAGACATCATTCCACATATTGCTGCTTTCAAGACAGCAACTCTTGCTTGCATGCTCTTTCTCCCTCCTTCTCATCCTATGTCCTCAGTTAGCCAATTAGTCAACTTCTCAGTCACTGCCTTGCTTTCCCTACATCCTCATTTGTTCATCTCAAAGAGAAAATGCTTCTACCCTTAGTTGACATATAACCCAGTCAGTGATTAGATAACCTGGTCAATTATTTTCTTAAAGAAATATAATGACTCTTAAAATATATATTTATTTAATAACACATTCTCCAGTTCTCATTTCACACTCAAACTAGAAACAATGACTTGCTTGTTTTCATATCTTAAAATTAAGCCTTTCCTCTTTATCTCTAGTTCCTTATAGTCATGCAATATTTAACAAAGGTAATATAATGGGTAGAAAGGGGGTGAAATCAGGTTAATAATGAGAGTGATCCTTTATCATTCTCAAGGGATCTCCAGTTTTGTGTAGGCAGTAATGAAATAAGGGTTTTTAATTTCATAAACCCATAAGTAGGGTTCCTAGCAATCGATCTTTATTGTTACTAAATTGAGACTGGGACCAGAGTGCTCAGGCAGGATATTTTTTTTCATCAAGCATTCTAGAAATCATGTGGAGGAGGTACTGATTGGGATTGGATGAATGAAGATGGTATCCATGACTGTGGGAAACTCTATCCTCAAGTATCCTTGAAACTGTAGAGAAAGATTGAAGAGCACCCTCACAATTATTAAACAATTGTCAGAATGGAACTCCAGCAAAGGTAACAGACATAGACATATTCAGATCGATTCAAGAACCTAGAATGGAGTAGAAATGAAAAAAATGACTGCATGTCTAGGGCTTTTTTGCAAGAGAAGGTGGTGACCAGCGCTCAATATTTTCTGTTCTGGTGAAAAATAGTCAATGAGCTCACCAGGAACCTTGGCTTAGATTAGGCTGCAAGGAAATTCCTTGACATGGTGAGTCAGAAGGTGTAGAATGGGTAAAAGAGGGTAGTTATTGACGCTCCAATCTCTCAAGATCTTGTCAGAAGTGATTCTCAATTGAGATTAAAGGATCTATACCATTCTCACAAATGCTTTCTTATCACAGAAACTAGGATATCAGGTGTGTTTTTGAGAGGAAGGCATAAAAAGAAATAGGTCCATTTTTTTCAAACCTATTGTATTCTCTTGACTTAACTGCATGGGAAGAGAGGAATGGAGGAAAGGATACAGAAAAATAGGACAGAAAGAAATGAGAAAATGGAACATAAAAAAATGGGAAGAACCAAGGGAGGATAAGGAGGAATCACCTGAGTAAGAAGAAGGCATACTAAGATCATGTGTGTCAACAATAGGTTGAAACAAACATCGACTGGCTTAAAGGATAAGAAAGAAAAAGAAGTGCCAACAAATGGACACTCATGGACTGGGGTAGGAGAATGTAGTAGTTGGGAGAGAAATGTTACTATAAAGTTACCTACCATAATCTTCCTCAAAGTAGGATATATGACTAAAGACCTGTGGTCTGATTGCATGTATCTCTATTATCATTTTGTCCTGTTTGGACCTAAAACTTTTTTTTTTCTCTTTCTGCTTTTTCATTTTTACTGTTTATTTTATCATTGCTTCTAGTCATCTATTCTTAAGACCAGAACAAGGCTAAACTAAGTGAACAAGTTGGCTATGCTTTAGTTATTACTTGAATGGCAAGAGACAGGGTAGAGTTGGAGCAGTTGGGAAATTTATTTTTTACTAGTTTTAAATTAGTATAATACAGTGGTTAAATGCATCACTCAGATAAACTTCAGTGTGACGTCCAACCATTATAAAGTCAGCGACTTTTGGCAATCTCTTAATCTTACTATTCATTCTAAAACATGACAAATGGGAACAATTATAGTCTACCAAGAATTATAATAAGGATTAAGCTAAATACTGCATGTCATTTTTTCAGTATGGTTTTTGTTAAATTCTCAACCAGTGCTAAATGTTATTTTAGTTCAAAAAGTAATAATAAGAAATTCTTCAAGGAAAAATGTGAGGATTTTTCTACATTTCAACAACTCACACCTTGTTCCTGTTTAAGATCTTATGTTTAGGTACTATAGGTCATTCAGTTTTCAACTTCAGTGTCCAGATATGTGTTAACACTGCCTGTGTTCTGGAAGCTACTTGGGACTAGTAAAGCTGGAGAAAATTAATTTTAGCAAGTTGAGAAGATTAAATCATTAGTAAACAGCTTTAGAAATAAAAACAGAGCTATGTCTTATATCACCCACACTATGTGTGTGTGCGGGTGTGTATATATACATACATATACACACACAGCCAAGAGAAGTCTTTACCTTTAAGGTATATGTATTTTTTTCCAAAATAGGATTCACATGTCCATTAATTTCTGGGGTGTGGCTGGGAGTATTTCACAATGACTTGAAGGAACTGCTCAAATAAAACATAAACACTCTTAGCACAGAAGATAAATCCACATTCAGTGCCTATCGTCAGGGATAAGCAAAAGATCTGAGAATGATTGCTTGTCTATGAGGAAGAGGGAGAAAAAGAATGGTGCCCTATAAATAGCTTTGTGACCCTTGGGTGTCCTAAATTAATATTCCAAGCATGTTACTTAGCATTAAACTCATGTACTAATCTGGGTTTCCATCCATCCATTTGTAAAATGTAAATATTAATATTTATCTTATGGTTTATGTAAGAGTTAGCCAGGATGCTCCTTATTTGTTTTTAGTAAGTATTTTTAATTTTAATTTCAGTATAGTTAACATACAGTGTTATATTAGTTTCATGTGTACAATATAGTGATTCAACAATTCTATACATCATTACTCAGTGCTTATCATGATCAATGAACTCTATTTTATTTAATTGTATTTACTTAGAGAGAGAGAGAGAGAGAGAGAGAGAGGAAGAGAGAGAGTAGGGAAGGGGCAGAGAGGGAAAGAGAGAGAGAATCCCAAGCAGGTTCTGCTGTCAGTGCAAAGCCCTATGCGGCATTTGATCCTGTGAACTGTGAGATCATGATCTGAGGCAAAATCAAGAGCCAGACATTTAACTGACTGAGCCACCCATGCACCCTAATAAGTGAATTCTTAATTCCCCTTCACCAATTTCCCCTATCCCCTCACTTCCCCTCTGATATGCTTTATTTTAAATTAATACCTCCAGTTAAAGTTATTATTATTGTTTTCAACAAGAACATTTTTTACTTGAAGCACACTTCAGAATATATGGTTCTAAAAGATATATATAAAACATTCCATCCAATAAAAAGAGAATACATATTTTCTTCAAGTACACACATAAGAATTCCCTTGTTGAATCATAAAAAGAGATATAACAACTATTACAAATTTAAGAAGACTGAAATCATATCAAGTATATTTTCTAACCACAATGGTACAAAACTAAAGATCAACAATAAAACAAAGCTTGAAAATCCACAATGTAAATATTAAATATGTAAATATTAAACAACACACTATTGTACAAGCAATGGGCCAAATAAGAAATTAAGCAGCAGATCAAAATGTGTCTCAAAACAAAACAAAATACAATATTCCAATACCTATGGGATGCAGTAAAAGCAGATATTAGAGTGAAATTTATAGTATAAGTGCTTGTATTAAGAAAAACAAAGTTCGAGTAAACAACATTACTCTTCAAAGGATTAGAGAAAGAAGAAACTTAGCTGAAACTTAGTAAAGGAGGTAAATAACAAAGAAAAATCAGAAACAAATAAAATAGATACCAGAATAAACAATAACATCATATTGAAAGTAATGACCAATCGCTCCAAAAAAATTAAAATAAACAAAATTGGTAATGCTTTAACTCATTAACTAAGGGGGAAAAAAGAAGACTCAAAAAGCAAGATGAGAAATAGAAGAGAAAATGATACAAGAGATAACTACAGAAATACACAGTGTAAAAACAGATTACTATAAACAATTATACACTAACAAATCATATAACTTATAAACAGCAGATAATTCATAAAAAATGCACAAGTGATATAATTGAATTAAGAATCTTGAATCCAAGAAATAGGAAGCCTTCTTAGAACAATAACAAGAATGAAAGATGAATTAGGAATCAAAAATCTCCCAACACAGAAAAGCCCAAGACCACATGTTTCATTGGTGAATTTTACCAAACATTAAAAAAAAAGAATGACAATCTTTATCAAAATCTTACAAACAATTGAATAACAGGAACACATTCATATCATTCCGTGAGGCCAGTACTACCCTAATACCAAAGCAGGATAAAAACAATACAAGAATGAAAAAGCCTAGTTTATTTGATCTAAGTATTGCTACTCCAAGTTTCTTTTGACAGCCATTTGTGTGATAGATGCTCTTTAAAGAATAGGGATAATGAAGAGGTGGAAAAGTTCAAGAAAGACAGTTATGGTAAAAGTATGTGTTAATTGTATGTTTCCCATTGCCTATGGAAATACTGGGGTAACAGCAAGTTAGTCCAGTAGAAAAAGCTAATCTCATGTACTAACCTGAATACAAGTTATGTAAACCTTTTTAGTTAAAGAAATAACTCTCATTAGGAAGCTAGGTTCATATCTAAAACATAGAGCTAGTGAAGAGTAGAGTATCCTAATAACTTTTAGATGCCATTTGAAGAATTACCAACATAGCAGTGTTGAAAAAAAGGCAAGGTGTGGTTCAAAAAAGAAGGAAGGAAGGAAGGAAGGAAGGAAGGAAGGAAGGAAGGAAGGAAGGAAGGAAGGAGGGGCGCCTGGGTGGCTCAGTCGGTTAAGCGTCCGACTTCAGCTCAGGTCACGATCTTGCGGTCCGCGAGTTCGAGCCCCGCGTCGGGCTCTGGGCTGATGGCTCAGAGCCTGGAGCCTGCTTCCAATTCTGTGTCTCCCTCTCTCTCTGCCCCTCCCCTGTTCATGCTGTGTCTCTCTCTGTCTCAAAAATAAATAAACGTTAAAAAAAATTTAAAAAAAAAAAAAGGAAGGAAAGAAGGAAGGAAAGAAAAAAAGAAAGAGTGAAAAAGAGAAAAACAAAAAAAAGAAGAAACAGTCAAATAATGGCCTTAACAAGCTGTGTTTCCTTCTGTCCAGCTTCTTCATGGTCAGTGTTACTGGTGAAGAATACAGCCAAGCATTAGAAAGAAAATAGATCCTGGTGGAAAATGTGTTTTTTTTTTTTTTCTGGTGTCTTTGAATATAACCTCTTTTTGTCCTCATCCATGCACCCCATCCTTCTCTTCCATTCTTTTTGGACTAATTCTTACTGTACCTTCAATTCTTAAATGTAAATTTTGCCAATCTAGACATGTCCAGATATGTACAAAGATATGTTCTATCAAAACCTCTTAGAGATTTCCAAATTCCTATATGAGATAAGGCAATTGTCTTAAATTCAGTGCCTACACATGATCCACTTAAATGTCATAGGTTCAGAATCAAAACAATGACTTCCATATCTTCAATCCTTTAAATCAGGGGACCATTCTGAAATGGGCAGATACTGTAAAGAGAAACTGGCTATAGGAATGTAAGCTATAATAAGCCCCCACTTTCTACTTATCCAAATAACAATTAGTGAGTATCTGTCAAGTTTCCTACCTCATAATCTTGGTTCAAATTAAATGTGTTCATGTTGAAATGCTGGAAGTTGGAAGTTGTGAATACTAAACTGAAGAGGGTCATCAAGAAGTCATCCAGAACTCTTTTCTCCATGAGTAACATAGACCCTTCCATTGCTTGTACCACAGTTTAGTTTCACACCTGAAAATAATAAAATTTTAATTTGGAGAAAAATAAGACAGTATTTTCTCTTTCCCTTGTGTTCAAATCAAGGGTCTTACCTCAAGGTTATACCCTCAAAACAAGTTACCCAAAATCTAATGTGGTTAGTTCTTTTTTGTTCTATAATTATCTCATTGGGGTTTTATTAATCTCCCCATAAGTGGTTGAAGAAATAGAGTGGCATTCCTCCACATATTAAAGGAAAATGCTAACCCATTCTCTGCATTCTTTCCTCCAGCACTCAGTTGTAAAGATAAATTCTCCTGTCAATTTTACTTCAGCACCTGTATGAATCTAAATATTTTATTATCTGAGCTTTTACATTGACAAATTTTGAAAATGAGCTAACTTTATGTTCTTACAAATCATCTTGCTGGGATAATGAAGACGAGTGTTCACAACAGGAGCAGATGCTACAGGAAACATCAGTCATTCTTTGTTCTCTTCCTACTCAAATTTGTCATCTTGATTCTACCAAGTTCATTTCTTCTGAATCTCATACACTGCCTCTTATCAATTAATCATGGTTATGGCAGACTAAATAAAAGCCCATAAAGTTCTCCAGATTCTACATATTCCACAGATTCTACACTCTGGAACCTGTTCCAATGTTACGTTATATGGAAAAAGAGATTTTGCAGATGGGAGTAAGTTAAGGATTTTGAATTGAAGAGATTATCTAGGATTATTTGAATAAGTACTAAATATAATCACCAGTATCCTTATATAGGGGGATAGCCATCTACTACTTTGGTATTAGCCCCATTAAATTGAGTTTCTCTTTTCCAGAACAGTAAGAGAATAGATTTAGGTCATTTAAAGCCCAAAATTTTGTGCCAGTTTGTTATAGCTGCAACAGTGAACTAATACAGTGGTGGTCCAGATCTACACTGAGAAGCATCCTAAGCACTTTCCAGAACTCAGAAGTAGTGTTGGGATTTATTGGTCTTGGTTGTTGTGAGTCAGGAAGAAGTGTAACAGCATTTGTGCTGTTTATGATTAGTTTCTGCACATTTTGAAAGATACTACAGGACAGACAGTAGTTTAAAACCAATTGTAGAGACTAGAAGTTATAAAATCTGGAGACTGTTGTCACCATGCTGGCATTCACCACGTGAATAGTCATCCCTTGGCATTCTGGGGAGATACGTAAATCAGACACCTTGGCAAATCACTAGTTGTTAACATCACTCAAAATTTCCTAAGCACTATGGTGCCTGGGTGGTTCAGCTGGTTAAGCATCTGACTTTTGATTTCAACTCAGGTCATGACCTCATGAACTGAGAGATCAAAATCCACATTGGTCTTCATGCTAACAGCATGGAGCCTGCTTGGGATTCTCTCTCCCCCTCTCTCTCTGCCCTTCCCCGGCTTGCACATGTTCTCTCTCTCTTTCTCTCCTTCTCTCACTTTTTCTCTTTCTCTCTCCCTCTCTCAAAATAAGTAAACTTTAAAAATTTCCTAAGCACTTTTCATGTACCAGTCACTATTCTGAAATACTTTACACATATTCTCTTTCTTTTTAAAAAAAAAAATCTTCACAGCAGTCTGATGTATAGGGGTAATTATTATAACCCAGTTAATGTATAAGGAAACTGAGGTTTAGAAAAGTTAAAAAGTATAGTAAATAGTTGAGCTGTGATTCAAGGGCAGGCAGTCCAACTTCACAAGTCTTAACCCTTGTGCTATTGGGTCTCCAGCATGCTGGAGAACTAAAATTAATTGCGACAGGAAGTCAGGAAGGTAAGGTCATTCAGTAGGCTTGCTCATGAACTTCTTAACTTGCTACTTCATAGCAGTCTCATGACTACCTCTATTCAACCTTGGCTGGGCACTCTATATACTCTGTCCTACTTAATCTCCACAACAGTCTTAGAGCATAGCTGTGATTTTTCCTAGACGTACACTTTCATGGTCTCTAGAAAATATTAAAAACTCTGAAACTCTAAACATCAGTGGACTATTATAGCATAAAATATTTTTCACCAATCCATTTAAAGATTAGATTAGCTCTTGACAAGAAAACAGTAAAGGGTAGTAGGCAAGGTCATGATCATTTGCAATGATAGGAAATTTCAGTAGAAATGAAAAAAAAAAAAAGAGGTCAAGTTACAGAGAATGTGGATGCATGTATATTTATCTTCCCTTATGCCCAGATAGCAGCATGTTTCACTTCACTATATGTAACTCAGTTGTGTATACAGTACATTAGGTACCTAGTTTCTCTTTTTTAAGTTATCTGTTATTTATTTTAAAGGATCAGATGATCAAACAAAGGAAAGACCATGAAAATATGAAAAAGCTGCCCAAGGGGTCTCCCTCCTCTCTGGCACTAGGGAAATGCTCAGAGCTGAACTCATGTGGTGGCACCCAAGTCTGAGTCACATCACTCAGTGTAGACAAATGCTGATATGTCTGGGGAGTATTTCATTGCTCCTTCTGGCTGAAATGTGAGATAATGTAGAGAAAAGAAAGGAAGAGGGTTGCTTAAGGGACATTAATATTTAATTTTAAAGTTTAAATTGTATCTGCATTAATAGGGTTGTCTGATTCATAATCAAATATTAAACTCAACCAGATTTGAATTTGTAATTGGATGTGGGCCAGCATAATTTGCTCACTGCTATATTTTACAAGATTTAAGAATTAACGTATTTCTGTTTATGGTTTTCTTTGCTTTATTTTTATATTTTCTCTTTTTTGATAGAAGATGGAATGATAAATTAATAATCATATGATCAGTTTTTAATCCTGCTTCATCATCTTTAGTTTTATAACCTGGGATTATTTAGCTTCTCTGCCTCAACAACAAAGACTGGAGATAAAATACTGACCTTGTCTAGATGAGGGAAATATATATTTACATAAATAAAAATAAGTAAATACTTATAAATATTACAAAAAACCAAATATATATTTTTACATATGTGGAGAGAGAAAGAGAAAGAGAGGGACTATCAGTATTTTATAAAATAATTAGATGCAGTGTTTGTTCCCTATTCTATACTCACACAAATCATACTTTTCCTTTTCCTGTTTTTTTTGTTTTTTGCAACAGACACAGTGTACCATTTTGTCTTTTTCACTTTATAAGAATGCGTGTTCATGGAGGGCAGCGTCTTTTCTGTTGAACTTTCAGCAGTGCTGATCACAAAGTAGGTGGTTAATAAATGTGCTTTCATACCATGCAAGAGCCAGATAGCCTAGTGATTTTCAGCTACTAAATTAATATGATTTGGACTTCATCCTTTCCATAGTAGGCATTTTGGTTTCATGATTGAACCTCTGATTTTGCCCTTAGGTGAGCGGCCTCCATGAATGGTTTCTAAAGAATGGATCAAAGGCTTATTTAGGTAGTAAAACCAACCTATACTTCAAAAGGGAAGGAAAAGCAGGATTGAAGGTAATAAGACTTTTTCACAGAGTCTCTCTGGGCATTTTATTTCTGCCAGTGACATGGAAAGTGTCATAGGCAGAATGATCCCCCTCATGACGCTGCCAACAATGTGCGTGTGCTCATCCCCAGAATTTTTGAATGTGTGACCTTACAGGGCAGAAGGAACTTTGAAAATGTGGCTAAATTAAGGATTTATAAATGGGAGGTTAGCTTGGATTATCCAGATAGATCCAATGTAATCACAAGGGCCTTTTAAGAAGGAAGCAGGAGAGTCTGAGAAGGAGCTGTGACAATGGAATGTCTGATGATGAGGGCAAGAGTCCAGGGATGTGGGCAGCCTCTACAATCTTATACAAAGTATAAGGCTCCCTAGAACTTTCAGAGAGAACATATCTCTGCTGACAGTTTCATTTTACTTTATAAGACTCATAAGACTTCCTTAGCTCCAGAACTGTAAGATTATACATATACATTATTTAAAGCACTAACTTTGTGTTAATTTGTTACAACAGCAATGTCAACTAATATAGAGAGGAATCTAAGGGAAATTCAAGTGTGTAGGAGAGAATAAATACCCAGGAAAGGGGCCATCCTGTCAGACCGTGTTCCTTTCTGTCCCAGTGGCCAACTGATATTTTTGCTTTGTAGCTTGGATGATGCTGCCCTGAGTTTGATCCTTAAAACTGAATCTCCTGGAGAGGAAATACCACTCAAAAGGTTTTCCAGCCTGCTATTTTCAGTCCTGATTTTGCGAATCCACAGAATTATTTCAAATAGCTCTTTACATTTCTGATATGAATTTTTCTCTACAATTATAATAAATGTCTTATGTTGTTTTCTTATTTATATTACCCTTTTGCCCCTATGGGTATGATATAGAAATAATTGAACACTTAGTAAGGTTGTACTCAAAATGATACACCTGTACTCTACAGCATTTTGCCACAGGATACATTATGCTACAGGATAAATGTGACCTACCTTGCTGGATAATATGATTTATTAGTATTCTGGGAAACTGTTATTATGGTAAGGCACACAGGAATATATGAACGAATTGCTCACATATTCATATATTATATGACAAACACAATATAAAATCCCCTTTTGTTTTTGAATAAAAAGTACAAGTCTTCAGAGGAATATTACAATAGACAAATTCAAACAACACCTCTACTTCCACGAAGAAATTGCCAAGGTTGTTGTACAGGGATTTCATGGAGTTACTTCATTTTGAGTAATATCTTTTGGCCACAGAATATTTATTTTCTGATTTATGCATAAATAGGCAAATGTCTACTACTGCACTGTCAATTTTGAGTCCCTTTAACGCAAGGATTTTACTTACTCTACCACTTGTAACACCTTCCATTCACTTGGACTTGATTATTCACTGTTCTTCAAACTCAATTTACAATTTCACATCTCAATGCCTTTTTTCATTTTAGTCCACATTCCACGAAATCTCATCTATTTTTTCAGTTCCTGATTTGAGTCTGTCCATTCTTTAAAACCAAGCTCAAATTCTACTTCTTTCAGAAGCCTTTGTAAACCCTCCTTTCTCCTTTCATCACATTAAAGAGGAACATTCACTAAATAGGTATCTATCAATTCCCTGCTTTAGGCCAGGTACCACGCCAGGCATTGGGTATACAAATATGAACAGGGAAATATTTAGATGATTTCTCTTCTGATCTTTTTCTATCCCATATAAGTAATGACTTTATTGCCTGGTATCTTATTTACTTGAAAACATATAATATAGTTGAAAGAACATGGAGATAGGAGTCAGGCAGATCTAAGTAACAGTCAACTCTATGAATGATAAGTCTATGATTTTGAAAAATCATGGAACTTCTCTGAACCTTCTTCTGTCGTCTGAGTGATGTTGAGATTTTTGATCATGGTGAATTTTAAATAATATGTATCAATAACTTTGCATGCTAAGTAGTCAACGATTCAAAAATATCAGTTCCCTTCTTTCCCACAAGCCTGCGTATCTGTTGAGGGCAGTATTCTTATGTGGTTAATCATTATATCCTCCATAACACACAACCCGGTTCTAGGCAAAAAGTAAGTTCTCAGTAAAAAGAGGAAGAACATGTATCAGTACATTTGTCCTCCAGCAGAAGTGATACAGTCATGGGTAATTTTAAGTACATAGAAACTCTGAGAACAGTTTCAGGGATACAGAGAGCATAATTGAGTGTGTGTTTGAAGAGGCTGGCAATGAGTCCTGGGCAATTAGTCAATGGAATACAATAATAACAGGTTGGCAAGAACCCTAAATGTATCACGTGTATCTCCCTCAGAAAATATGACCTTTAGTAAAATCATTCTGGAGAATCTGATTAGTCAGAACATTGGTTCATAATAAAAAGAGGGGGAAGTCCTTTAATAATAGGTGGAAAGGCTGAGGTAACATTAACTGAACACTTTATGAGACATTCAATACAGGGGGGTAAATGCTAATTGGAGAGTGAAATTACATCCTAACAAAGTGAAATCATTTGAGGGAGATACACCTCTGAAAAACTCACCTGGGAGTTCTAATTCAATCTTGAATCAATTTTGAAATAAACAAAACTACATATTCCTTCTCATACTCCATAACCCTAGAAACGTTGTAGGTCCCTTCACTGAATAAGAAACTATATTGTCCTAAAAGGTGAAAAAACAAAACAAAATGTATGGATGAAGAAAACCCCAACCACAACATGCACATCGGGAAACTGTGTGGATTGAGGATGGTCATGGGGGGCGGTGGTAGATCCTGAAGGTCAGAGAGCATTCAAGGAATTTCTCCTCTTCAAAACATTTGAGGGCTACCCCATCTCAGTTACAACTATGATCTTTGCTTTACCGGTTCTCTAACCTCCCTGTCTCCTGCTTCTCTCTCGAGTCTTCGCAATTCAGACTTCTTATGTACTGGACTTTGCCTCTTATCCCAATGTGTAGCCTTCCTCTGGCCATTAGATTAGCATTTGGGATAAAAGCTGACAGTACCTTTTTAATGCCAAGAGAAATGAAGCCTTGTTATAGGAAGTAGGCAGGATATAGCTACCAGAGCCTCTCCCAATAACAAATGCCTCCATTTGCCACTAAGAATCCAAGCAATTTCTTCAGCAGATAAATATATGCATGTCCACACGTCACTACCTCAACTGCCATCTCACCACTGACAACAATTCCAGAACCATGTGAATGAGTGGTACCGACTGAATCTGTAGATGGAAAGAGAAAGAGCAAAAATTTCTCTGATTTTATAAAATAGAGGAAGGGGAGGAGCATGTATCAATTTTCCCACCTATCTAGGATATAGCAAGAGAATTATTAAAAGTAACCAAAAATTCTGAGAAAGAATAGTATTCTGAATTTTGGACTACTAAAATTATGGAAGTTTTTAGTTACTATTTCAATAATAATTTACTATGCTAAGTCTTATGGGTTGATATTCCTTCAAAGGTACATTTTCACAGAGGGGCTCTTCTGATTTCCAGCTAGAGATATACAGAGGTTCCTAAATCTCTGTTTTTATCTTTGTTCTGGTTTTATCACTTTGGCCTGCACTTAGGTGAAGGTTTTGGTTGCTGTTTCAAGGGCTTCATTCTGTTTTCTATCATGTTAGACCCAAAGTAGAACTGTTTCAGTAAAAGAAGGAGATTTTTGTGGGTCAAATATCTCAGTCAATTTCACACTGGGTACACTGTAAACTGGATCCAGAGATTTCCACTGAGAAGGTATTTCTACTAGGAATACTTTTGGAAACAGGACACTCAAGAATTCTATATTCCCATTTATTCATAATTCATATCTTTCTCATCACCCACAATGTATTATTACCATCTCTCTCCATTTATCCATATTCTCCATATTTACATGGAAAATCCTATCTTCTGTTCATCCTTTAATAACTTATGAAACTTTAAGACCTGTTTCAAATTATGTTACCTCCTTTTACAGATTATTCTGATTTACTATTAGATCTTTATCACTGAATTAGTATGGCATTTATCATTTGCATTACTCATTTTAATACTTAATCATTAGTATCTGCTGTTATTACATATAAAGAGCTTAATAATGTACACACTCCTAATGGGTTGGTTCCATAACTTTGAAGTCCCTATGATACCTCCTACATGGTAAGATCTATTGCTGAAATGATTCCAATAGTATGCTTCCTCTGTGTGTTTCCTCAACTCTCAAAAAGTTCTCAAAAGTTTTACATTATGGTGGCAGATTTCTGAGCTCTTCCCTATAGAGATTCTGAAGTTTGTTCACTACGAGTTTGAAATATTTCTTATATTTGCAGTCTCCAGCTCTATTTCTCTTTTTTCAACTTTTATATATTTTCTTTTTGCTTGGAGTGGTGCTATTTTTGTTTTTAGTTTCAATGGTTACATCATGTAATTGTGAGGCAGGTGAGCCAAAGTACAAACTAAAATATTGTCATGCTTATTCTACACACTTTTATTCATGAGGCCCCAGAGGCATTAGGAATTCCTTTCTAAAGAAAAAAATATCTCTGCTCACTGTCTGGGTTTTCTTATGCAATATTTGGTCATACAATCATCAATGGTATGTTGCAATATTCAGGGTTAAATACTTGAAACTGGAGAAACAAGAAAGAACATTGAGAATGTGAAGTGTGGCTGTCCCCAGACATGAGGTTGAGTAATTTGGATTTGGGGTACAGGTAAATTTTGCACATTATTGATTTAGCAGAGGTAAAACTACCCACTTAGGTGGCCAATGAATTGTGTAAGGCTCTTAGCAACATTTGAAAAGGCCATCATCTGCACTTCTACAGCCATTGATTTACCTAGTAAACCATGAAATTTGATTATCCTCTTTTTTTTAATTCTTTAACAGTCATGGCTAATTAGACGTAAAACCATCTAGTCCTATTCAAGATCAAACTAAATATGATTCAGTGAGCCCTGCCCACACAAGGCAATTATGAGATTTCCCATATACAAATCTTTGGGGGTAGATTTGGTTATCACAAGTGCTGAAAATGTTCAGTTGCTCATTAAGTTCTTGGATATAAGACATTTCAGAATCTCCCTACTCCATGAAGCTTTTAGTTAGCGAAACAACAGAGACAGGGAATGAGGAAAGCAACTAAGAAATGGCAGGTGTGACAGGGATACAATATAGGAAAATTTCTGCACTAGAAGTTAGGAGACCTTGGTCCCAGCCCCCAGCCTGGAGTAAATCTCCATAATTAACATTTATCAAGCACTTTGCTAATAGTTTTCATACCTCTTCTTTAATTTTTCCAAAAAATGCAGTTGTGTTTGCTTTATAAATGAAACTACATCTCAATAAGTAATTTCCCCAATATTACATAGCTGCTAAGTGGTGAAACTGGGATCTGAAGTAGGCTATTTAACTCGGAGACCTCTTAGCCACTGTGTTTCTCTGCAACTATTTGATTTATGGAAAAACCTCAGATAGCTTAACCTGTATATGTGTATGCATGTATATGTATATGTAAATATGTTTTTGTGTATGTGTATTCCAGTTCTGTATTTTCTTAGTTCTCCTATAGCATATATTAAAATGTTCATTAAAGTATATGATACTATACCAAGGTTTGTTTCACAAATATAACTGTCTACAAGAATCAGAATGTATACAGAAAAGGTTTGGATTTTTGGATTTTTTTTTAAGTAAAATATGTCAGGTGTCATTGAGCTCTTGGAAGAAATAAAAGCAACAACCTATTGTATATGGAACACAGGCCTCAAATTTATAGGATCTCTCAATTGTTTCTACATAGTTTTTATATGAGGTCTTCTGATTTTAAAATATTGTGTCAAAAAAAAAACAAATAAAATGCTGGTCAACAAAATGTCTGCAAGCTACTGACTTGAGATGCCTAGACTACCCAAGTGCATAGTTTCACTGTTAAAAAGAGCCCTTATATTACAAGGCAGGAGAATGATATTTTTTTAAGTTTATTTATTTTGACATAGAGAGCATGAGTGGGGAGGGGCAGAGAGACAGGGAGAGTAAGGATCCCAAGCAGGCTCTGCACTGTCAGCACAAAGCCTGATGTGGGGCTTGAATTCACGAACAATGACATCATGACCTGAGCCAAAATCAAGAGTCAGACACTTAACTGATTGAGCCACCCAGGTGCCCCAAGAATGATATTTGTATGGATTTGAAAAATATCTCCTGGGATCTCAGTTGTCAATGTACAAAATGGGTCTTGAAGTGGATTGCTTTATTAGCTTTTGCTGGTTCTCCAAATCTAAAGTTTTAGATTCTCATAATAAAATACATGGTCTTAACCTGACTACCACACATTATGACTGAGGAGATAGAAAACTCATATACAAAAATGATGCGAGGAACATTTTATGGCAGCTTACAGACAAGAGAATCATTTCTCCTCAGCACTCAAGGGAAGGAGTGATTATAACAAAGCAATGCAAAAAATTCAAAAGATAAGCCAGATATTAGAAAAGAGAGAGTATGAACAACTGATATCCTGATAAGGGGAATATATTTGACAAGCAGATACTACTTGACAAGGAGATATGACTACAGATAGTCAAATATAGACAATATAGACAAGATTGTCTTGGTTTTTTTTTTTTTTTTTTTTTTGCACATCTACTAGCAACAGATTCTGTCAGTTCTTATATAACCAGGAATATCTAATTCAGTTTCTATTTTGGTAGTGTTTTACTGGGTACAGAATTCTTGGGTGAGAGTGTTTTCCTTTCATCGTGTTGAATATGTCATCCCATTGACTTCTGGACTGCATCGATTTTGATGATGGCAGATTATGATGTATCTAGGTGAGGATTTATATGGCTTTATCCCATGTGGAGTTTGCTGAACTTGGTTGTCTGTATTAATATTTTCCATCAATTTGGGGAACAGTTTGCCATTAGGACTTCAAATATTCTTCCTGCCCCTTTCTTTCCTCTCCTCTTGGGATTCCCTTATACAGATATTAGTATGTTTTATGACATCCTTCAGTCTCTGAGGCTCTTTTCATTTTCCTTCATTGTGTTATTCTTTTTGTTCCTTGAACCAGATAATCTCAATTGAGCTACATTCAAGTTCACCGATTTTTGTTTTCTTGCCTGTGCAAATCTGCCTTTGAGACCTCCATTGAACTTTTCATTTCACTATTGACTTTTCAACTCCATAATTTTTATTTGAATCATTTAAAAAAATTTCACCTATTTAGTAAGTCTCTATTAGTCAAGACATCATTCTTTTTTTTTTAAATTTATTTATTTTGAGAGACAGAACATGAGAGGGGCAGAGATAGAGGCAGATAAAGAATCCCAAGAAGGCTTCATGCTGTCAACACAGAGCCCAATGTGGGGCTTCATCTCACAAACTGTGAAATCATGACCTGAGCCAAACCATGAGTCAGCCACTTAACTGACTGAGCCGCCAGGCACCCAAGACATCATTCTTACACTAAACTAAACCCATACTAAACTAAAAGAATGTTAGTTATTCAGATGTGATTTCCTTTAGTTATCTGAACTTACTGAAAATAGTTGATTTATCTAGTAAGCCCAATGTTCGGGTCTCTTCAGAGACAGTTTCTATTGACTGATTTTGTTTTTTTGTGTGTGGGCCATATTTTCTAGTTTCTCTGCCTACTTCATCTTGTTGTTGAAAACTGGACATTTTACCTCATACAATATGGCAACCCTTGGAAACCAGATTCTCTCCCTTCTCCAGAGATTATTGTTGTTATTTATTTAGTGACTTCCATGATCTAAATATGAAGTCTGCATTCTTTGTTGTGTGTGGCCACTGAAGTTTTGGCTAGGTTAGCTTTAGTGACCAGCTAATGATTTCAGAAGCATTCTTCTAAATGCCTGAAGCCAATAAGTCTTCCAAATGAAACAACGTCTGTGGTGTTACACATTTCAATTTCCCAGAGATTGGAGTATCAGACAGCTCAGCTTTGTTAACCCATTTAGTTTACTTATTTTCCAAGACAGAAAAATAGAAACATGATAAACATTTTGTTTTATGTGAAGGACACCAAATTTTGCTAAATTAAATTGGACTCTGGATATATATAGGTCAGCCTAGCACTTTTTTTTTTTTCACCATCAACAAATCAACATATAACTATGATTGCTGACAGCTCTTTTACCAAACAGAAAGGCTTGGAAATGCCACCAGAAGGGATCAATGACGCATATATTGTGTTACAAAATTGTGTATTTCTGAGGCTAAAGCCAACTGTATATAACATACACAGAGAGATAGATTCATAAAAGAGGTTTTATATCCTCACATCACATTATCTGGTAATTATGTAACCCATATAATAAGATGTGGCTTTTTCACAGATGTTTTCTATGGTTATAAGAAATATGATATTAGTTTCCAGCCACCAATGAAATTCAAAGCTGTTGCTTTGACAATGAGCTGATCTCAGAGCTTAACATTTCTTTCAGAAAATGCTCCAGTGCAATGAACATTAGCTATCTTGTAGCCCTCATAGCCATCATCATTACTGTAACAGTCAAATGCAATGCCCAGTACAACCTCTCTATAGGTTCTTTGCCATAATCAACAGGTGATATCTTACTTCACTGTGATGAAACTGCATGCCATGGACTGTCAGTTTCCTATGTTCTTTTAGAAAACAGCCAGCATTTAGTACCAAGTAACCAACCAACCATTTCCAAAAACCACATTCAGATGGTTCTGCTAGCTTTGAAGAAGCACAGGAAGGATAGTTTGGAAAATAACAAAAGAAACTGGAACATATAACACTGTCGATTGATTCTTGGGTGAAAGATTATTGCTGACAGAAATAGCAAACAAAATAGGAAGGAATAATTCCTGCTTCCTTCCTCCTGTCTTCCTTTTGTGTCTTTTTTTTTTTAATGGGACTTAAGAGGAAGTCATCTAATGAAGGAGAGATATAGTTTGTAGTCTCAGTTCCAGAATTGTAAAGTAGAGTACAGAAGGTTAAGTGTGAGGGGAAAAAGGAATAATGTAATAATTGGTAGAACTTTGCTGGCAGCAATGAGTCATTACTTAAAAGTAAGCTGTTCTTCAGGTCTGTACTATATTTTTGTATAAAATAGGGAATGAATCTCTAAGTTCAAGTGAAAGGATATTTATATATCTATATAACTGTATATAACATGTAATTATATTAATAATGTAATATAATTTTGCATAATATAAATAGCATATAATTTTATATAATTATAAGTATATATTAATTATACATACAAGTCACAAACTTTTAGTTTTCTATGAAGATAGTAAGGAAAACATGATTATGTATGTGTGTTTCTGAGTTCTTACCTTTCCAGGTAGTATTTTAAATTAAACATAAAATTAAATTTGCATACATATTTGCTCTAAACCATTTCTATCACTGGTTTTGGAAAAACATTGTTTTTTTATTGAATTAAGTATATGCACTACAGTATGTCAAATCATTACTAAAAATACCAGATTTAAGAAAATAAAACTGAGGGTATCAGAGTTTATTTAAATTTATAACACATTTATTTTTTCCAAAAGAGTTCATCCTTTACAATAAAACAGTATAATGGAACTCATATGCAATAAGCCATCCAATTTGAGTGTCTGAAAATAAGAGTAAGGCATTTTGGACCTTTCATTAGCGTGTTTCATTGTATTTCTTTTGGGGGGCCATAAAAAAAATAGGCTACTGGCCATAACATATTTTTGTGTGAACAATAGTTTCATTCTTCCTCTACAGGAAGTGAATGGAACCAGAGGTTTCTGCCAAACTCAAGGATTATGCACAGCTTGTGCCTTCTAGAGGCTGGGGTCTAGAAAAATGTACAAGAAGATCTTTAGAAGTGTTTAAGACAGATGAATAATAAGTTAAGCAAAGAATGAGGAAGAGGTAGATTTTGAAAGCCAAATCATACACTGGCAGGCACAACATGCTAGGCTACATTCAAGCATTTGTTTTATGAAGAGTTTCCCCAGTAATTGTCAGGTAAATCTGAGCAACAAGAAGGAAGGCTCCTGGAGTCGCTGGTTGCTGAAGGAAGGATTTCAGAAAGCTAATCTTGGTGTGCTGAGAGATCCTCCTGGAAAGTTTGAAAGCCAAAAATTTTTTTTGAAGATTTCATGTCTCAAGTGCATGCTAATAGTGATAAGCAAGTTCAGAGTATTTCAAAAAGAAATAAGAAAGGGGTGCCTGGGCTCCTCAGTTGGTTAAGCATCCAACTTCTGCTCAGGTCATGATCTCATGGTTCCTGGGTTCTAGCCCCATGTTGGGCTCTGTGCTGACAGCTCAGAGCCTGGATCCTGCTTCTGATTCTGTGTCTCCCTCTCTCTCTGACCCTCCCTCCATTCATGCTCTGTCTCTCTCTGTCTCAAAAATAAACGTTAAAAAAATAAAAATAAAAAGAGCATATTTGTAACACTGGAAATAGTGACCTTTCTAGAAAGAACAATGCATTCAAACCAGTAAGGAATAGTGTAAGTTATGGAAAGATGGACAATAGTTATTGCTTTTATATGTGTAGCTTTTGGAAGAGTAGACTAAAAAAGGCAGAGCAAACAAGGTAGGGTATTTATACCATTTTTATCAGAAGAGCTTCATATTGGTTAACATATTGGGTTCTTTATTTTAAGTCTTCAAAATTAATTTGTATTTTGCACTTTTTTCCCATGCAGGATTACTTGAGCTATAATGCATTTGGAAGCAGCAAAATAAACTGGAAACAAACTTACTTGTTTTTGATGAAAGATAAGCATTCTTGGTTTCACACAGTGCTAAACTAAAGGCAAATGGTTTTCTGGAATATGGAGTTGTTGTCACTTAGAACAAATAATAACCATTTAGAACATTGGAGGGAACTGCTTCAGATTAAGTCGGAAAAGGCTTTTTGCACTCCATTCTTTTCCTCTGTGCCCTTTTCTACTTTATCAAGTGACATTTTTTTGTCCATTTCTTTTTTTTTCATTGCTTTTCAATTAGTGAGCATCTTACTATGAAAAGCACAATAATGACAAAATAATGACTCTCCATGAAAACAGAAACAAATTCTTCTCTCTCTACTCCAACTCACAATCTCACCCATTCCCCCCAAATAAGCTTCCTAATCAAAGAGTCTACATGGATCTTCCATAAGTTTATTTTTCCAAGAATCAGAAAAACAGAGCCTCAGCTTGCAAGTCCCGATCAGCTTCCATGACCTTGGTTCAAAACTGTATTTTCCGAATCTTACTGACAGAGAAGACGGGAAGTTGATTGACTTGGGGATTGTTTTGCAATCAAACTTTTAAACTCAGAGCAGCCTATCAGACAATCTACTTGGATCACATCCCCATTCTCGTGTAGAGAAATTAGAGAAAGAAATTAGAGAAATACACAACCTCAGTTTTACCTCAAAGAGCTGCATGAGAACACATCTGCCAAAATGTAGAGCGTTTGACCTGGATTGGAACTTAAATGTGGATCCCATCCTGGCATTGCTCTTAGGTTACAGGCATCCTCTAGCCCAGAAAGTAGATCATTATTTTCTGAAACAACATAATTGTCTTCCTTCTGGAGGGTCACTCTGACACAATCTCAGACTATAATTTCAGCTTTCCTGACAACGACTCAGGGTTAGCCTTCTGTTTTGCTCTGACTTCCTGTCATTGTATAGGTTCCCAGAGTCCCGCCTCTTTTTGGAGTTACTTTCCATTCCAAGCATTTACCTTCCCAGTTTGAGGCCTTGGTGTTTCCTATCTCTTGACATTTATGACCTTTTATGATCTTTTCCCCTTAAATAACTTTGTTCTAACCAAAAGAATAACATTGAAAGATGTCATTTCCACAATTAGATTACACAAGAGTGGGACATCTGCCTTACTAGCATACTCTATTTCCTTCTTGGCTGAATGCTTTAATGAAACCAGATGGCATTTTGAAGAAGGTTGAAGGTTGAAGGTTGAAGGTTGAAGCAAGGAACTGAAGGTAGCCTATATCCAACAGTTGGTTAGAAACTGAGGCCCTCAATTCAATACCCCTTGAGCTACAGATTTTCCAAACAATTAGAGGAGTTTGGACGTTCATTCTTCTCTGGTTAAGTCTTCAGATGAGATATTGACCCTGGCTCCCACCTTGGTTGTAACTTTGTGAGAGACCTTAAACAGAAGACCCAGTCAGTTGTATATACCTTTCTGGCCCACAGGAACTATAAGGTAATAGGGGTGTGTGTGTGTGTGTGTGTGTGTGTGTGTGTGTGTGTGTTGTGTTAAAGTACACATAACATAAAAGTTACCATCTTAACCATGTTTAAGTGTAAAATTCTATGGTATTAAGTATATTTGCATTATTGTGTAATCATCACCATCATCCATCTTCAGAACTTTTTCATTTTCCCCAACTGAAAGTTTCTCATTCAACACTAATTTCCATTTCCCTCTCCTCTAGCCCCTGACATCTGCCATTCTACTTTCTGTCTCTATGATTCTTACTATTCTAGGCATCTCATGTAAGTTGAATCATACATTGCTTGTCCTTTTGTGACTGGGTTATTTCACTTAGCATTATTTCTTCAAAATCATTCATGTTGCAGCATGTATCAGAATTTTCTTCCTTCTTAAAGCTAAATGATATTCCATTGTAGTAATTCCATGTATATATTTACTTTATTTTAATTTAGTAATTGCCATACTGGTTTCTACTGTCTGTATTATTTTACAAATGAGTGTTAAGTCACCAGGATCTGTAGTAATTTGGTTCACAGCAATACACAACTAAAAGGAATAGCTTGTTAGGATACACAAAAGAGAAAAAAAATACATGGTCCTTGTACTGATGATGCTTATAGCCTATCAGAGAAGACAGAAATGATCAAGTGTTCATGGGATTGCATGCATGTTCACAACTGACATATATTTAAAAAGATAAGTGTATAGTATAATAAGATTTATAAAAATTGATTCCACCCAGGCAAGGTAGTCATAATTACTATCAAAACGAGCAGTAGTTTCAATTGAACCAGGTAGCCAATGGCCTATGGCTCAGATTCAATAAAATAAAGCCCCTTGCTTTAATATCTCATCCTTCCCTTGCAGCAGAGACCATAGACCACACAAGAAGAGAGGAAAGCACATTATCAAGGCCTCCTCTGTAACCAACCCTAATACCAACTGTCTAACCTCTTATATGCAATTGTTGTAGAGTGGCGGAAATTTATCACGTCATAGGGAAGATTTTTCTGGCACATGTATTACTGTTTTGTGTAACTGTTTTATTTTATTTTGTTTTAAAATAGGCAGTGTTTCTGCTTTGCTAAGCCTTAATTAACAGTTATGAGTCTTAGTATCCCTCAAAACAAAGATATAGAAAGATTCAATATTACATGAGTTAATGTGGAAATGTGAGCAGGTATTATTAGAATCTCCTGCTATTAAGACTACTTCTTTTTTTTCTTTTTTTTTTTTCTTTTTAATTTTGGACTTTTCATTTCCCTCAAGTGAATTGTAACTTATTTTGGTTGAAATCCTAGATCTCTAGCACCTAAGCTCCAAAATAAAAATAAGGAAACTAATATATTTGGTCTCTCTCATAAGTTTGGTTTACAAATATTTTGATTCTAGACTTAAGCATAACAATTCCGAAATGACAGTTCTCCTGAAAGGTTTTATACTTATCTCCTTTCTGCCATAAATAAGTAATGGTAAAAACAAATTTATTAAGAAAAAATATATATTAGAGTTCATTTTGCACAGTGAGTTAGGATTCTCCAGTAGGGTGTTTGTTTGTTTTCCCTTAGGCATGAGAAACCTCTCTTCCTTTCATAACTAAGACTGGGATATGACTAATGATATGGTCAGGACAGTTTGATTCTCATTTCTTCTTCCCTGTTGTCAGCCTGTCACAAATCCAGTGCTAACTGGCTACATGATGTCAAACAGTGCATTTTCCATATCCTATATTTAAAATGACAATATTAGAAATGATAAACCAAAGGATTTATTTTAGGGGAAAAAGACACATAGATCACAAATGAAATTAACACTTACCACTTAAAACAATATGCCCTCCTAAATAATGATCAGTAAAATGAACTAAAAGCAAGTTGTAGGTAATCCTACACAAATATAACAAACTGAACTCACAGAACCAATTAGCATAGTTTTGAGAGCCATATTTTTTCATAGAGTAAAGGGAATCTTTGAATTTTCCAAGATTCATTGCAAAGTAGCTTCAATATTGAGTTACTCTAATGCTTATAAGTGGAATTGTCTGTAAATTCTAACTTGGCTATGCAGGAATGGGTTGTTATTCTTGTATAAAGGGAGAATGTGCAGAATTGGAATGGGGCTGATTTTAATACTTCTTATGGCCCAGTGGGGTCTTTTTTCAAGAGAAAAAGTCAATATGTATTATTCACAATCATTCACTATTCTAGTGTGAAGTTAATGTCTGGGCCAAGAAAGGTTCCCTGCAGTTACTTTGTTTGAAGTCAACTTTTTACATCTCCTAGTCTACACTTACTGGCTTTGAGCCAAGGTAGGACTAGTGAACATCACAAGGACAATCAAGAGTGGCACAGGGAAAGTGCTTCTTTTCTTCTTTAATCTCTCCCAAGCAATGTGTTTTCTGAAGCTATCTGTGATTTATTTTCTTTGCTTCTCTGTCATTTCTTGAAAATAATAGAGGTCATTACTTATTAAATATGGAGATCTTATACCAGCCCATTATCCCCCAAAAAACACAGCAGGGCTATACTGGGGGAGCCAACGGAAGAAGGGAGGAAGTCAGAGTAAACAGGTCTTTCATAACCCAACCTGCTGTGGCTTATAGAGGGTGAAACTGCTTTCAACACATGCACCTGATGGTCCATCTTATTTCTATAAGAATAGAAGCAAGTGAAGGGTTAATTTATCTTTCAAGTTTTGAAGTAAAGTTTGGCCTTAGTTAACACTGGGATTAAAAAGTTCTTTTTATGCCCACTCTCACCGCTGTTGTTTAACATAGTGCTGGAAGTTCTAGCATCAGCAATCAGACAACAAAAGGAAATCAAAGGCATCAAAATTGGCAAAGATGAAGTCAAGCTTTCGCTTTTTGCAGATGACATGATATTATACATGGAAAATCCGATAGACTCCACCAAAAGTCTGCTAGAACTGATACATGAATTCAGCAAAGTTGCAGGATACAAAATCAATGTACAGAAATCAGTTGCATTCTTATACACTAACAATGAAGCAACAGAAAGACAAATAAAGAAACTGATCCCATTCACAATTGCACCAAGAAGCATAAAATACCTAGGAATAAATCTAACCAAAGACGTAAAAGATCTGTATGCTGAAAACTATAGAAAGCTTATGAAGGTAATTGAAGAAGATTTAAAGAAATGGAAAGACATTCCCTGCTCATGGATTGGAAGAATAAATATTGTCAAAATGTCAATACTACCCAAAGCTATCTACACATTCAATGCAATCCCAATCAAAATTGCACCAGCATTCTTCTTGAAACTAGAACAAGCAGTCCTAAAATTCATATGGAACCACAAAAGGCCCCGAATAGCCAAAGTAATTTTGAAGAAGACGACCAAAGCAGGAGGCATCACAATCCCAGACTTTAGCCTCTACTACAAAGCTGTCATCATCAAGACAGCATGGTATTGGCACAAAAACAGACACATAGACCAATGGAATAGAATAGAAACCCCAGAACTAGACCCACAAACGTATGGCCAACTCATCTTTGACAAAGCAGGAAAGAGCATCCAATGGAAACAAGACAGTCTCTTTAACAAATGGTGCTGGGAGAACTGGACAGCAACATGCAGAAGGTTGAAACTAGACCACTTTCTCACACCATTCACAAAAATAAACTCAAAATGGATAAAGGACCTGAATGTGAGACAGGAAACCATCAAAACCTTAGAGGAGAAAGCAGGAAAAGACCTCTCTGACCTCAGCCATAGCAATCTCTTACTCGACACATCCCCAAAGGCAAGGGAATTAAAAGCAAAAGTGAATTA
This sequence comes from Panthera onca, assembly GCF_046562875.1. Lineage (NCBI taxonomy): Eukaryota > Metazoa > Chordata > Mammalia > Carnivora > Felidae > Panthera > Panthera onca. Next base: position 22,094,030 of record NC_138349.1, read on the forward strand.
CTGCGACCTTAAGAAGATAAAAAGCTTCTGCACAGCAAAGGAAACAACCAACAAAACTAAAAGGCAACCAACGGAATGGGAAAAGATATTTGCAAATGACATATCGGACAAAGGGCTAGT